>NC_058130.1:193699048-193752684 GCF_016433145.1 Gracilinanus agilis
GAAGGAAGGAAGGAAGGAAGGAAGGAAGGAAGGAAGGAAGGAAGGAAGGAAGGAAGGAAGGAAGGAAGGAAGGAAGGAAGGAAGGAAGGAAGGAAGAAACGAAGAAACAAAGAGAAGTAAATTAGTTTAACTGAGTCTTCATTTGGCTGCCTAAGACTTGCCATAGATCAAGGGCCAAAAGAGCAAAAATCCCAGCCTCATAGGTACCAGAATGAAAATTGAGAGAACTTGACAGAGGGAAAGGTCTCAGCCTTTTTAACTTAAGGGAAAATCAGATCCCAGATTACAGCCTAGTGTGGTCCCCTCCATGCTTCACTGCCTTAGGATACTGTACTTTTTTCTGCTGTACACTTACCAAGCAGCAGCCCAGGGAGTTTGTCTGTTCAAGAGTCAAAGTCAAAAGACCCTCTTCTTCTCAAGCTTGCCTTTTAAACCCCACTAGCAGAGTTCTGGTAAAATGGCGCCGTAGACAGAGTGAATCTTAAAACCTCCGCACCCTTAAGCACTGAGATAGAAAACAATGTGCTTCGAGAAGAAAGAGGACTGAATCTAAGAACAGGATAGAGCAGGGGGAATCCTACTGTAGCACAACTAAAGAGGTACGCCAAGAAAAAGGCTTCAATACTTGAACTGTCGAGACTGAGGGCGTAGAAGGGGAATCTCAGGATCCCAAGATGCCTCCCCCATGTGCTGCACAGAGTCTCCAGCTGCCCGGGAAATCTCAGGGCTGGTGGGTGTACTGGTCGGGAGAGAGGGCCTTGTTGGCATAGGACTCAGGAAGTCAAACACAGACACTGGAGAGGTGACTGGAGGAGAAAACCAGAGAAAAACAGCAAAAACACCAAAAACACCCAGAAGATGGTGGCTTAGAGAGAGCCAAACCCCAGAGTGCAGACAGCTTAGCTTCCTTATACAGAGATAGAGAACAAAGGACTTCAACAGGAAAGAAAACCAGATCAAACACAGTGGATAGCGAAGGGGGACCCAACTGCTGGAGAGCTCAGTTCAGCAAAAAAAATTCTCCTTCTTGTCACCCCACCTTTTTTGTTTTTTGTTTTTTTTGTTTATTTCTTTGTTTTTCCCTCCCCTTGAGGCTTTAAGGTTTTAGCCTCAGGGCAGACTAATCCAATCCATACAGATTTAATCCCAACAATTGGACAGACTTCCAAGTCTTCCAAGGGAAGAGAAAGTAATTTACCCCTTGGGGGAAGATCTTTCATCAAAGATCATTAAATACCTCTGCTCAAATTAGCAGAACAAGGAAGGGAAAAAACATGAGCAAGCAACAGAAAAAGAGAAAAGAAATGAAAATTGACAGCTTCTTTCAAGGAAGTGAAAAGAGAACAAATGAAACAGAAATAGAAGAAGAGGAAGTAGTTCCAGTGAACTGGACACAGGCTTTGGAAGATTTCAAAATTCAATTAACTCAAGAATTTAAAACTCAATTAATTGAAGAACTTCAGGAACTCAAAAAAACAATCAAGAGAGGCTGAAGACAATTTGAAAAAGGAAATACATGAGCTAAAAAAAGAAAATAGAGTATTAAAAGCCAGAATTGGTCAGCTTGAAAATGAAGCAAAGAAGGCAAAAGATGATCTACAAAGAAAATCGGACCAGAAAGAGAATGATGACCAAAAAGCCAGGGATGAAATTCAGTCTTTAAAAAACAGAACTCAACAGCTAGAAGAAAATGACTTCACAAGGCAGCAAGAATATATTAAACAAAATAAAAAACATGAAAAATTTGAGGAGAATATGAAACACCCCATTGATTCAACCAAAGATCTGGAGAACAGAGCTAGAAGAGATAACTTAAGAATTATTGGTTTACCAGAACATCATGATAAAAGAAAAAGTTTAGATAGCATTAAGAAATTATCAGAGAAATTTGCCCAGAAATTCTTGAACAAGAAGGAAAAGTGGAAATTGACAGGATCCACAGATCACCTCCTACATTTAATCCACAACTGACAACTTCCAGGAATATTATAGCCAAATTCAAAAACTACCAGACCAAGGAAAAAATATTACAAGCTGCTAAAAATAAGTCATTCAGATATCAGGGAACCACAGTTAGGATAACACAGGATCTGGCTGCATCTACATTGAAGGACTGGAAGGCATGGAACACCATGGAACACCATATTCCAGAAAGCAAGAGAACTGGGGCTACAACCAAGAATCAACTATCCAGCAAGACTAACTATATTATTGCAGGGGAAAGTATGGTCATTCAATAAAATTGAGGACTTTCAAACATTCATCAAGAAAAAACCAGACTTAAACAGAGATTTTGCTGCCCAAACCCAGAACTCAAGAGAATCAACATAAGGTAATTAAGAGAATGGGGGGAGGAGAAAAAAAATTTCTTTTCTTTAAGGGACACAACAAATTCAATCAATTTATATCCCAAGAAGAAAAGAAGGCATTGGAAAATATTAAAAATTATTATTACCAACAGGGTAACTAGAAGAAATTTGCATAGGGGGAACAGCGACTAACTGTATGGGATGAAATGTCAAGAGATATATAAATATAAATATATATATATATATATATGTATGTATGTATGTATAAATATATACAAAACTAGGGGGAAGAAGATAACAATAAGAAAAAAGGAAAGCAAACAAAAAGGAATAAATTTATATTCCATAAAGAAGCACATGGGATCAACAGGGGGAAAATAACACTATATTGTAAGGGTAAAAAAGGTTAGAGAGAGGGAATATTCAATACTTAATTGCATTGAAATCAACTTAGAGAAGAACAATCAGATCCATAAGGGCAGAAAATTGATTCACGCCCTATAGAGAAGTAGAAGGGTAACAAAGGGACTGGTGGGGAGGGAAGCAATACTAGGGAGGGAGAGGGCTTGGGGGGAGCACTGCATAGCTTTAAAGAACAATGAGAGGGGAATAGGAAGGGAGGGGGAGAAAGGGAAGTACAACAAGGGAAGGGATTATAGGAACTGATTAAAAACAAAACACTGATATAGAAGGAAACAGTGAAAGAAGAAAGAACAGGACTAGGAGAGAGAATCAAAATGTCTGGGAATGCACAATTGATAATTATATCTCTGAATATAAATGGGATGAACTCACCCATAAAATGGAAGCAAATAGCAGAGTGGATTAGAAACCAAAACCCAATCATATGTTGTTTACAAGAAACACATATTAGACAGACAGACAGACATAGAATGAAAATGAGAGGATGGAGCAAAATCTTTTGGGCTTCAAATGAGAAAAAGAAGGCAGGGTGGCTATCATGATCTCTGACAGCCAAAGTAAAAAGAGATAAGGTTAAAATACATAGGGAAGGTTAATACATCCTAATAAAAGGCAGTATAAACAATGAAGAAATATCAGTACTCAATATGTATGCACCAAACGGAATAGCTTCCAAATTTCTAAAGGAGAAGCTAGTGGAGCTCAAGGATGAAATAGATAGCAAAACCATACTAGTGGGGGACCTCAACCTTCCCCTATCAGATCTAGATAAATCAAACCAAAAAATAAATTAGAAAGAGGTAAAAGAGGTGAATGAAACCCTAGAAAAATTTGAGTTAATAGATACCTGGAGAAATATAAATAGAGACAAAAAGGAAAACACCTTCTTTTCAGCACATGGAACATTCACAAAGATAGACTATGTAATAGGGCACAGAAACATGGCAAACAAATGCAAAAAAGCAGAAATAATAAATGTAATCTTCTCAGATCATAATGCAATAAAAATAGTTATTAGTAAGAATACATGGAGAGGCAAACCAAAAACTAATTGGAAATTAAATAATATGATTCTCCAAAATAATTTAGTGAAAGAACAATTCACAGAAACAATTAATAATTTCATTGAAGACAACGACAATGATGAGACATCTTACCCAAACTTATGGGATGCAGCCAAAGCAGTTCTAAGAGGAAAATTTATATAACTGAGTGCATATATTAACAAATTAGGGAGGGCAGAGGTTAAAGAATTGGGCATACAACTTAAAAAACTAGAAAATGAACAAATTAAAAATCCTCAGATGAAAACTAAATTAGAAATACTAAAAATCAAAGGAGAAATTAATAAAATTGAAAGTAAAAGAACTATTGAATAATAAATAAGACCAAAAGCTGGTATTTTGAAAAAACAGATAAAATAGACAAAGTATTGGTTAATCTAATTTAAAAAAGGAAGGAAGAAAACCAAATTAATAGTATCAAAGATGAAAAAGGAGACCTTACCTCTAATGAAGAGGAAGTTAAAGCAATCATTAAAAACTATTTTGCCAAATTATATAGCAATAAATTTAATAATCTAGGTGATATGGATGAATATTTGCAAAAATATAAATTGCCTAGATTAACAGCAGAAGAAATAGAACACTTAAATAATCCAATATCAGAAAAAGAAATTGAACAGGCCATTAAAGAACTCCCTAAGAAAAAATCGCCAGGGCCTGATGGATACACAAGTGAATTCTATCAAACATTCAAAGAATAATTAATCCCAATACTATACAAATTATTTGACATAATAAGCAAAGAAGGAATCTTACCAAACTCCTTCTATGACGCAAATATGGTACTGATTCCAAAGCCAGGCAGATCAAAAACAGAGAAAGAAAATTACAGACCAATCTCCTTAATGAACATAGATGCAAAAATCTTAAATAGAATACTAGCAAAAAGACTCCAGCGAGTGATAAAGAGGGTTATTCATCATGATCAGGTGGGATTTATACCAGGAATGCAAGGATGGTTCAATATTAGGAAAACCATCCACATAATTGACCATATCAACAAGCAAACCAACAAAAACTACATGATAATCTCAATAGATGCAGAAAAAGCCTTTGACAAAATACAACACCCATTCCTACTGAAAACACCAGGAAAATATAGCAATAGAAGGTTCTTTCTTAAAAATAATAAACAGTATATATCTTAAACCATCAACAAGCATCATATGCAATGGGGATAAATTAGAAGCCTTTCCAATAAGATCAGGTGTGAAACAAGGATGCCCATTATTACCTCTTTTATTTAACATTGTACTAGAGACACTAGCAGTAGCAATTAGAGAAGAAAAAGAAATTGAAGGTATTAAAATAGGCAAGGAGGAGACTAAGCTATCACTCTTTGCAGACGATATGATGGTATACTTAAAAAATCCCAGAGAATCAACTAAAAAGCTAGTAGAAATAATCAACAACTTTAGCAAAGTTGCAGGATACAAAGTAAATGCACATAAATCATCAGCATTTCTATATATTTCCAACACATTAGAGCAGCAAGAGGTAGAAAGAGAAACAGCATTTAAAATCACCCTAGACAATATAAAATACTTAGGAATCTATCTACCAAAACAAATACAGGAATTATACGAACATAACTACAAAACACTTTCCAAAAAAATAAAACTAGATCTAAACAATTGGAAAAACATTGAGTGCTCATGGGTAGGATGAGCTAACATAATAAAAATGACCATTCTAGCCAAATTAATTTACAGATTAGTGTAATACCTATCAAACTACCAAAAACATTTTTAGTACATTAGAAAAAACTATAACAAAGTTTATTTGGAAGAACAAAAGATCAAGAATATCAAGGGAAATAATGAAGAAAAACGTGAAGGAAGGTGGCTTAACAGTACCAGATATTAAGCTATACTATAAAGCAGCTTTCATCAAAACAATATGGTACTGGCTAAGAGATAGAAGGGAGGATCAGTGGAATAGACTTGGGGTTAATGACATCAGCAAGACAGTGTATGATAAACCCAAAGAGTCCAACTTTTGGATCAAAAATCCACTATTTGACAAAAACTACTGGGAAAATTGGAAAACAATATGAGAGAGATTAGGTTTAGATCAACATCGCACACCATACACCAAGATAAATTCAGAATGGGTGAAAGACTTTAATATAAAGAAGGAAACTATAAGTAAATTAGGTGAACACAGAATAGTATATTTGTCAGATCTCTGGGAGAGGGAAGATTTTAAAATCAAACAAGAGTTAGAGAAAATTACAAAATATAAAATAAATAAGTTTGATTATATTAAATTAAAAAGTTTTTGTACAAGGGAAAACAATGAAACCAAAATCAGAAGGGAAACAACAAACTGGGAAAAAATCTTTATAACAAAAAATTCTGACAGAGGTCTAATTACTCAAATATACAAGGAGCTAAATCAATTGTAAAACAATCAAGCCATTCCCCAATTAATAAATGGGCAAGGGACATGAAAAGGCAATTTTCAGGTAAAGAAATCAAAAGTATCAATAAGCACATGAGAACGTGTTCCAAATCTCTAATAAGTAGAGAAATGCAAATCAAAGCAACTCTGAGGTACTACCTCATGCCTAGCAGATTGGGTAAAATGATAGCAGGGGAAAGTAATGAATGTTGGAGGGGATGTGGCAAAATTGGGACATTAATGCATTGCTGGTGGAGTTGTGAAATGATCCAACCATTCTGGAGGGCAATTTGGAACTATGCCCAAAGAGCGATAAAAGAATGCCTGCCCTTTGATCCAGCCATACCATTGCTGGGATTATACCCCAAAGAGATCATAGATAAACAGACTTGCACAAAAATATTTATAGCAGAGCTCTTTGTGGTGGCAAAAAACTGGAAAGCAAGGGTATGCCCTTCAATTGGGGAATGGCTGAATAAATTGTGGTATATGTTGGTGATGGAATACTTTTGTGCTCAAAGGAATAATAAACTGGAGGAATTCCATGTGAACTGGAAAGACCTCCAGGAATTGATGCAGAGTGAAAGGAGCAGAGCCAGAAGAACATTGTACACAGAGACTGATATATTATGGTAAAATCAAATGTAATAGACATCTGTACTAGCAGCAATGCAATGACCCAAGACAATTTGGAGGGATTTATGGAAAGGAACACTATCCACATTCAGAGGAAGAACTGCAGGAGTAGAAACACAGAAGAAAAACAACTGAATGGACACTTGGGTTGATGAGACCATGATTGGGGATGTAGACCTGAAAAGACCACACCCATGTAACTATCAATAATGTGTAAATAAGTCTTGACTGACCACACCAGTGGAAATGTGAATTAGCTGCAGCGGGGGGAGAAGGGGGGTGTAGGGGGATGGGGGGTGGGGTGAAGGGTAAAGTAAAAACATGATTTATTCTAAAAATAAAAAATTATTTAAATAAATAAATAAATAAATAAACCTCACTAGCTCCTCCCTCTATGGCGACATTGCACATTGATGTGCATGCTGACCTGACACCAGGGAAAGCCAGGGCTAGACTCTGTACTTGAGATCAGCATACCCTAAAAAATTTACTTTACTAGTTCTATACCCCAAATAGATTATTAAAAAAATAAACAGAAAATAATCTTTTTATACAAAAATAGTTTTAGCAGCTCTTTTTGTCATGGCACAGAATCAGAAATTGAAGGGATGTCAATCAGTTGTGGAATTGCTCAACAACCTATGCTATATGAGTGTGATGAATTACTTTGAACTATCAGAAATGATGAGGAAGATGGCTTCAAAAAAACCTGATAAGACTTATCTGAACTGATGTAAAGTGAGCAGAACCAAGAAAACAATATACTAAGTAACAGAAATATTGTAAGGATGATCAACTGTAATAGACTTAGCTACTCTTATCAAGACAATGAACCAAGACAGTTACAAAGTACTTGTGATGAAAAAGGTTGTCCTCCTATAGAGAGAAAACTAATGGCATCTGAGTATAGAATGAAGCATATATTTTTACTTTATTTTCCTTACCTTACTTTTTATTTTTTAATTTATTTTTTATTTTTTTAAACCCTTAACTTCTGTGTATTGGTTCATAGGTGGAAGAGTGGTAAGGGTGGGCAATGGGGATCAAGTGACTTGCCCAGGGTAACACAGCTGGGAAGTGTCTGAGGCCAGATTTGAACCTAGGACCTCCCATCTCTAGGCCTGACACCTTACTTTTTACAACATGGCTGATGTGGAAATATATTCTGTATGATTTCACATGTATAACTGATATCATATTATTTGCCTCTTTAATGGATAGGGGTGGGTAGGGGAGAGGGAAAGAATTTGAAATGGAAAAAATTTAATGAATTTAATGAAATAAATACATAAATGATAAAGATATTAAAAATTAAAAATTATTTCTGCTCTTTACTAAGTCAGTATACACCCCACATGGAAGTCAGCAAAGAATGTAAAAAAAGACTTACTAGGAATCAAGAAATGAAAGTGGCTAAAGTCTTATAGGCAATTCAACATTCTCAAAGTAGCATATCATGAATGCATTCTTTCTCATATTTCTCATGCTTCAAATGATGTGATATAGCCAAACTGATCTTCTGTCTTCTACTCATACAATGCACTCCACCTTGTGTATCTATCTTTTGGCACTTGCTGTCTTTCATACCTGAAGTAATTTAACCACAACTTACAACCTTAAAAACTCAGCTCATTTGACCCTCTAAATGAAGCCCTTCCTGATCACCTCAACTGCTAATGCCCCTCTCCTTGAATTACCTGTTATTCATTCTATATGTCATTATAAATTTACATTTTATCTCCCTAAAATAATTTGCTCTTCTTGAGAGCAAATATTATTTTGTATCTGTCTTTAAATCTGTACCACCTAGCACAGTGCCTAACACATACGTGCTTACTAAAGTTTCACTAATTAAAGAAGAGTTAGATTTTAAATAAGTAATAGACATCATCCGCAATTAAATGAAGAATACTGTGTTTGAGAAAGAGACAGAGACAGAGAGAGAGAAGACAGAGACAGAGACAGAGAGAAATCCTGGTAATTACTGAAGAGGTTATGTTAAAATCACTGTTCTCTGGGCAGAAAATTGAGTGGTTACAACAAAGGTCAAAATCAAAACCAATTAGAAGAATAAAGATGAGGAGACTGCCTATAATCACAAGTCTGACTCAACCTATCATAATCTTAATGAAAAATTGGATCTGAAAATTTGTAAACCAAAAAAGGCAAAACTACTATAACAATGCATGGACTCCTCAAAGAGATTCGTAGTTAATTCAAAAATAGATTGTTCTAGCAACTGACCTAGAAAACAAAGTGGGCAAATAATCCATGTAGCACATATAATGATAAGCAATTGAATAGGTAACCTATCGAATTAGTTCACAATGAGTTATATCAACTATATATGAGTTATATCATAACTGACTATTCTGGCCAGTGAAAACAATGAGTGGGACTGAGAATTTAGTGGCTAGAAAACAACATACATGAGAATTGATATAAAAATTTCACTAAATACAAGAAAGATTGTAAAAGGATATGAGGCAAGTATGGAAGAAGCTAGGGGTAAAAGTACAGGTCAGGGAGTCAGACAAGCTTGATTCAAATCTTGCCTCTAATTATCTCTACCCTTCCAACTTTGAAGAAGTCACTAAATATCCCTAAGCCTTAGGGTCATCATATGTAAAATAAGGGAATTTGACTTCATGACCTCCAAGTTTCCTTCTAATATTAGGTCTATGACTTGTGATGATCCTGTACAGAAAGAGTGAAGAATAACAGAAGGAGAATCTAAGGCAGTATTGGCAATCCTATGGCACATGTGCTAAAGGGTGCTGTTCCTCTCTCCCTCTCCACATGAGCCTGAGGACATTTCTCTCATCCCCTTCCACTCTGCCCAGCCCAGTCAATGGGAATGTTTCCTCCCTCTCCTGTCTGGGGTAAGGCAGGGGGCTTACAAGTGGCATGAGGACACTGAGTTTGCAGTTTGGGCACCAAATCTCTAAAAAGTTCACCATCACTAGTCTAAGGGCTGCTCTGGTAATCACTAGATTGAATATTTACAGTTTATTCCTGGCAACATATACAAGAACTGTCTATTTATACAATTATAGAGTAAGTATATTTACTGATAAAAATTATGTTCCATCAAAATATCTATGTATCAATTTGAGGGAGGGATCAATATAATAACATATGGGAACTTCATTGTAAGCATTAAAACATAAATTATTATACTAGCTATAAAATTGTCTCTTAAACTCAATTATTTCACCTGTGTGTTGCTCTAATACTTTTAATTCACGGTGTTAGCCAATTCTTGTTTTTACATAATTAACACTTTTACAAACTACTTGAAAACAGACACTATGTTCTTTTCTACATTACTACTAAATGACCTACATTTAGAATAGATGGATCCTGTAGCACATCAGCATATGGTAGTACTCCTTTCTTAGTACATTGTTGGCTGCTTCTTAGTCTAAAGATATGACCATTATTTCCCTATCATTCCTAAATACAGATGATGAGATGCTCAATGCTGCAAAACTGCAACCCTTTGTAATTCTTTTTTAACTTGATAGTTGTCGATTACTTAGAAAATGAATTTTCAGCAGAACTTCATGTGCCTAAATCATGGCTTTGCATCTGTTATCCAGACTGAGAAACAGATGACAGGACAGGCTTGTTAGGGTAATTAGTTCACTTAAAGTAATGAATAAGCTCCTAAGAAGCTTCTTTAAATGTAAAATACAGCAACATGTAACTAAAGAGCAGAGAGGAGAGGGGGAGAAGGGGAGAGATAGAGAGAGAGAGACAGAGAGAACTAACACTACTAGTTATTGTTGGGGAAGTTATGTCAAAATCATTGTTCTGTGTGCAGACAATTAAGTAGCTATCAGTAGTTACAGAAATGGCTAGCTATTAAGTAGTATCCTACTCCCTTTTTTCCTTTTATGAGCTTTCTTTCTCCTCTATTTTATGCCATTTTGAAAACTTCACTTAGTCTACTATGAACAGTTTCATAAGGTTGCCGGTGTTGTGTAGTTCTTTTTATTGAGCGTCCCCTACATTTTATTCCCGATTTCCATTTTACAAACATAAAAATTGATATCACAGTAAAAGGGAGGAAAATCTAATTATTGAAATCAATGCTTGAATTTTTCTCATCCTGAGCCAGATACAAAATCTAAGTTATCTTTGTCATCTTTTTACTTTACTGCTTAAATAAAAGAAAAAAAAAAAGGTTTCCCAGGAAAATGATTGATGTAAACACATTCTCTTAAGTATGGAAAACCTGACTCTGACAATAACCTAAATTCCCTATCCCATTTATTAGTTCCTTGTCATGTTTTTCTCTTCTCTGCTCTTGAACAATGAGAGGAAAGAACAATTCTAAACAAGTCAGACCTGTCATATTTGTACTGGGATGCACATTTTCAACACGCCTATTAAAGACTCAAAGAGCAGCATATCAGAAGAGAATTAGGTGGATTGTTTCTAGCTGAAAAGGAATTACTCATATTTTGGCTTGAAATGATAACATTTTCCCTCTAATTAATAAGAAGATGCTTAATCAAAAGGGATCTTTTGTGTTGCTAGTGTCTGGACAAGAATAAAAAAAGGTTTTAAGGGTCTAGAAAACAAACAAAATCTGTCATTTTAATTATATTTATGCATATGAGAACAGCTGCTGTTCATTAGTTCATTTCATCTACGGAAATACCCTCTCCAATTTTTCTTCCTTACACAAATTTTGAGGTTATAAATGACTATATTCATTATAAGTTAGCTGATCCACTGTCTAGAACAATGTCTAGAACACCTAATAGACACTTAGTAAATGTTTCATTATTTGATCTGTGACAAGGTACTACAACACTAACAAAAATTTGCATTTCAATCATATAACAGGAAAATGCTTTGGCCCTGCAAAGCCTGGACTTAGAATAATGTGGAAAGTTGGAGGAGGAAGAACGTTTTAATAATTTGCAATCCATAAAAAGCAATTTAGAATTTTAGTTGGTATTAGAATTGGAAATAAATGGTATCACTTAGTATAGCCCAAGGCTTTTTTCCTTGTATTACACTGGTAATAGGTTAAGGGTAGAAAATTATGAATTAAAAAGGCCCTATATTCTGTAATTTCTCAACTGTACAAAGTCAATACAAGGGAGGAGAGGGAAGAGAATCAACATTTAATACTATATGACAGACATTGTGCAAAGCACTTTTTATAAATATTATCTTATTTGATACTCAAAATAATCTTGTGAATTAAGTGCTACTACTAACCCCATTTTAAAACTGGTCAAGTGATTTACCCAAGGTGATATAGCTAGTTCAGTGTCTGAGGCTGGAATGAACTAATCTTTCGTACTCTAGGCTCAGTACTCTAATGAATCACACTTGGCCACCTCTATGTACAAGGTAAAGAAAATTCAGATGAGTTACATCTTTTACTAATGCTTGAATATTTTAGCTAAACAGCATAGAAACCTTTCAGACTAACTCATTCCTCAATTGGTCAGATTGTGGGTAGAGGTAGGTCCTGGCAGAGGGCTATGAGTATCAAGCAATCTATCAGTGCATCTTAGTTCTAATCTCACCTGTTTGTCTTTATACAAATTAAAACTTTCTTTGATCTGAATTTCCTCCTCAGGGAAAGTATCAATCTTATACACCTAATGTGGTAATTTCATAGATAAAAGGACAAAAAAGCATAAAAGCACGTTGGAGTTTCTTCATCTTCCAGCTGATTCTTGCTAATTTATTTGCTTGTGCATGTTCCCTTTTCCCCTAATGGCTCCCACCTAAACTCATTCTGCCCAGATACCATCAGAATCTTCCCTTCCCAAAAAAGTACCCTAAGAGTCCCTGGGCCTTGCCATCTGACACCAGACTCTACTATATACATTACCTCCCCCAATTTGAATGTGACCTCTGAGATCAGGTACTATCTCATTTTTTTTCATTTAGACTTCCAGCATTTAGCAGAGGGCTTGGTGCATAATAATCATTAATAACTTTTCACTCCATGCTCAAAATTCCAAGAACAATTATCTCTTAATTTCTCATTCCCTACCTCAAATACTATAGATTTTCACTTGAAAAACTTGAATAAAGGTTTATTCCCTCCCACAATAGCATGTATCTAGCATTAAAGAGAATATAGAGATTAGGAAAGTGAATTCATGCACACACACATACACACACATCCAAACATTCATGCCAAATAGTCTAGGAAAAGGGTGTGTGGATCTTTTGTGTTGCTAGTGTCTGGACAAGAGTAAAAAAAGGTAATTTTCTTTAATTCTTCTTTCCTTTTCATCATGATATCAATAATATTTTATGCTAATTGTGAGTTCACATTTCATGAATGTGGTAGAAAGAAGCTAAGCAGCAGCCCTGTATCATCTTCAGTTCATGTAGGCTAGGAATAGGACTTGTAACATTGCAAATATTACAATAGTCATGACATAGAATAATGGCATTGATTTGAGCCAGGAAATAATAGTATCAAATCCCAACTGGGACACTATCAACCAAGTAGGAATTCTCTCAGCTGAGACTGATCACAGAGACTGATACTAAGTGATCTGCTAATGGTCACATGTCTAATAAGTGTTCCTATATGAATGGCTTCATATTTCTCAAAGATGACATTACAGTCCATAAAGACAACAAAATTAAAAAAAATATATAATTTAGCATGACAGAATTTGAACTCTATTACCTCCCACTAATTTGCATATTGTAACAAGGTTGAAAAACCTCAGAATCTATGAGCAGTCCCTAGGTAATACAAAGTTCTTCAAAGTTATTAATAGAAATGTCCTTGCCAGAATGACAGGTATAAGTTCAATAACTGTGAGGAAAGGCATTACACTGATGGAGCCAATGACTCCCAACTAGCTTCATATAAATGGGTACCTAAATACCACTGCCTATCTGTAAGAAGGAAACAAGTCTAGCTACCCAGCCTTGTAGCTGATGGTTCTGAAAGACAAGTTTCGTCAGTAGCTTTTCATTTTAAAACTCAGATGTTTATGTAAGAATATATTTCCCCAAGCAGTAGCCTCTTAATGACATCCAATCCTTCCACATGTCTTTCAGTACAGCTAAATAGTAGTATCTGTTTTAGATGGGTCAATTAATGAAAGCCAACTGGATTAGGGAGACTGGGCTTTGGCTCCAATCCTACAAATTCCATCTCTTCCATGGTAGCACTGTTGCATCTGTAACTGGAAAATGCCATACTTCTTTTAAAACTCTCAAGTACTGCCCTTTGCAGGGTGTAGGTAAACACTCAGACCTTATAAAGTCCAGGGAAACAGTGTGATAAAGAAGTGACAGGCACAATGATAGTCCCTCCACCAAAGAGGTCACAAAAGATAATGAGTATAACATTTTCACTATTGTTGTACAATGGCATGAAAAGCAGCATGTTATGATTTTTTTACACACACACTTCAATTCTATTCAACAAATATTTTTATTAAACATTTTCTCTGTGCCAGGTACTATATTAGGTGCTGGGGATGTGTGTGCATTTTTGTATAATATAGTTCCTACCCTAAGGTCTCTTACATTCTCCCAGGGATGTAGAAGAATAAAGCTATGGAAAATGTATCCAAATCTTGTGTACATGCAAATAGTTGAAGGGGAAAAGCTAATAATTTTCAAAAGAATAGCAAATTAGCAAAAATAATGTGAAAAGCTTTAAGAATTTTAAGAATTTATTTTTCATTAACCATATTAATTCCTATCTGTTAGGAGAAATTACTGTGCTTTCCTTTCTCTGAGATCTGGGTCAGAGATAATAACTAGTCTGCTACCTTTTGCATTTTCTTTGTTCTTAGGAATAGTCGCCCCAAAGTCTTCCTTTTTAAAAAGAATTTGCTTAATAATTGAAGAGGACAAGGATTCTTTTCCTGTGTTTGTATTTCCCAGGGTGTAGGTATGGACAAGTGTGAATAGGAGGATGGACCACCTTTTAATTAGCTATCATCAATGAAAGATATCTTAGGATGGGTCAAGGGAGCGGCTCAATATTGAGTTCCTAAATATTTATTTATTAAATTGCCTGAGGTAGCTCAGGTCATCCTTGGTCATGAAAGACAACCATGGAGACTTACATTCACTTTATTGATTTTGATGCTGGCCTAACCAATGACTTGATGCAATCAATAAGCATATCTTCTTATTCAAAAATCTGTCTCTTGAGATCATTTTAATCATAATGGAATGATAATCAAAGAAGTCAAAATTAAAATAACTTGGGTATCATATCATTTATCAAAATAAAGTGGGAAAATTAATTTCTGATGGGAACATGGGAAGACAATATACTCATCCATGTTCGAATTATAAAATGATTCAAATATTTCTTACAGCTTTTTTGTATTACCAATGTATCTATAACTCTTGATAATACCTTAAGAAAGTCTGTCTTTTTAGATCATAAGGAAAAAGACTTGTACAAAAATATTTATAGCCACGCTCTTTGTGGTGGCAAAAAACTGGAAAAAGAGGGTATGCCCTTCAATTGGGGAATGGCTGAACAAATTGTGGTGTCTGTTGGTGATGGAATACTATTGCCCTCAAAAAAATAATGAACTGGAGGAATTCCATGTGAACAGGAATGACCTCTAGGAATTGATGCAGAGTGAAAGGAGCAGAACCAGGAGAACATTATACACAGAGACAGATAAACTGTGGTAAAAATCGAATGTAATGAACTTCTCTACTAGCAACAATGCAATGATCCAGGACAACTATAAGGGA
This sequence comes from Gracilinanus agilis, assembly GCF_016433145.1. Classification (NCBI taxonomy): domain Eukaryota; kingdom Metazoa; phylum Chordata; class Mammalia; order Didelphimorphia; family Didelphidae; genus Gracilinanus; species Gracilinanus agilis. Next base: position 193,714,614 of record NC_058130.1, read on the forward strand.
CCTATGAGAAAGAACACTATTCACATTCAGAGGAAGAACTGTGGGAGTAGAAACACAGAAGGAAAACAAATGCCTGATCACATGGGAGGATGGGGATATAATTAGGGATATTGACTCAAAATGAGCACCCTAGTGCAAATATCAATAATATAGAAATAGGTCTTGATCAATGACACATGTACAACCTAGTGGAATTGTGTGTCGGCTATGGGAGGGGGTGACAGTAGGGGAGGGATGGAACATGAATCCTATAACCATGGAAAAATGTTCTAAATTAATTAATTAATTAAAAATCTTAAAATAAAATAAAAAGTCTGTCTTTTGTCAATATATAATGACTATCCATCACTCCATGGAAGAAATCTTCCTCACTTATAAATTCAGGATTTAGGGATTCAAATATGTCAGGCTTACTGTTTTCTAGTTCATGTGCATTCTTGCTCCCTCTCTGTGGATAACTAAATAGCAGAATTATGAAACAAATGAAGGAACAAATAAAAGAAAGGATAAAAGAACAAAGAAGCCTTGGCACTGAGCCCAGGACATAAACTTATTAAAAGGGAGATCAGCAAGAGATTTTTTTATACTGAAGACATTAGGAAGAAAGCATTTATCAGAAGACTGGGAAAAGTCTTTATGAAAGAAAGGGCTTGAAACAAAGTAGGAGTTAAATGATGCACTTTGTATTGGAGACAAAAATTCTAGGATTAACCTATTCCTAGTTTTCTTAAGAACCTACCCTCAAAAAATTGAGAGGGTGTTCAGTAATGTACTACCATACCAATTGCCTTGCCAGATCATTTTGCTCCAAATGTTGATGTAACTGCTTTTCAGTGTATTCTAACTACAATTTGTGTTCTAACTAAAAATGTATTTTAACTACAATTTTTGAATTACATTTAGATTTTCTGGTACAAAATTCACCATATAAACACAAAATAATAGATTATATTATTACTTAATGAAACAACATAGTATAGAACACCTACTGCTTTTTATCCAGAACCCATTTATGTAAAATAAAACACAGTTTTTAAAATGGTTTTATACTCTATGTTTTAATACTGTGTGTTTGGAAAAAATGTACCTTAGCTCTCTTATTCTTTCATCCTTTCTTTTGTCTTCCTTTTATCCCTTCCATAATTTAGATTTGTTTCTATGGAATTTGGATCTGCTACAAAGGTTTCCTTAATGGGCCATTTTATCAATGTTTTGTGCATAATACTTAATATTAAATGTCAAGACAAGCTCAGTAATTCTGGAAGGCAGCCAATTTTTCTACTCTGAAATGACATGAACTTTTACTTTCTACATACATGGGGATAGCAAGGGATTTGATCATAGTTAAGGTAAACCAAAGAAATGATACTAGCTTAAAATACAAAGCAGTAGAGTATAGAATTCCATGAAGATTACTATTATGTAGCTAATTGGTAGGTAATAGCTGAACAAACTATGGAATAAGTTAGTAATGAAACATTATTGTGCAGTGGTATTCAAAGAAATATGGGAAGATTTATATGAACTGTCACCCAGGAAAATAACACACATGATGATGTTAATAAAAGAAAAACACTTATAACAAAGTTTTATTTCAACTGAAATGTTACTATCAGGTATATAGTGAAATATTGGCAGAGAGGTGAGTAGCTATGGGGACAGAATACTATATGTATATATGCAACTAAGATATTAGAGTTTTTTTTTGTTTGTTAAGAGGTATATTCCTAAAGGTGGAAGGGATAAGTATACCAGGAAATACCAATTACTAAAAGAAATCAAAAGTTTATTAATTTTTAAAATATTATTGCCAGAGCTCATTTTCAGTATAGATTTTATAAACTGAGGCCAAAATACAACAGAACCTATAAGGGAAAGCCAATCATTGACTACTGGTTCCTCTGTCAGTAAACAGGGTTGAAAGGACTAGGGTAATCTTTTAAAATGTTTTATAGTAATCAAAGTGTTTATTAATTGGTATTCTGACCCTCTTTTCAGTCAGTTTCCTCCTAGCATCTCTAATACCTAACATCCAGGTACTTAGGGCCTACCTATTACCCAGACTCACCACTGTGGGGTACTACCATAATGGGAAGGACTTTATACTCTTCACACTTCTTTCACAAATGACAGAATAGTATAGCTGAAAGAGACTAGCTTCCATTTGCATTGTGATGCTGGTATCGCCAGCATGTGGGAATTCCTAGTGACTACTGTACTGACACCAACCTATAAAATATTACCAATTTGGGCAATGTGAGCATTTGCAAAGGGGCAGGCAGACTGATTGAATTATCAAGCAAATCTGAGTTACAGAGTAATTGAAATGAAATGTAGTTTAATTATTTTCAGGAACAAAAAATCAATCAAAGAGGCAGGATGTCAAAGAGTACAGAGTGTTGTATTTAGCTTATCTAGGTCAACAAAGCTTCCATAGTTTGGTATGGGAAATATCAAACTGACTAGAGACAATACTTTTAATTAAAATATCAATCATTTATGTATAAAAGGGTCCTTCGAAAGCACTCTAGGGTATCTAAACGTTTGTTCTCAAGTATTTAAAAACAGATTCTTGAATCACTATTATATTAGTCACTAGGCCTATAAATAAAGCCTTGGGTTAATCAAAGATCAATCCAACCTACTCTTACCTAAATTTAAGTCCAACAAAGATATTCACATAAATAGAAGATGTAGCAAGGAATAACAGAAAAAATGGTCTTACTGGATCTAAAGCAAAGAAACCATGGTTTGAATCATTGATTCGTATCAGCTATATGACCTTGTCCAACTCACTTCAACCCTTTGCAACTTCAGTTTTTCACTCACAAAATTATTCCTGTACAACCTATTTCATATATTTGTAATGAAGAAGGTATTTTGTAAACTATAAAGTTATTTGTAACGAAGAAGAATTTTGTAAACTATAAAGTTATACATAGATATGACTTGAACAGTAATTGGAGTGTTTTATTATTTTGGTGTGAGTATTCTTTCTATGAATACAGATTATAACTCTTTTACAACTTGTTACCCTGCCCAGTTCTCCTGAGTTAAGGATCTAAAACAAGAGAAGCCTTCCATTTCTTTTTACTATTTATTTCTTTGTGACATTAAAGTTTCCGCACATCTCCTTCCTCTTTAAAAAATATATATTTGATTGGGAATGTAGGACTTAAAAATTCCCTACAACAAAAACACAAAGATATATAATTATATTTAAATTGACTGTGATGAAATAAAATAATCAAATTCCTAATTAATATAACCAACATGTCTTTAAGTCTGTTTAAATATTCTATATGTTTTTCTCTTGCCACAATTCCGTCTTCTATATAATTTGACATTGAATTCACAAGATTATGTAATATATTCTTTAATTCTTCATCATGAAATTATACAAATCATTACATATTAATTATAGCCCTTATATCTCATTCCCCTCCAAATCTAGCTTTGATTAAATACATAGATTTTCAGTGATACTAAAATGAAATGAGTTCCCAGGCCATCTAAACATGTTAGTCTCCATCTTTTGGGTGAATTTCTTAGTTTTTTTGTGATGAGTATTATGTGATAAGGCCTTTTTGCATTTTTCTATTTCCATCTGGAAATTTCTCTAATTCCAAAGTAATTCTGTTACTTAAAATAAGGATGTATTTAGAGTCTATCATTCCTAAGACGATATTTCCATGTAAAATAGAAAAAAAATATTCCTACAAATTTTGGGGGGCTAGATGTTTTACACTATTATGAAAATTACCATGTCTTATGAATTTGATTTAGATTTCTTCTTAAAGGTTTTTCTTTACTAGTTTTGAATGAGAAAATAAGGTCCAACAGTAAAAATTACTTTGTCAATGTTTAGTATTCCAGTTTTTGCAATATATAGACAAGTAGTTTTCTTCCATCATAGCAAAAGTTAGCACCTTTTAAAAGAACTTATCTTTTTAATGCTTTTCCAACACTGAGAAGCCTTTGCCTTATTGTAAAAGTATCAATAACAATCATTCAGACCATCAAGTTTTATGAAATACTTTGTTTTCTACAGACTAATTAGGTTGGTTCTCTGTGACAGGTTGCCAGGTCTTAGCACTTTTTTAAAAATCCCTTTTCCTTTTTGGCTTGAGTGCAAAGATCATATTGCATTGTGGGCTTTAATGATCCCCTGAAACACTTGACTTTGCCATACCAATAGCTATAGCAATATCCCTAATAGTCTTTGAAGTTTGTTTTTTAAAAGTGAAAACTTTTGCACCTTTCCTTGAAGTAATGTCCATTCATAAAACCACTGAATTAATACAGCATAAAGAGCAATAAAACATGTAAATGGCATGAAATCCAGTCAAATAGGTTTAATATGTGTTAACAGGTTACTAACTACGTGTAGGAAAACCAATTCTTTCTGCTTTCATCTGGTCAATTAGATGTTCTGAGTCATCCTTGTGTATATCCATTGCTATCAAAAAAATCAAACAAGCAAAATGACTGCTTGTTCTAAGTCATATAATCCCTTCCATAACTAGACACAGACAGAATCTGATGAGTTTCCATAGCACAGAGAAGTCAAATGCATGGACAAAGAGAAAATGGGAGCACCAAATCAGAAGGAAGACCATTAAATGGGACATGATACATAGAAATGCATGATACCCTAACAGTAGCTGACAATTACCCTAAGGAAAGCACACACAAGAAAGCAATTTGCTGTTATAGACACAGCACTGAATGCCTTTGAACTAGATGAACTTGTGTAATCAGAATCAATTAACTACCCAACTTATATCAGTATCAGTAGTGAAATTATAAAAATTATTGCCTCCATATAAAATATCTGAAAATTCACCTTAATCGGCCAATGCTACTTGCTACCTTTCTGACCTTAGGCAATTTACCTCTCTGAGGCAAGGGGAAGCTAGGTGACTCAGTGAATAGAACACTGGGCTTAAAGTCATGAAGATCCAATTTCAAATCTAGCCTCTGATACTTACTGGCTGTGTGACCTTGGGCAAGTCACTTAACCCTCTTTCCTTCAGTTTTTTCATCTATAAAATGACCTTGAGAAAGAAGTGACAAACCAATCCAATATCTCTGCCAAGAAAACCCCAAAAAGTGGCCACAGAGTCAGACATGAGTGAAATGACTAAATAACCATAACATAGAGGCAATACCTGTAAAATACTCATGTAAAATACCTATAAAATAATACTGTAAAATTAGTTTTTATGAACAATTCCAGTTTGGAATATAATGATATATTATGACACCTTGAATCATAAACCAGATTAAAATTTCTATGGGTACATAAAACATATCTAAATATTCAACATTTACATAGCTTTTGTGATTCTAGTTTCTTTATTTTGCATTATTGCATATGTCTTCATAGTCTATTATAATGATGATATACTATTTCATTGTATTACCCAAATGCAAGTTGTTCACCCATTCCAAAGTATTGAGTTTAAAATTGCTGATTATTTTTTAAAATTATAATTAACACTACTATAAATATCTCTGTATAGTTATTTTTCAATTTAATAATCTTTCTAAGGAAGAATAACCATAATAGGTTTATAAAATCAAAGAATCTTTTCATTAATATGATTCACTATGTGTTTTTAAATTGATCTCAAAAATATTGAATTAATCTGCAATTCTATTAGCAAAGAGTCTGTGTGCCTACTCCTAGAATATCAAAGATGTTAAGTTCAGTTATTTTTTCTTTTAGGTTTATTGAAAATCTATTTTGATTTATGTTTCCATAGTGGCAATTCAGGATGCACATATTTTTAAAAAATATTCCTTTATAATTTGTTTTCTATTTTTAAAATTATCCATTTGCATCTTGTTATCACAGCTACTAGAGATTAAGTATTTTATTTGACTTTTTCTTCATGAATTCTATATATCAGGCAATTATAACAAAAGTTTTTTTCCAATCCCTCAGTATTCTGATTTTGATTAAAATTAAAATTGTTTATATATATATATATTAAAATGGTTTATATTCCAGATGCAAAACTGGAAGGGACATTAGAAGGCATTAAGTTAAACATGAATTCTTTTTCTTTTCATCTTATCTAGTTGCCATCTTTTGTTGTCATTTTTTATTTAATCAGACTGACTACACTAGTGAAACAGAACAACACCATCTCAAATTAAAAATGCAATGGGAACATGTTTGATAGTTATAAGAAAGCTGCAGAATTTTAGTAACTTTACCTCTATCAGGGCAAATTGGCACCTGCTCTGCAACTTAACATCTTAGTGGTTAAGTGAATTGCCCAAGATCACACAGTTAGTAAGTCTCTGAGGCCACATTAGAACTCAAGTTTTCCTGATTTCAAGACCAGCATCTAGAAAATAGTAAGCGCTTAATAAATCCTTGTCCTTTCTACCCCATCTTGTCCATGAGTTATAACTCTATAAGACAACCTAATCTACAAATAAACAAAATAAGATTTTGTATTCTCTATACCTTTCAATTAACATGAGATCTGCTATACAGCATCCTCTGTTCTTTTCTGTTCAAATGCTTTCATCAAAGACTCCCTCAAAATATCTCTAGATGTTTCTCATAAACATTTTGCAGTAATGGAAAAGTAAAAATTAGGTCAGATAATAATGAAATAAGAGTCTTGACATTAAAGAACCAAGTAAATGTATCCATTTCCCTTATTTTCCTGTCTCGTTTTCCATCAGTAGAAACATCAATGGATCTATTTGTTGATTTATTGAACTCCTGTTAAGAAGACACCGTTCATAATGCTAATTGGCAGATTTGTAACATTTATTTTTAGATGTTTTCCTGGGGGCTTTAAAAAGCTAATTGAGCTAACTGTGAAACTGTGTGTCTGTAGCAGGATTTGAATCCATTTCTTTATGAATGCTAAACTATCACTGTAAATATTAAAATTAAACTAATGGCAAAAATGATGTTAACATAGTGATTTTTTTCTAAATATTTGTTCTCTCTTCCTCTCCCCAAATCTCGAGAGCCTTTCTCTCCATACCCTCAAAACTCTGTCATCTCAAGCATAGATTTCCTCTGTTGACTTGGTCTCATGTAATTCCTTTTCCAATCACTTTTTTCTTCAGTACCATTTCTATTTCATCAAAGTATATATGAGGGCCTGTGATGCTAGTCTAAATGTGACAGTTCTATCATTAATGGAAAAATGACTTATTTTGTAAATCTTTACAAATCTTTTTCATTTTCTGCTTCTTAATCTCCCACTTTCCACCTAAAATTCTCTTTTGTTTTTCTGACTTATCTGAGTCTCTAAGCCCACTATATGCTTAACATTCCTTTTATTTCTCACTGTTTTCTGAGCTATAAAATTATAACTTCCACTATTCTCTTATGAGACATTTTACACCTTGATTTTTATCATAAAATAGTGTTGTCTTGGACTGCAATCTTACTCTACTTGGAATGGAGATCACATTAAAAAATTGAAATCTATATAGCAGATTGATAAAACTGAATTCATTCAAAATTATTCTGATGGCTTGTTAAAGATAACAATAAATGAAAATGAAACTAAAGCTATGTCATGGGGGCATCAACATATTGATGAATTTTTGGCGTTATATAATTATAGCAAACTCTAAATTTAGTAAACTCCCAATTGTCCAGTATAATCAAAGATGGATTTCTATATAAACAATATGCTAGCTTACAGAGCATTTTTAGAAATCCAAACTCACTTATCTGTTTTGTGCTAGGCAGTGTTTAAATATACATTTAGGTTCAAATCTGGCCTCAGACACTTCTCAGCTGTGTGACCCTGGGCAAGTCACTTGACCCCCATTGCCCACCCTTACCACTCTTCCACCTATAAGTCAATACACAGAAGTTAAGGGTTTAAAATTTTAAAAAATTACATTAAATATGCATCACATTTTAGCAACAACACAAGGCAAAACATAATTGTCATTTGAATACTAGAGAAAATGATTACTCTAGAAAGCTATTAAATATACAAGGAAAGGTAAGTATGGCTTGGAATGTGGAGCAAGATTTCATGAGGGAGAGGAGCTAGATTAAGCTAGACCTTAAAGTATAGATGGGATTTAGATAGGTATATTCTAGCCAGGGGGGATGACTTGAATAAAAATTCAAATGTTGGGAAAAGTAAGAAATGTCTGAAAGATAGATTAACCTGACTGGAGCAGAGTGTTCAAGTAGTTTACTAACAAAATACATAAAACAAAAATAATGCCACCCTTATCATTTCTACTACTTATAACTAGCATTTATATAAATGTCTTAAAGGTTGCAAAGTACTTTATATATTATCTCTTTTAATCCTCACAATAACTCTAAGAGATAGATGCTATTAGTATTTGCATATTGAAGATGAAGAGACTAAGGTTGAGAAAAGTTAAGTGACTTGCTCAGGACCACATAATTACTATCTTTTTTAAGCAAGTTTTCCTCTCTAGTCTTCCCAACTCCCTAACACTCTGTCTACTGCACCACCTAAACTGCCCTATAGTATTACTACAAAAATATTATTAATAATACTATCTAGCATTTATTTATATAACATTTTAAACTTTGAAAGGTATTTTAAAATATTGTTTTGTTTATTATAAAACTACATTACCATATAACTAAATCATTTTAATGATGTGGAAGCTGCTCCCAAAGGTGACCATGCTTTAGAATCTTCATCATTAATATTACTTATCATTTTAACTGTTTATCATATATGAGAAAAGAGTTAACAGAAAGTTTATAAACATTATTTCACTGGTTCTGGATAGTTAGTAATAGGAACTGTTGTGAGGAAGATTAATTAGTGTTAGTGTTGGACCTAGCAGGAAGGGCTGGAGAATTCCAAGATGGAATGAAGGAGCAGGAAGTGGGCTTGTGCTCTGAGAGAAACTCCATTAGTGGTTGGACATAACTGTTGCTAACCCTGGGAGATCTTAGAGTTAGGGAAAAACTGCATCCAGATTCCCTGGGATCCTGAGAGGTGAAGGCTTTCAGCAGTGGACAAGACCTGCAGAGCTGCACCAAGTGGGGAAGTGGTTTGGGATCTGATGGACAGCATTTCAAACTCATTCTCCTTACCTGTACCTTGGACCACCTGGTGGAGTTGGCTCTTGGCATCTTGTGACCATCCTTGGATTATTTTGAGACCCCAATTGAAATCCATCCTCAGGCTCTTTAGCTGAGCTGACCAAACCTGGCTGGAACCAGGTTTGAAGAAGCCTTCCCTGTGACTCCGGTACTGCTTCCTTTGGGCCCTGCCTGGCTTAGGTCAGTAGGATAGTGTAGATAAGTCCTTCCCTGCCCCTGTGGTGTGCCCTTAGGTTTCAAGTGTAGAAATCCACTAACCCATCCTTTATTTAGTTTCCCTCAAATAAACTGTATAAACTTTACCTTTGCCTGCTGGTTCCATAGACCCTGGCCTAGGGTGAGCTGGGTGACCGTTGGGCCAACTGCCATTCCTGTGTCAGTTAAAACAGTGAACCCTGGTCTCCCTATCCTGGTTGGTCCTGTCTCTTCTTCAACCCAGTGTGTACCCACAAACCATTTAGATTATATTTTAATAATAATTAATATCCCTGTTGCCCCACCATTACAGAACTATATCCAAGAGAGACATGGTCAGAGATACTGATGAACTAATTTTCTTCATCTGTGAAATGTAAGAATTGAATCAGATGATAAGTAAAGTCCCCTTGAATGCTAACATTCCATAGGGCACATAGTAAAAAGAAAAATGAAATGTAAATAGTGGTATTGTTGTTTAGTAATGTCCAACTCTTTATGACAATATTTAGAATTTTATTTGCAAAGATACTAGAGTGGTTTGCCATTTCCTTATTTGATCTCATTTTACAAAGGAAAGGGTCTGAAAACATATATATATATATATATATATATATATATATATATATCCACTCTAGATAGAAGAGACACTTCCTAATTTTTAAAAAACTACTTGTTTTCATCTTAACAAATTAACATTTCAAGGATGTGAAAAATCTGTAAAAAGTTTTACACTTACAAGGGAGTCTTTTCTAAAAGGGACATAGTCTCTGTCATCAAGGAATTTATTATATTTTATCATTTTGTGTACACATAATTAGATGTATACACTGTACAATTATTACAATAATATAAAGAGGTAAGAACAAGGTGACTTAATTTTTGTTTGGGTCCTTTATCACATGTTATTTATTAGGCAAATAGTTGAGGAAACACATTTGTTGATGGGAACTTAACCAAGGCTAACACACATAATAGTTGAAAATATTAGAATAGAACNATATATACATATATATATATATCCACTCTAGATAGAAGAGACACTTCCTAATTTTTAAAAAACTACTTGTTTTCATCTTAACAAATTAACATTTCAAGGATGTGAAAAATCTGTAAAAAGTTTTACACTTACAAGGGAGTCTTTTCTAAAAGGGACATAGTCTCTGTCATCAAGGAATTTATTATATTTTATCATTTTGTGTACACATAATTAGATGTATACACTGTACAATTATTACAATAATATAAAGAGGTAAGAACAAGGTGACTTAATTTTTGTTTGGGTCCTTTATCACATGTTATTTATTAGGCAAATAGTTGAGGAAACACATTTGTTGATGGGAACTTAACCAAGGCTAACACACATAATAGTTGAAAATATTAGAATAGAACAAATATTAAATATATGGAAACTTGACTAGATTGTTTCAATTTCTTCTCTACCCTTCCCACAAAGTATATTGTCACTAGATTGATCTTCCTAAAATACTTTCTAATTTTCTTCATTATACTGCTCAGATATCTTTAATGGCTCTCAACTGCCAATAGGATGATGCCTAAACTCCTTATCAGGGAAATAAGGCCCTCCATACTCAGATGCTCTACTAAAGTTCCCACCAGTCTGGCTGGCCTATTTATCTCTCAAACTTACTTTACTTAGTCCAGACTCTTAAATCTTCCTTCTGGTGATTTCCTCTGGCTAGAATGTACATATTCAGATCTTTCCCATTCTTTAAGATCCAGTTTAAAACCTATTCCCTCATTCATTAAACATTACATGACTACCCTAAACCACAATAATCCTTCCCTTTTAGTAACTCCCATGAAATAGAATGACAGAATATCACATTTGATACCTGAATTGTGGACATCTTGTAGGCATCTCAGAATCAGCATCATGGATATCTCAAAATAAATGGGATCATTATTTACTCTCCAAACTAGGGGTCGGCAACATATGGCTCTTTCTGCAGGAGCCATAAAGTCATTTTTTTTTCAGGCGCTGTTACAGGAGCGTGCACTGTAAGCATTGTACGGCTCTCACGAAATTACATTTTAAAAAGTGTGGTGTTTATGGCTCTCACAGCCAAAAAGGTTGCTGACCCCTGCTCCAAACCTTTCCCCCTTTTCCAAAATTCACAATTTCTATTGAGGATACCACATTCCTTTTAGAAATATATCTTTGCAAATGTGTTATTAAAATAAAAAATAAATGAATAAAATGGAAATGTTTTGCATGATAATACATGTATAACCCTGATTGAATTGCTTGTCAACTCTATAAGGGCAATGATATGGATCATATGACTTTGGAAAATTTATGTGGGAATGTATTATTATTTTTTTAATTATAAATCTATCTTTGCAAGTTCAAAGCCATTTCAACTCTACCCTCTTTTCATCATTTACTTTTAAACATTTGCCATTTATTGTGGAAGTAGGATTCATATCTCTCATATCTGTACTCTCTCATCCCCCTTGGTCAAGGCCCTAACTTAGGGCAAGTCCTCATCATTTTGAAATACAATAGTATGTTATTTATTTGTCTCCCTGCTTCTTGTCTCTTCCCTCTTCAATCCATCCTCCACACATAAATACAAATTAATTTATGAGTTTAAATAATGCATAACACTCTATCCACACAGCTCCAACAACAATCCTATCAAAGCCTAAATCTAAGGATAAGTTCCTTCAGTCTAAGAATACTTATTATTACTTAGAATCTCAACAGAGAAGGTGCTAAATTTGATGCTAGAAGACCTTAGTGCAAAACCTTACTTCGATATTTCATACATATATGATCTTTAAAAATCCACTGCACCATTCTTGGTCCTCAGTTTCCCCAGTTGGATAATTAAAACATTTAATTAGATTATCTTTTAGGTCTCTTTAAAGTCTTAATCTATGTTCCTAAAATCTGTACCATTCATTTGACACATAATTATGCACTCTACAGTCAGCTTCACAGGAGAGAGAAAGGGATTGGAATAGATTAATCTCTAAATTCTTTTTCAAGCTCTTAATTTCTAAGGAAAATTTGGAAAAAAGGAAACTTTCTTTAAGAGGTTAATAAATATTATGGGAATATATATTTAGTGGTTATCAAATATTTGATGGATGAATGAATGCATGGATATTTTTCAATTTTGCCCACATTCAATATCTTTCTGTAAGAGGATAAAATTTATAAATAGTTTTCTTCTATAATCTCTTTTTTTCATCTGCATCCACCTGTTCTTTATAATTTACTTTGGTTAGAAACAGAACTGAATTCCTGAAATATTATGAATAAATTAAACTTTTCTAAATCAATTCATATTTCAATGAACCAAAAGCTCACTTTTTAAAAGTGTTCCCTTGAAAAAATGCATTCTTTATAGCAGTGATGAGCAAACTTTTAAAGAGGGGGCCAAAGGAAAAGAAATGATCATCTGTCAGTCTGTTTTTAAGGCAACTCTTTAGAAGTTTCATTGTATTGCATCCTACTCATTGTATTCTTCAGATTAGGAATAATTTTGAACTGCCAGACAGAACATTTCAGGGCCCCACCCATCCATCTGGCCTGCGGGTCGTAGTTTGCCCATCACTGCATTATAATATAAATATTCAGCCCAGATTTTATCTACTTTTTAAATCTGAATTTTCATATATTGAATATTCTTAAAATCATGCACATCTCTATAATTGTACTTTTATTTTAATTCCAAAAACTTACAGCTTTAGTTTTTTTAACTATTCACTTATCTATAATGCATTCAAGAGAAACATATTCAAAACCAAACTCACTATTTCCCCCTAAATCTACTCTTCCCACCTAAGTTCTTCATGTTCTCATGAGAGCACCACCATTCTACCAGTCCCTGAGGTTCAGAACCTTGTAGTATTACACAACTTTTTACCTTCATTCACCTCCCATTCCCATATCTAAATTTCTTGTCAAGCTTTCTTGATTCCACCTCTTCAGCTTTTCTCACATCTGTTCCTCCCTTAATCTCCCCCCAACCATGGTGGTCCAGGCCATCAGATACCTCCCACTTGGACTACTGCCATAGCTCCCAATTTCTATACACCCAGTATCTGCTCTCTTCAATTGATACATCACAGTTGTGTCAAATTGATATTCTTACAATTCATGTCCACTGATACCATTCCACTGCTCCAAAAAGCTTCAAGGCTCCCCACTGTTTCTAGGTTAAAATTTTGTAAATGACTGAATTTGTCAATAATAACCCTTGACAATCTGGATCCTTTCTTTGTCTCCAGTCTAATTATGCATTAATTCCTCCCCCTATGCTTTGCACTTGAAATGAATTAGCCTATTTGTTTCTTGTTGTGCAGGGCATTCCATTGCAGTCAGTATTATACTTTTGAATACATTATCTATCTTGCATGGTTATAAAGCTCTCTGTTTTCATCTGATAGCCTCTTGGAACCTCTAATTCCCTTTAAAGCTCAGTTCCAAATTCATTTCTTTCAAGAACCCTTATCTGATTTCACTGGTTGTTAGTGTCCCTCATCCCATAACTGTTTTATTTAACTCAGGATCTTATCTATATTTTAACTATTTATTATCTGTGAATCTTTTTGCATTCCCCCTACCTTCTCTCTCCTAGAATGTAAACTCTTTGAAGGCACTGATCATCTCCTTATTGTATTCATTTCCCCAATGTCACAATGCCAGTAATTAAGTTAATGTTGACTTATTGATATGGTCAGAATTCATTTTACAGATAATTATTTAATATAAAATCTGCAATTTTCAATACCCTAGAATTCAGAGAGTCAGCAGGCAAATGAAGCCTTCAGATTGAAGTTTTTCCTCCCTCTCTGACCAACCCAATTGGTATCATATACATTGATATCATTTGAAAGGTTGTCTATGTGCTCAAAACTTAAAGACTCACTTTAACTAGCTGTGTATTGGCTCTTCAGAAAAATGATTATACAGTTTGCAAGCTTTAAATCAAAAAGCAAGTATGCTGTAATATTGAAATTAAAGAAAAATGAGTGAGAGAAGTATATCAGAGAAATTTTAATCATTTCATCCCATCTCCAACTCCCAATTTTTTTCAATGATCCCTGAGGATTGGCTTTTGTATTTTTGTATTTTTTCCCCCAGCACAACGTCTGTGATATAGTAAATACTGTAACATCATGTTACAGTCCTAAATAAATATTTGTTGGTTGTTATTAAAGATTTTCTTTACATATTTTAAGTGTGCAAAAATAAATACTCTTTTCTTAGGGGCAGGGATGCTAAGCAAATACCACCTCTTCCTACTCCATGTACCCCTTGGCAAATTCAGCCAATTCATGAAACCATCTGATACTTGAGGTCAACGAATTTTAAATAGGAGGAAAAAATCATACAGGTTGTTGAAGTGAATTAACTAATCAGCTGCTAAAAATCCATCAAATCAATAGTTTGATTTGATAATATCAATAAATCAAAATGGACCCCCAGTCTAAAAAAAATCACATAATCTCAGAGTTGAGAAGCAGCATGGAGGTCTCCTAATCTGGTTTATCTTTACAAAAAATATTCTTTATAAATTTACTGCTAGGAGACCATGAAACCTCTGTATAAAGCTCCTTAAGTGACAAGGAATTCTTCAATTCTTGGAGGAGGCCATTCTAGTTTTGCATAGTTCTGCCACTTAATACCTGTGTGACCTTGCAGGAGGTTCTCTAGAGAGCAGTTTTCTCATTTAAAATGAGAAGAGGATGTACTATATAATCTCTAAGGGCCTTTCCAGCTCTTCCTCTGTGATCCTAATTGTCAGGAGGTTTTTCTTTACATTGTGTCAAAATCTGCCCCTCTGCAGCTCCTGTCCATTGTTCTTACTTCTATTCCCCAAGGCTAAATAGAACCAGTCTAATCCAATCATTGAAAAATACAATTCATACCTGACTCTAGACCCTATATTCCTCATCTCTTAAATCTACTTTGAGGTTACCTTTTGTCAGAATCAATTTCAGTATCTGGTTTGTTTTTTCCCTTTGAAGTAGTTAACCCCTAAGATTAAAATCTTCTAGTCAGGGACTCAGTTAACTTTTGGAAAACACATTTCATCACCATTGAAAAGTCCCAGCCAGAGCTGTCATGTTTGACAAAAATAAAGCTAAAGTGTCAGATTCCCCTGGCCTCTTCACAGAGCTTTAAAAGACATGAAGCAAGATCCAGACAAAATAACTTAATGATGGCAACACTGATGCAAGAGCTGCAGTATAAAATGAAACATTTATAAAAGGGATGAAAAGAATAACTCTAAGACTGCTATTAGCTTGTAACAATTTACATTTTTTTTAAATCACAATGTTGAATGTTCATTTCTTAGAAGTTCAAAAGGCATGTATTAACTCACTAACAAAAGATTTTTTCTTTCTTTTCACTTAGGAAATTTTTTGTTTCTAAAGAAATCAGGATGAACTGATTTTCAAGAGGTTTTAGACATAAATTTATTACTGGAAAGAGGCAATGCCATAAAAAAACTTTAACTTAGTACTTGTTTTGGTTTTTAATGAATCAATAGAATTTCTCAGGAATTATGAAGCCAAAAGTTTAAAGTGTTCATTAATAATTATAACAGACAGGCAAAAACAAAAGTTCAGTATAGATCAAAATATTCACAGCATCACTCTTGCTGCAGAAAAGAAATGGAAACAAAAGTAGGTGCCCAGTACTAGTGGGTGAATAGGGAGGTGTATATTGCAGTTAGAATGAATAAATGTAAGAAATTCAAAAAAGCATGAGAAAATTTGCATAAACCAATTCAAATTATTTTTCCAATGTCACACAAGTATTTTAAGCAAAATTAAGATTGGAACTCAGGTCCCTTGACTCCAAATCCAATGTTGCTGTTTCTTTGTTTTGTTTTGATCCACACAATACTATTTAAATATACCAGCACACACCTAAAACTCCTTTTACTTTTATCAATGTCACCAGGAAGTAACCTTAATAGCACAGCATGGCACAATGAAGGCTTTATGTTACCCTAGTCTTAATACTAACTATAGAAGCTGTTAGGCCTAGCCATGGTGCTAACAACACTGCTAATAAGTACAACTTCTGATGAGCTGGCTTTGGAAGAGGTGTGAAAATTTGGGGTTATTGTTTCAGTGAAGTGTTGCTTAGGTCTCCAACCTCCATTACAATCCAATTCACACCTTAACAAAATCATCTTTTTTTTTTCTAAAATGCTAAATATTTAAAAAAGACTATGTGGAAGACAAAGTACATTAGAAATATGTGCTTCTTGGACAAAATGAGGCAGAATAAAATATAAAAAAATCAAGTAAAATATTACAAAGACTTATTTGGAAAATAAAGTACATTGGAAATGTGTTTTTGGCATAAGTTGAGGCAAAGAAAAATAAAAAATTATTTCAGAGGAAAAATAAAAGTAATTCCCATTAAGTTGACAATCTGATATTAATTATCTGCCTGACCAACTTGGAAAATCATCATGGTTTATTCCAATGCAAAATATAAAGTGTTCTCAAAATCTTAAGAGCAAACAGAGCCCTCAGCAAACAAAATATTAATGTTTTTTATAATGTCCTCCATCCAGCAACCTGGGCAGGTAACTGATACAAATAGGACCTGAGAAATATTCATAGGGTGCAGAAGGAGATCAAATAACTCAGACAGAAATCAGGAGGAGGCTCCTAATATGTATCACCAAATGCTCTAATGGTTATTTAAATGCACATGCAATTATGTATTCATATATTACAAACACACTCATAAAACCATGAAATAGGTACACATGTGTGATTACATGTTTGTGTGTTACCAACAGACATGCATAGTGTATGAATATACCATGTATGTGTTAGAAGTATGTGTGGGGTCATACTTGTAATTTCATGATTTAGGATAATTTCCATAGGTTAGTTATATCTACTAATATAGGTCAACAACTTCTCTGCCAGTGATAGCATTAGAGAATTGTCCAAAATAATTAATGACTCATTGATTTGCTCAAGGTCAAAGAGCTAACTTGCCAGTTGCAGAATATGAACATATTCTCATTCTGGAGCTGGCTCTATTTGCTATTGCATATATGTGTCGGAAATTATATAACATTTTATTTTATTTACATCTCATAACGTTTTCTAGTTATAGCAAAAGCTTTTTAATAGTCTTTGAAATGCAATAAATGAATTCAATTAGGAATGATCTTATTTATTCAATTTTTATTTAACTGTTCTTCAGTTGTAAACTCATATTTATTTTCAAAAATTGTAATTCATCATAAATATGTTTCTTATGATTTTATATGCCAATTTGCATTTTAATTTTAATTTCATAAAAAAGTTGTGGTTTATGTAAAAATCACATGCATGGAGGGTTTTATTCCATCATAATTGATGGGGTGATTTTGACCAGGTTTAATTCTAGGCAAAACTGTAAAATGGCTTTTTTTTAGAACATTTTATTTCCCTCATTTGTTGTCCTTTTTATTCTATTGTATTTTAATCCAGTGTACTGTGTGCCCATTGTCTCTTTCCTTATAACTAAGAAGTGATATGATATCCATTATTTTGAGTTAATTTTGAATTTCCTATACATTTTAAGTATTATCTTGGCGCAATGAAAGAATTTCTACCATACAAGTAGAATTTGAAATGTCAAGGAACAACTAGGGATGTATTTAATAAGGAAAAACCTTTCCTAATACTCCTGAAATCATATCATGTAGAGATGGAATGAGTTGCCATGGGCTTGGGAGGACGATGTTCCTCTTCCTCCAGAAGTCTTCAAAGAAAGTTTGGATAATGATTTGACAGAAATAGTGCCCAAAAAAAGTTCCATTTCTAAACAAAACGTCTTAAGCTAGGATCTATGAACTTTTAAATATATATACATATATTTGGATATGTATATATGTGTAGAAACATATATACGTTATACATGCTGATAATTTTATTTCAATATAATTAGTTTGCACTATAACTGTGTTTTGTATTATGAATTTTTACACATTATTCTTAGAAAAATCCAAAACCTTTACCAGACTGCCAAAGGAGGAAATGACACAAAGAAAGATTAAGAAATCTTTTTACAAGAACAAGAAAATAAGATGGCACATTTGTTTGTTTTTTACTGTATCTAACTTTGATAACTGTTTTTGCTACGTAGTAGTAGACATTTGATTGATGCTTATGTGTTGATTTGTTACTGATATAAATTGGATTAGTTTTAGAATCCAGAAAATCTGATCTCATCTCAGACATTTTACTAGAGTTGTAAACACAGGCAACATCTGATTCTCATGTTCTTCATCTGTAAAATGGGGGGCAATAACTATAGCACCTACCTACTTCATGGGATATTGTGGAACTCCCATGGAATGGTGACTATAAAA
Organism: Gracilinanus agilis; assembly: GCF_016433145.1. Taxonomy (NCBI): domain Eukaryota; kingdom Metazoa; phylum Chordata; class Mammalia; order Didelphimorphia; family Didelphidae; genus Gracilinanus; species Gracilinanus agilis. The sequence continues at coordinate 193,733,277 of NC_058130.1, forward strand.
TGTTTCACAAACCTTAACAGGCAATATGAATGTTAAAAATGAGAATAACAATGGCAACAATGATGATGATATAAAAGATTCTCAGATTCATCCATTATATCTCATGTTAAACTAGAAATATTGCAGAATTTAGAGTCAAAAGACCCATATACAAATTCAACAAAGCTCTTTTGCTACCAATTCACTTAGTCATCCTGACTGTTTTCACAACTGTCAAGTGAGTAGGCATGGACTAAAATATCTTTAAGGTCTCTTCCCACTCTTCTATAATGCTCTGCTCCTTTGAGTCTGTGTAGTCACTGACAAACCTACCCAAAGGGTGACCCTCAACTGCATTTTAAGAGGAGATTATTGCTAAAATTTCCTAGAAACAAGAAATGATGAGAAATAAGGCAGGTTGTTTATTAGCAAACTAAAGAGCTAAAAAGCTATTAGCATGGCAGGAGATGATGAGGTGACCTTTTCTTATAAAGTAATTCTTTCAAAGGTGAAGCTGTCAGGCTGTCCTGAGCAGGCTGATGTGAAAAGATTTTCCTGCAGATAGCTGACAATTGATTTAGTCCTTTTAATAGACTGGTTGTGGGTGGGTGGAATGGGGGGGTCAGTTATCAGGAATATGACCAATTCTTTGGCTTTATTAAAAACAGTGTTAATCAGTTTTTCTTCCCCCAGAAAGCATCATTATTTCAAGTATCACATCTAAGTAAACAACATGGCCCAACTTAAATTAGATTTACATAATCAAGTTATTTGTTATTACAACCTTCTTCTCTCAGTTTGTTTCTTAATCTCACTGACACAAGGTGGGGTATTTGGCTTCCAGAAAAGTAAGAGGGGAGGAGTGAGGGGGAGACAAATAACAAGCCACTTAATGCTAGAAAAGTAACATTTTTAAATAAAAATCTTTCATGAAATCTCAGAGACCCATTGGCAGGTCATCTCATATATTACTTGTTTAAATGAGCATATCTCTGCCCACCCCCAATTCAGGTGGAAATGCCACTTAGAGAACTCTGAAATATAAGCTTTAGATTATCCCGCTACTGAGAATAAAAAATGAGACTATGAAATTCAACAAGTAATCACATCATCTGGCTTCTGGATTTGATGGTAAACACTTACAAAAGGGAGTCACATTTATATTTCACATCAAGCTTCAGAGTCCTAGATGCCCTTGTACAAATTATAATAGTAAAACAAAGGATGATCACATACACAAACCTACATTACCACTTGTCTCTGAAAGTTGTCACAAGCCAAGTATTCCTTTGGTAAGAATAGAGTCCTGGTATATAAGATTACTTCAATTCAGTTTAGTCCTTGAGTGAGAGGAAGACAATTCACTGTGATCCACATAGGCTCCCCACAGAACTATTCAGTTCCTTAGCTGATCCCATTGCTAGACTGTCTCACCATACCTCATCTGCCTCCTCACTCTCTATAGCTCCATTCTTCCATTCTTGACAAAAACTCCATTTTGAAGAAGAGACCAAGCTGGCCATTTTTTATTCCTCTCCTGGCTCTGCTTCTGACTTTCCAAACTTTACCACCATGCCCATAAAAGGATACCTTCTCTTTTTTCTTTATTTTTTATGTTATTGGGAAAGAAAAGTAGTAACAAGTACTTCCACCATTTGGATAGTACTAATGCCTATAAAGAGTTATATGGGAACTTATGTATGTTTTTCTAAATGTGTGTGTATATACATAAGTGTGCATACGTTGCTGCATCATGTCAGTTATGACCTCATTTAGGGGATTTCTTGGTAAAGATACTAGAGTGGTCTGTCATTTCCTTCTCTAGCTCATTTTTACAGATGAGGAAACTGAGGCAAATAGGGTTAAGAGATTTGTCCAGTGTCACATTTCTAGTAAGTGTCTGAGGCCCAACTTGAACTTCAGAAGATGAGTTTTTCTGATTTCAAGCCCAGTACTCTATCCACTGGACCACCTAGCTGCTGACAGAGTGCCTTTTATTTACTAATGCATATTTAATGTCAAATTTTTTCCTTATTCCTTTCTTATCCCACCCCTGAACAATGAAAATTTTGATGAAACAGCACCATAAATAAGATGATGTGTTTAAATGACCCAAAAGCGGGGGCAGCTGGGTAGCGCAGTGGAGTGAGAGTCAGGCCTAGAGACAGGAGATCCTAGGTTCAAACCCGGCCTCAGCCACTTCCCAACTGTGTGACCCTGGGCAAGTCACTTGACCCCCCATTGCCCACCCTTACCAATCTTCCACCTATGAGACAATACACCGAAGTACAAGGGTTTAAAAAAAATGACCCAAAAGGAAATTCGTTCTAGGGCAGCTCTTCACAAGGCATAATATTAATAGATATCAATGTTTAAGTGAGATAATTTGTTGGATCTGTATTTGTGTAGCATCCACATTCTACCACAGCACAATGCTTAGAGCCATAATAACCCAGATAAACAAAGATGGAAAGAAGCCACTTTGAAAAGGAAACTCTCTTCATTGGTTATCCATTTTAATTCACTATCAAAAGAGATACTTTGTTGTAGTGGATAGTGGAGGCTTTGAATGATGAAGATGAGGGTTTAATTCTTGCCTTTGACATGCATCATGTGCCCATGGGCAAGTTGCTTTACCTCTCAGCATCTCCCAATAATTTTCTAAGATTATAAGAGGTAGTAGAGTTTCTGATTGGTATCAGTGTAGAGAGTTTCCATATTGAAAGGTCTCCTCACTGATGAAATTACAGGTTCAGATCAAAGATAAAAAAAACCCTAAATAAATCAAAATATAAAAAATTATAAAGGTGTGGATAAAGTGTAAATGATCTAAGGCATCAACCTCTGACTTGTTATAAATACTAAACAATTGCTTATCTATATTTTTTCTTTTTTCTAAATAAAACCAATATTTTAGCATATGGATCTATAAAAAATATTTTCTTGAAGCCATTCTTCAAAACAAATTTGGTAGAATCTGTTTTAGGTATATTAGGACCTTTATGTATTCAACATAATATAAAGTCCTTGAAGGCAAGGAGGGTTTAATTTTTGTCTTTTGTAGCTGAGATGTCTAACTTTGTGTCTGGCACATAGTAAGCCTGCTTACTGATTGGTTGATTCTTCGAGTTAAATAAGCATAGAGAAAATGAGCAATAATGATCCTCTAAAAGAGAACTGATTAACTCTGGATGATAATTTGAAACATACTTTTTAAACTTTATTTTTCTTAGTTTTTGTGTATGATTTTTCTTGTACTACAAAGCTAATATGGAAATATTTTTCATGAATTCACATATATAATTGTTTTATCACTTGCTTTCTAAAGAGTTAGGGAAAGTATGGGAAGAGAAGAATCTAAAAATCTAATTTTCTTAAATGAATATTTAAGAATTTGCATGTAATTGGATAATATTTAATGGAATAAATAAAAATATATTAAAATTAATAATAATGGTTCTTTAAAATATGATTAAGATTATAATCTTTCTTATCTTTCTACTTAGCTCCTGAGTACCCACCAGAGCTTCCAAAGTATAGTGAGCATTTAATACTTGTTGACTGATTGAATACTAGTAAATAGAAAAATGTATTAATAAATGACAAATATAACCATAATGTTTTTTCTATCATTAGCAAATTATCCATCATCAATAAGACAAGAATTATGAATTAGAATTAAAGAACTAAAGTTGCAACAGATCTCAAACATCCAGCCCAGCTCTTTTAATTTAAATATGAGTAAAAACTGAGGCCCAAGCATATTAAATGACTTATCTGAGATCACATAATTAGAAGCAGAATTTGATCCCATTCGCCCAACTCTAGAAGCAGTGCTCTTTCCAAAGAATCATGCTGAAGTGCAGATGAATTTTCAGTGGTCCACTGTCACTCTTCCTCCGGATCTCCTTTATTACTAATTGTACACATCAGCATGTTAACTGGCTGGGGTTAGTAGTACCATCTGTGGACCATCCATGGGATGTAGGTTGTACCCTTTGTTTCATTATCACTTAACTAACTAGCTCTTACACAAGTGAGCCTGTTCCCTCTAAAGAAATGGCATCTTCACTTCATCATTACACTGAAATATTCAATTAAGCAACTATTATTTTCTAAAGTTTTTCTCAAGAGTGTTATCAAGTAAAATGATTCCAAAGTTCTCTTGGCTAACATGACACAAACACACAAAACACCCAACTGTGTTGCAAATTAATCTCACTTGCAAAAATGTGACAGGTCTGCAGTTCACATTCCTAAATCAGGTTAATTTTTCCCTCCTATAACAAGGGCTTCAGTTAATCTTGAGAAACAGGTGCAGAATTAAATCCATGGTGATATAAAGGGGGAGTTGTATGAAGAAAAAGATTAGGGAAAGAATCTTTCAATTAGTCATCATTTCTCTTAATTGATTTACGAAAAGTCTCTGGTTCCATGGAAATTTCTCTGAGGCATGCATGGGTTCTTATTTTGTTCATCAACCCCTTTGGCACTTTGGTGAAGCCTGTGTACTTCCTCTCAAGACAATGTTTTTAAATATACAAAATAAAATATAAAGGATTACAAAGCAAATCAATTCTACTGAAATAAATATGTAAGTTCATTTCCCTTTTCAAGTTCATAGCTCCCCTAAGATTCCTCCTTTGGAGGACTGAGAGGTCAGTTGAGGCAGCATGCATACTTTGGCTGCCTTAAAAACAGAGATATTATACATGCTTTCCTTGTTTCAGCTGGATACGATAGCAGCCCAGAACAAAGGAACATTCATGAAATTTCAGTTGTCCTTTGGGAAGGATACATGATGATGTACTAGCTCATTTGACTGAAATAATACTGAATTCTTAAAAGACTTTAGCTCTACATTTAAAAGGAGGACTTACATGTTGCCATTCTTCTCTCCTAATAACTCAGAGACTATGAGAGGAATTCCCCCAAGGACCTTCACCAAATCTGTCAAACTATCAAAGGGCTCACTAATCAAAAAGTGCTCATTGTTCTCCCTTCTATGCCTTCTTCCCATGCTATTATCCTCAGGACTTTCAACATCCATATTGATAAAAGTCTAAGAATAATAATCACGATAATTACCAATGATAACAATGATATGATGTAAACATTAGAAATTATACCTAATAATGAAGCATACAAGAATACAAACTCACTCAGTTCCTTTGAACAATTCTTATGCCCTTATCCATTCTGTCCAGTATCTGAAAAAGTAATGGCCCTCTTCTTTGCCAAGGCTCTGCCTCTTACTTTAGTACCTTCCCCATCTCAAGGTCATCTATCATATTTCTTCATTAAATTCCTATTATATAGCGTCTCTAATTTCAGCCTCTAAATTAGTTCCATCTCCTCAGTTTACAAACATTCATGGGTCTGTACATCTTAAACACCATCCCCCTAGGCCTGCTACATCAAAATATCATCGCATAAATGTCTTCCTCTTAACTACCACATTCTTAAAAACTGTCATTTATCTTTACCATATCAATTTCCCACTCATGATCTACTCATTCTTTAACACCCTGAAATTTGCCTTCTATTCCTATTTTTAGTAACTTCTCCATACAACATTTCTATCTTTTCTGAACAAATCTAAAGCCTGCCAACTATGACTTGTCAAGAATTTGATTCTATTTTTAAACCCTCCTGTTGCCTGGTCCTTGATTGACTTCCAGAACCCCTATCTCCTCACAGTTGTCCTACCTCTCTGACCACCATTCCTTCTTTTTTCCTCTTGATCATTCCTCATCATGTCCAATTCTATCAAAGTAGAATCCAGTGTAGTGCAGTGTAGAGTTGGAATCAGGTAACTTTCTGAATTCAAGTTCTAAATATGCCTCTGCCAGCCATGTGTTGAAGGGCAAATCCTTCCCCTCTCCCTGCTGTTGGGAAGACTAAAACTAGTAGAATGTCTCATGAGGCATGAGAAAAAGTAGCACTAAAGATCATGAGATGTCTGCACAAAGTTTGGCACTGATATGAGGAGTCTCCAGAAACAGATAAATACCAGGCTTCCTGACCAGGGAAAATTGGACCAAGTTAGAAAAATGGAGATTAAAACTTCCATGTTAAACAGTATTAAGGTTGGGAATCTCTACCACAAACTTTGCCCCTAAGCAGAACTACTTCCAAGGCTTCCTTATGGATCTTCCTAATTATCCTTTCAACCTCCTCAATCCTTCATATAACTGTTGGAATAATGTTTCATTTTTATACATCTAGTCAAGTCAATATGCTGCTCAAAAAATCTTCCTTACCTCCCTATTATCATTGAAAGCAGTTTACATTCCTTTGTCTGATATTAAAGACCCTTTACTCTTTTTACATGAGACCATTAGAAACCTAGATTTAGATATAAAAAGAATCTGAGAGTTCAGCTAGTCTCTCTTCATTTTACAGATAAAGAAATTGAGGTCAAGAGAGGGGAAGTTTCTTGTTGAAGGTCATACAAGTAGTAAATGACAGAGCCAGGATTTGAACTCAGTTCTACCAATTCTAAATTAAGAAGTCTTCACAAATCCAGAATCAGTGATAAAAAAAAGTAATAAATTTTATGGTATGTCAGGAACTATGCTGAGAGAAATGAGGAGACTGGAGCAGCAAATGGTGGTAATCACACTGATTCCATTTTGTGGCTCATTTCTGGAGTTAGCTTAGTTCCCTTTCTTTCCAACTAAATCCAAATTCCACCTTGTGAGAAAACTTTAATCTATCGCAGAAATATGGAGGGAATCTTATTGCATTATTTGAACCTATCCCTGCTTGTGTGGGAAGTTGAACCATCTCTACCTGCTATTTAGAGACTCTTAATGAAGGACCTAGGTTATGCTGACCAGAAACCTAGTCAGACCCAAAGACTGACTCAAAGAGTTCTATCACAATTACACATTTCGAATAAACCATGTGGTGTCTTATTGTTTCCATGTTCCTTCGATTATCCACAAGACACTTGGGTGGGAGTGGGACACATCTTTTTCTAATATCAGAGAATTGCATCTGTTTACTTTCTCCAAACTTGGAAGGTCCCTAGTCTTTCCTCTGATTAGAAATACAGTTACCTAATGTTGCATCCTGTTTAGTTGTTTCCTTTTAATTAACTGGCCTTATTTGATAATTGTTTTTAATATGTGAATGTCTCTTTCTCTTCCCTTATATCCAACTGGGGTCTAGCCCTAAGCTGGGGAAGGGACCTAGTCTCAACTTGGTAGGCAACAGGCATCCATTGCTTATTAAATTCAAATGTTCTAAAGCTGAAACCTTTGTTTGCTCAATCAATTCATCTTTCACCCATCATATTACTAAGCTCTAAAAATAGAAATATAAAAAATAAGCAAAAAACAGCCTTGCTTTCAAGGAGTGGTGTTCTAATAAAAATGGATCTATACACCTAAGGACAAGGTAGCTAGGTGACACAATGGATAAGAGTACTGGGCCCAGAGTCAGGAAGACTCATCTTCCTGGGTTCAAATCTGCCTTTAGACACTTACTAGCTGTGTGAAACTACTCAAGTCACTTAACCCTGTTGGCCTAGTTCAATGATGGTGAACCTATGGCATAGGTGCCAAAGATGGCCCACAGAGTACTCTCTGTGGGCAGGCAACTGCCTCCACCCCCACCAGAGTTTGTTACTAGGCAGAGCTGCTCCCTTCCCGCTCTTCACCATGCCTGATGACATTTTTTCACATGACCCACCCCTCTGCCCTGCAGCCCAATGGGAGCCCACAAAGTTTAAGGTGGGAAGCAGAACTGGAGGTGAAAGGACCACTAGGGTCACTCCCCTCCCTCTCTATGCTCACTGAGAACATTCCTCACTTCACATACCTCTCTACCCAGTAACCCAATGGGAGAGCTTTCTCCCTCCCCTGTGTGGGGTAAACAGGGATGTCATGCGGCACCCAGTACTTGGTGGGGGGAAGGGACATGACACATGTAGGGTAGGGGCAGGCACAGCACTTTGTCTAGGGAGTGAGGTGAGGGTGGAGCTCAGCACTCTCTCTCTAAAAGGTTCTCCTTTCAGTTTTCAAATGAAGAAATCAAAACTATCAAAAATCACATGAAAAAGTGTTTCAAATCTCTCCAAATTAGAGAAATATAAATCAAAACAACTCTGAGCAAAACATCTAGCAAACTGGCCAATATAACAGTAAAGGAAAATAATAAATTTTGGAGTGGTTGTGGCAAAATTGGGACACTGATGCATTGCTGGTGGAATTGTGAAATGATCTAACCATCCTAGAAGGCAATTTGGAACTATGCCCAAAGGGTTTTGAAAGAATGCATAGCCTTTGACCCAGAAATACCACCACTAAGTGTGTACCCCAAAGAGATAATAAGGAAAAATACTTGTACAAAAATATTTATAGCTGCACTATTTGTGGTGGCAAAAAATTGGAAAATTAAGGGGTGTCCCTTGATTGGGGAATGGCTGAACAAATTGTGGTATCTGATGGTGATGGAATACTATTGTACTGTAAGGAATGATGAACTGGAGGAATTCTATATGAACTGCAAGAACCTCCAGGAACTGATGCAGAGTGAAATGATCAGGACCTGGAGAACATTATACACAGAAAGTGAAACATTGTGGAACAATACAATGTAATGGACTTTGCTAATACAAGACAATCCCAAGGAACTTATGAGAAAGAACACTGTCCACATCGAGAGAAAGAGCTGTGGGAATAGAAACACAGAAGAAAAACAAGTCATTTATCAATTGTTTACATGAATATATGATTTGAGGGTTTGATTTTAAAAGATTGCTCTAATTCAAAAATGAATAGTATGCAAATAGGTATAAGTGATAACATTTGTATAACCAATGGAAGTGATTATTGGATCCAGGAGACGGGAAAGTAGAAGGGAGAGAAAGAAAATGAAATATGCAAACATGGAAAATCTTTTAAAAATTAAAAAAAGATTGTTCGATAGCAAAAATGAATAATATGGAAATAGATATCAAGTGATAACATTTGTACAACCTAGTGGAAATGCTTGTCAGCTCTGGGAGGGGAATTGAAGAGGAAAGAGAAAGAAAATAAATCACGTAAATAAATAAATAAAAATTAAAGGTTCACTATCACTGGCCTAGTTTCTTCTTTAAATTGAGCTGGAGAAGGAAATAGTAAATTATTGACCAAAAAAACCTCAAATGAAATCACGAAGAGTAAGATGTAACTAAACAATAACATATATGAGAGTGGTGGCCACAGAAATGTGTTTTGGTCTCTGAAAGTCACAGAGTTTGGGAGTTGTTAAGCAGAACTATTGGTAGTCTCATTCTTTTTCAAGTAATGATAGTCTTGATTTGATTACATTTTAGAGTTAGATGTGAAAAGGAGGGTTGTGGAGATGGCACAAAGGGCCATGTACAAAGTGGCAAGGCATGAAAATAGCAAGAGAGCAGTAAGCTATGTCTAGGTCTAGATTAAATATAGACAACTCCCTAAATTCCTGTTCCCATTACAAGGAGTATCCAGGAGGAATATAGATAAATGCAAAAAAATAACGTTCATGACTGGATCAATAATTCCAACAGCATCCTATACCAAGGATAGATCAGAATTATTATCTCTAAATGACAAGAAGCATATCAGTTTATTTAAGTTCCTTTTCTACATTTTATCTAAAGTCTATTACTATCTGAGGACCCACAGAGTCCTGATTTATTTCAATGCAACAAACATTTTTTAATACTTGTTTGAGTTACACACAAATTGGATGATAATGTGAACCATAGATAAGATAGGGTCTCTAGTCAAAGGAAAACTTGCTAATTGGTAAAGTGTAAATATAACAGTGTTAAGGAAAAGGGGGAAGAAAAATATTTAGTCAAAAATCCAGAACAAAATAAGAGGCAAGTTTGCAACTAGACATTTCCCTCCAAACAATGCTCCTTTTTAGGTCAGTAGGGAAGGAATACAAAATTAAAAGCCAATAATGGGGTTCGATGAGTCTATAGGCAGGTAAGTCTTTTCACCAGCATGCCTCCCTAGCTCAGAAAAGTACAAATAATTGGCAGTGTGAGCATGATTTAGTCCAATTTAACATATTACTAGCTACTGTGTCAAAAAACATAAGGAAAGAACAAATCTGGTGATTCCCCAACAGATTTTGAAGCTTTATATAGTACCAATTATTTGATTCCTTGAATCTTCTCTTTTGGAAATTGACACAAATTGTAAAATATTTCCTTTAGTGAGGAAATAGTGGGTATAAGTATTTATATAGCATGCACTATGTGTCAAGAAATGTGATAAACACTTTAATTTATTGACATTCTCAACAAATATAATATATAAATTGGGGTGGCTTATTAAAGTTTGTTTACTTTTTGGCTCAAATGCTCCAGATTATTTCATCCAGGTAAAATATTCTGCTGTAAAAACTCGCTCAAAGAGGAAAATCAGATATTCTTTTATGTCTTATTGCTAGGGCACTGAGAAGTTAAATAACTTGCTAATAGTCACACAACTTAAAGTAGTTCCTTCTACCCTTTTTTCCATGTTCCCTTTTCATTGTAGGAGAGGGAGCTTGGCAGGAAGGAGACTGCCATGGGAAGAGTAAGAGGGCTTCTGCACATAGTTCCTGCCCTAAGGCAACACCCTGCTCATTGTGTCAATTATTCTGCTTTCACTTGGAGGAATTAGGGGGGGCAGTTGGGGTTACAGGGAATCTGGGAGTGCCAAGCCAAATAGCAAGAGTAGGGAGAGAGAGAGCACAGTCCTCTATAGTAAAATTAACATAGGTATTAAAATTTAAAGTGAGAACTATTCCATTTTAGGCATCCATTGGGGTCTTGAAGCATACCTCCAATGGATAATGGGGTACTACTGTATAGTAAAGTATATAAGTGCAATGGACTTTATGATTACTCTGTTTAACATTGGTAATGTCTTACTGTATATTAATCTGAGAAGAGCTTCAAAATACCTTGATTCTTTTTTTTTTGCCTTAATAGTATTACTGAATAATCTGTACCTTGAAGTGTCCTTATTCTTATTCTGTTATTCTATCTTATCTCAGTGATGTTAAAAAAAGTATTAAAGAGGGTAACTTAAAAATTCAACATTTTACATTTATAGATGTTTAAGAAAAACATATTATTGGGTGGGTCAACAGGTGTTTGCTTATGTCTGGAATTTTGGGCATCCAAAGTAGGTCTTGGAGCATCTCCTCCACAGATACAGGGACCCTACTGTACTATGTGTCAGAGATAACACATGAATACAGGTATTCTAGCTGACACCACAGGACAGTATCTCACTCATTTCCAAAATATAATATTTAAATTAAATTATCTTGTTAGAATAATGAAAGATTAACAAAATAATATGCCATTTTCAATTTGAAAGAATTAGATTTGTCTGATCCAATTGGTGCACATCTGTAATCACTGCTATTGGGGAACAATGATGCTGGTGGTCTATTAAGCTTTGGAATTCTGAGCTTCTATAGAGCAAAAGCCAAAAAGATATTTGCACTATCTGACACCACTGTGGTCAGAGTTGCCATTATGGAACCCCACTCCCCTTGGCTGTGTGATGAGGGGAAATCCAGCTTCATTCAGAAAAAAGCAGAGGAAAATAGAAAAGAGGAGGAGACAATAGAGAGAAACAGAAAATAGGAGGGAATGAAAGGGGAAGGGAAGAAATGAGAAGAGGAAACAAAGAGAGGGTGGAAGGGGAAAGGCAAAAGGAGGAAGAAGGAAAAGGAAAAAGAAAAGGAATTCATTCTTGAGGACTTTCTAATTGCACTTTGGCTGACATGGTACACCTTGGATTATGGTAAAAACCAGAGTTGAAAATTGTCAGGCAAGTTGAGTGAAGATATCCATTTTATTAACCCCCAAAAGTGGAAGAGTAATTAGCAAAGAGTAATCAAAACAGTGAATTGAGGGGGAAATCTCAGTCTTGGCACTCAATTGTAAGGCAGTGAATTTGTTGAAATTTATAAATTCCATTTGGATTCAGAGAATGAAAAATGCTAGGTTGGAGATGTAGAAGAAAATATTACCTTGAAATAATATGCTGAGTCTGATAAACCTTGCTAGTATCTTTACAGAAAAGAAATGGGTTCAACCTGCCCAAATGCTCAATTGAAAATCTCAAAATAGAAAGAAAATAGATCTTTTAGGAACTGAATTTGCCACACCAATCCCCTTTGCAAAGGGAAATATTTAAAGCCCTTATACTAAGCAGAGACCCTATGCTATAACAACAGTCTCACTTTATCCTGCTAAGATACAAATAAATTCCACCTCATTCCATTAATTTTCCACAGTTTAATTGCAAGTGACAAATGTTTGGGTTAACCTCCCATGGCTCTTATTATGCCTACATTTTCAATTTCCTTCCCCATTCTCCATGGCAACTTCCATTCTCTTAAGGCTGTTTGTTTCCACTTGAGATTTTTAAAGATAATCCTAGAACTTTCCCAATGAGAAGAAAATTTATTTAAGGCCTAGGGTAAAGAGGAGTGACATACTGGTGACATTTCTCAAGTCATAAGTAAACTAACATGAAAAAGAAAACCCATAATTTAGCCTCTGTTAGAAAACTGAATTAGGCAACATTTTTGTCTTTCCATTTGATCAGAAATGTTGGTCATATCTTAATCATCATTTTTTGTCATCTATATGATTATCCCCCTATGCAGATTCTTCTAAGGAGCACTTTCTTCTCATGAGTCTGCCAGATTCAACTTCATAATATTTTTGAAGCCTGTATTTAGCAGTATGTTAGGGAGAAGAAAGGCTCACTACCATTTCATTTTTTTTTTTTTTGGTTTTTAAACCCTTAACTTCTGTGCATTAGCTCATAGGTGGAAGAGTGGTAAGGGTGGGCAACGGGGGTCAAGTGACTTGCCCAGGGTCACACAGCTGGGAAGTGTCTGAGGCCGGATTTGAACCTAGGACCTCCCGTCTCTAGGCCTGGCTCTCAATCCACTGAGCTACCCAGCTGCCCCCTCTACTACTACCATTTCATTTTAAGATTCATTTTCAAACAAATAACAAGAGGGAAGTTCAGATTCTAAATGTCCTTTTTGATCCCAGAATATTGTCTTCTTTCGACATAGTCAAATTAAATCAAATCAAGTCAGGGAACATCTACCAAATTCCTACTATGTGATAGGCATTGTACTAAGCACTGAGGATACCAAGAAAAACAAAAACAATCCCTCCTTTCAAGAAGCTTATAAGATAATGAGAGAGACAACATTCAAACAAAATATGTACAAAATAAAAGGGAGGCAATATCAGAAGTAAAGGGGATTGGAAAAGCCTTCTTGAATAAAAAAAATTTTATGTAAGAACTGAAGGAAATTAGGAATCAGAAATGAGAGGGAAATAAAATTCTAGGTATGTGGGACAGCCAGCAAAAATTCAGGAAGTCAGAATTATCTCATTGGAAGAAGGACAAAGGGATTTGTGTTCTCTGGCATATAGTTGGAGGACATTATGGTTTAAGAGAATTGGAAAGGCAGGAAGGGAGGTTATGAATGCCTATAAATGTTGAAGAGGATTTTAATGTTTAATTCTGGATAGAGAGTCACTATTGTTTGAGAGGGAAGAGGGGAAGAGCAGAATTACCTATACTTGTGCTTCAAGAAGATCATTTTAACAGTTGAATGAAAAATGGACTGGAGTAACAGAAGAGCTAAAAGCTAGTCTACCCATGAGGTGATAAGAATGTACAAGAGTGCAGTGGTGGCAACAAATGATAGTAGTGTTAAGAGGAAAGAAGGAAGCATATGTGAGAGAGGTTTATGAAGATAAACTTAAGAGAATTGTGAAATGATTAAATGATGGAGGTGATAGCATCATCAAGGGATCGTTTTATCCAAATCATTTCTACTATTAATAAAAACAAAATGAAATAAAGCACAATCACAAGATTATTTTATGGCTCACCTATGGCTTACATCCATTACAACTGACAAAGCTTGGTTGTCAGGTATGCACTTAATCAATTAGTAATTGTGGACATTAAAATGTTTCTCTTATGGAATTCTCCCTCAAGAAATCTTTCTGTCTTTTCAGAAATTAAAGTGTTTAAAATGTGGATATGATGATTAAAAGAATCAGTTTTTGCCTTCTTTTAATTTCAATTTGATACTGACTTCAAGCATACCAGCTGGATAGCTCTAGGGAATGGTCCTGAGAAACAAAACTGTTCAGATCTTGGCTTGCATTGACACTCCATGAAAGTTATTGCCATCTGAAAATCCATGCTCACAATTGTAGATCTTAGCAAATATGCCAAGGATTAAATGAGTGTGGAGATGAAACTACTCTCTTGCCTCCAGCAGAAGTCCCTCTAGAATAAGAGTTAGCACATATGGCTAGAATAATCAAGAGAAAACTTTCCATTGCTCATGATATAACGTCTGTGGTTAAAACAAGAAGAATGGTTGCTGATTCATCCAGTAAGAAATGAAAAATCTTTCATTTGCCAGAAAAATCTGTGCCAAAAATGGATAATGGTAAATATTTTAATAGGCCCCTTCCATAAAACTTACTATTAAAGAAAAAGTAAAAAATTCCTTTAGATATTTAACAGCTGTAATATATATTTTAAAAAAGTTAAAAATTCCTTTAGATATTTAACGGCTGTAATATATTTAAGTCATTCCACCTAAGTACTTACAGAATGATGATTAGAAATCTATTCTGAAGAATCTTTATTCTTTTGGTCCACAACTGAGAAATACTGTTCAGTCTCAGTAAAAGAAAAAAGATGGAAAGCAAAGAATAAAGATAGAAAGACTGTCATGGACTAACAGATTTCCATTATTATGGGGATGTGGAAAAGTTCTATACTAATTATATCACTGCAGTTATTTCTCCTGTGATGGCAATTTTTAATGTTTTTTATTTCCTTTTGTTATTTTTATAATTCAAGGCTCAGAGTCATTCCTTTTATAACTTTTGGTTAACTGAAAAAATCTGCCTTCTGTTAGTATTAAAGTCACCTGATTAAAACATGACTCATGAATAATAGGGTTATAGAAAGACGTGTGACATTCCTGAGGTCAGAAGTCAAATGATTGGAAGAATAGAATATCTTTAAAACCTCCCCCCAAAATATGGAGAAAAACTCCTCTGCTACAAGTCTTTGTTATTGTCATTCAGGTGTACAGTCATGTCTAACTCTTTGTGATCCTGCAAACTATACTAACCATGAGGCTTTAGCAAAGATATAGGAGATATCCCATAATTCTCCTATTAAGTCATTTCATTAAATAATTTCCTTCTCCAATGGATTAAGGCAAACAAAGGTGAAGTGACTTACAAGTCTTTCAGGTATATAAATCTCTTCCTCTCAATCAGTCTATAAGGAAGTTAGGCAGTTCAGTGGATAGAGTGCTAGGCCTGGAGTCAGGATGATGTTTTCCTGAGTTTAAATCTGGTCTAAGAAATTTATTAGCTGTGTGACCCTGGGCAAGTTACTTAACTACTCTTTGCCTCAGTTTCTAAAATAAGCTAGAAAAAGAAATGGCAAGCAACTCCAATATCTCTGGCAAGAAAACCCCAAATTAAATCATGAAGCACTGGCCATGAATGAACAATAGTCAATTTTGAATTGTATAACTGTAGTTTATTCTATAACCTGAATTAATATATTTATAGGGGCTATTTAACTGGGTTTGATTCCTTAAGGGATATTTTGTATATAATTCTGTTTAAATAAACTTTTATCAAGTTTTATGGCATTGAAGGAAACATGAGAGCATGAACCTCTCTTTAAAAAAAAAACCCTAATAGTCTACAAAAATGTATGAGCTTACAATATGTAAAACTGCCCATCTGTAATATTGATTCAGAGTTTGTTTTGTTTTTAAATTCCAAGCCTATGCTAAAGTATAATAAAATCAAGGATCTTTACCTCTATAATGTCTACATTGTGGTAAATTTCTTTTGGTAGCAGTAACCTATCTCATCAACTCACAGAGGAGATAGTTCTCCCATAATGCCCCTGTTAAATCACTTCTGCACATGACCCTATGGAAAACCAAGAAGTTCTTCACAGACAAATGGCTGCACATATACCACAATTTGAGGAGTAGTTGATTTAAACAAAACTAAATGTAGTCCCAGAGATTTACATACTTGGGTCAAATGAATGAAATGTATAAGATTCTTAATGGTTCTATTCATTTCACTGAAAGAAGAATAAATAAAACCAGCTACTATCCCATAAATAACTCTCAATGTAATGTAGAATTAGATATAACAAAATATGTTTTTGAGCAAGACAACCATAAGTCCCCAATTTGAAGTCAATCAGAATACAGCATTTAATGAGCTACATCAACCAATTATGGTGACTTATAAACTAAAAGATATTAACTGAACAAGCATTTAGGGAACATTTATTAAGTGTATCCTGCAGAGCACTTAGTGCTATGCAATGTGCAGGTAGAAAATGTAGATCAAGTTTCTGCCTGAATCAGGCTTATTAAACTGATAGAAAAATAGGATGGCAATAAAAGATAGGGGTCAGGCAGGAATACCTATGCTCAAATCCCACCTCAGGCACTTTACTATCTGTGTAACATTAACCAAATTCTCTCATTTCACAGGCAAGTGAGTGAGACCCAGAACAGTTAAGTGATAGGTTAAGGACACACACACACACACACACACACACACACACACACACACACACACAGCAAGTAGCAAAAGAGGAACAAAAGTCCAAATCCTTTGACTCCAAAAGCCAATTATGTATACATTAAATCTCATCAAATTATAAAATAATAGTTCTATTAACCAAATAAATATACTTTTTTATCTTTATATCACTAGCAGCGATCATAGTTTTATAAGATTATATATGCTTAAAAAAGTTTCGTTAAATTCATTTATTTAAAGCTATAATGATACAACATGAAGAATAAATTAGGGAGAAGAAAGTGGGTGAGACACCTAGATATATTATTGCAATAGTGAAGGAAGGTGTTAATGAGAACCTATGGCAGGGATGGCAAAAAAAGCAACTGTAGGATCATAGATTTAGAACTGGAAAAGACATTTGAGATCATCTACTCTAGATCTCTTATTCTCACTTTTGGTATCTGTAAAGCAAGTGATTTGCCTAAGGTCACACAGGTAGTAAGTAGCAGAGTTCAGACTTAAAGCTGAAAAGTCTGCCTTCAAGTTCAATGCCCTTTCATGAAAATATTGTGACTTTCATCTTTAAGATATAATTGATGACTAAGTTGACAATTCAAAGAAATTTATTTTCACATCCAAAGACACTATTGCTAAGTAGCTGCTGTTTCATAGTAACTGTTTCTCTAATCCTCTATTGGATTTTCTATAAAAAGAGAAGTTGACTAGATGGTCTAAGGCCCCTTATACCTCTTAAAAGCTACCCAGGATGAGTAAGCAAGAAGCCTCAGAAGGTTGTGAAATGTAAAATAATTGATATAACAAACATGGGAGGAGCCATACATTCATTAAAATAGCCCAGGTCACACGCAGAAAACTGCATATTGGCAGGCAAAGGCTCATCACATAATGAAAGACATAACTTAAAAATATCTCCCTAAAGATTGTTATAAATTATCCAGGGGGCATACATGTTGACATTCCTTTCATATATTTTTTAACTTATTATGACATAACGAAGTTAAAGGCGTCATTTGTCCTATGTATTAGCAACAACCACATTTCTTCCAGTTTCAGAAAAATCAGCTTCTGAAAGCTTTCAGCTTAAGATTTTCTCATAGTAATAATAGCTAACATTTATACAGAAACTTTTAAGATTTATAAAATATTGCCCAAACACCAACTCAAAAAACTCATATTTTTTCCTAAGGACTTACCCTACA
Source organism: Gracilinanus agilis (assembly GCF_016433145.1). Lineage (NCBI taxonomy): Eukaryota > Metazoa > Chordata > Mammalia > Didelphimorphia > Didelphidae > Gracilinanus > Gracilinanus agilis. The sequence goes on from NC_058130.1 coordinate 193,751,100, forward strand.
AAGGGGCATGTTGTTTTAAATGTATATATCACGTATTGATGCTACAATGGTTTAAGCTAATCTGTTAGAACAGGGGTCGGCAACATTTTCGGACATGAGAGCCATAAACGCCACATTTTTTAAAATGTAATTTCGTGAGAGCCGTACAGTGCTCACAGTGTGCACTCCTATAACAGCACCTGAAAAAAAATTGACTTTATGGCTCCTGCAGAAAGAGCCATATCTGGCCCTCAAAAGAGCCAGATATGGCTCGAGAGTCATACATTGCAGACCCCTGTGTTAGAATATTCTTTCCTATTGCAAACTTTTCAGTGTGATGAAATTGAAATTTCTTCCTGTCTCTATGACTACTATTAAACCTTCTTTCTGAACGTTGCAGATAATGATTATTTTAACTTGCAATTAAATGCTTTTCTCTACTACCACATAATGAATTATCTAATGTTTTAAATTTTAAAAGTGTATTTAATTATTAAAGCCTGAGTGACTTGTGAATACATATTATAGGTCTCACTAATTATTTTATGCAATTTATTTCAGAACTTATGAAAAGATAAGAAATAGAATAAGTTTAGGAAGTAGAAATAGAGGAGTTATTTGGACAATATATAGGTATTATTTATTATTGCCAAGTCATTCAACTTGAAAAATAGAAACCGCTCTTTTTTATATAAAAAAAAGGTTTATCTATGCAATAATCCTTTAGAAAACAAGTATCACTGAGATAAATTACTTGTTAAAGTTGAGAAGTTATAGGCTCTAGTTATAATTTAATGACATAATAATAATATATGACATATATATGTAATCATCTCATCTTATTTACCAAAGGCAAAGAATTATTATGGATAGTTCCACTGTTATATAGGAACCTTCTATAATAAGAGGTAGTTTCCAGATTATTTTTCTATATGAATTAATTGTCCAGGTACATGTTGTCTCCCTTGATTGAATTTAAATACCTAGGGAGCAAGTGTTCTTCCATTTTTGCCTTTGTAGCCCCAGGTCCTACTACATAATTAGCACTTAATTAATGTTTATTGAATGATTCACTGTTTTTTTAAGAGACTCAAATTTAGATGAACCTCCATTTAACCTGATGAATTAATTTTAGTTTCTTCATTAAATCAATATGATTTTTTTTTACTTTCAAGTGAATCTAGAGGAGATCTAATTAAACTGGCTTCCTATGCCCTTGTTTTCTAAGCTTTTCTTTGCCTGAAAATCAGATTCAAATGAGAAGTTTCTCTTGTTGGCTCTTCCATCATGTTGTTACAGAAGGAACTCCAACTCAGTAACAAAGACAAATACTGCAAAAGAGAAATACATAGATGAGCCACTGAAGATCTGATCTACTTTATTCTGCCAGTTTAGTGACAAAAAGGTTCTAAGTATTCCTAAAACAATATAAGCCTCTTTCATATTAAAAGATGGTTTTCAGGTTATTTTACATCAGTGGGTAACCAACAAAAAAGGTATTTAAGGAAGGAAGGAAAGAAGGAAGGAAGAAGGAAGGAAGGAAGGAAGGAAGGAAGGAAGGAAGGAAGGAAGGAAGGAAGGAAGGAAGGAAGGAAGGAAGGAAGAA
>NC_058130.1:193753027-193803623 GCF_016433145.1 Gracilinanus agilis
ATGTGTATAAGAGACAGAGGAAGGAAGGAAGGAAGGAAGGAAGGAAGGAAGGAAGGAAGGAAGGAAGGAAGGAACAAACCTGGAAAGACTCATATGAAGTGATTCAAAGTGAAGTAAGCAGAAGCAAGACAATATTATACATAGTAACATGGTGAGTACATGCATCTTTCACTATTTATGAGTGCTTTAATTATCCTGACATGTTTTGTATTTTTTTTCTTTATCTTATTTTGATAATAAATTTCCACTTAAGTTTTCTAAAGTTATATGATTCATATTTTCTCCCTCCCCCTCCTGGAGTTGACAAACAATTCAGTCTGAGTTATATATGTATTATCAAGCAAATAGTTAATGTCTTTAAAGATCTTCTTTATAAAAATGAGAGATAATGAGCCCATGATTTCTTCATATGTAGGTTAATGGTGGGTCAGAGATAAATGTAGAAAATATTTCTTTTCAGATATGGGTCACAAGTGTTAGAGCAATCATTTACAATGATCAGCTGGGAAAACTCAACTATTATGAACAATGCAAGGATCCAAAACACCTAAAAGAAACATGATGAAAAAAGCTACCTACTATTGTAGAAAGAATTGATGGAGTCTGAATGCAGATGGAAGCAAAAACTTTTTCAATTTATTTTCCATGAGTTGTTGATAAAAGTGTTATCTTCTTTCCCAACATGATGAACATAGAAATATGTATTGCATGATAGCACATGTATAAGGTAATATTGCTTGTCTTAGAAAGGGGAGAGGGAAAGAACATGAATCACAAAATATCAGAAAAGGATTAGCAAAAATTATATCAACATGTAAAAATAAGGGGAAAATTTTTGCCTACTCTGTTCAAGGCAATATGTTTTGGTGAGTTTGCACTATGAGGACCATTTCTGTCCTTACTTCCTGTGAACATAGTGGCATGATAACTTCACTTAGCTGGGACTCATTTTCCTTATATTTAAACTGAGGAAGTTGTACTGGATGACTTTTAAAGTTCAAAACCAGCATTAAATCGCATTGTTTAATATGTGTTTTTTAGATAATTTAGTACCTCCAAACATAATCAGCAGAAAAACTATTCTCTTCTCACATTTGAAACATAATTATTCTGCACTTAACTTTTTAATAGGCACAAATTTGTTAGAACCAGAGATGCTTACGAACTGAGGGAAATTTGCCTCTTAAAAAGAGCAAAATCTATTTCTTTTCCCAATTTAAAACCATACCCCAAATCTGATTTTGTTTATTTTTAAGAGTTTTGTTCCTGTTTTCTGGAGGGAGTGATGGTAAAGAATGAGAATGAGACTGTGAGAAATACAATTCTTTGAATATATTCTGAAGTGAGATGTTGGTGGATGTGGGAGGAGAGGCATGACCTTTGAAGCTCATCATTTCTATGTGTTCCAGGTATGAGAGAAAGTATAACCAAAAGAAGAGGAAATAGCATTTGCCAAACATCAATTGTGAAGCGCAGATATGAAAAGAAACATAACCATTCTCCATTTATCCCTGACACACCATTAAACCTACATAGGAAGAAAGCTTGGGCTCATTATCTCTCAATTTTATAAAGATCTTTAAAGCCATTTCATGATGCTTAAAACAATCAGAGGTCATAAGAAATGCATGTATTCATCTTGTCTCTATTTCCAATTAAAAGAAATATTCTTCCGAACATTTCATATCACTAATTGGATGGGAAAATAGGCATGTGATAAGCAGATTACCTTAAAAAAACTGACCTCAACCTAATGTCAGCAAAAAAAAAAAAAAAAAAAAAAAAAAAAAGAAAGAAAGAAAAAAAAAGGACAGTCTGTAATTTGTTTGCTTATCACAAAAACCTGACTGACTGGTTATTCTAAATGGCCACTGAGGATTATCTATCCTTTTAGGACTAAGTGTCATTTTTAGTAGAAAACTAGGGCATAGAAAATATTATTTAAGCTTTGAAAAACATAGGATAAAAGGAGGTGTTAAAAAAATCATCATCCAGATAACCAAATCATATTTATACCTGCAGTTTGAGAGTAGTACATCTCATTAGAAAAGTCTTTCATCATCCTGGGTGTCTAAAATTATTGACCCAGGGCACTGGATGTCACGGCAGAGAAGTCAGTAATTAAGCAAAACAGTCTATCCCTGGGTTGCTAAAAGATCTATCTCTGCAGGTAGAAAAATATATTCTTTTCTTTGTAATGTAATAACCACATTGGCATTCACGTTCAAGGGAAAATACTCTCTTTTCAGAAGGAAAATACAATGGTTAAGATAATAGATTTGTTTCTTGCTGGAATCTGTTCAGTTTTAACAAAGCAAATGTGAACACAGAAAAGAAATTGTGATTTTGAAGAAGAAAAACCAAAAGACTAGAAAAAGACTAGCAGGGTTGTCCATCAGAATTCTTGCCTGAATCCACACAGAACTTCAGAACTTCAGGTAAAGTCATTTCTGATTCCAATTCATGACCCAATGGCATATAGTTACTACAACAAAAGGAATAAATGTGCAAACAGGGTCCAACAACACATCCTACAACTCCATGTGTTATGTTCAAGCCATGAAATTACACTAAATTCTACCTTCTCTTATTAAAAATATCAAATGTCCTAAAAGATTATGATGAGATAAGATGCCCAGTTCATTTCCTTAACATTTATCAATTACAATACTAATTCATTGTTCTATTTTCTTCTGAAAGCCCTTATTTTATTAACTATATTCTGATTTACTCTTTCACTTTAGATCTGAAAACTTTCCAAACACAGTAATGGATTTTCACAGAGCAATTTAAATTTTGCAAAGTATGCAGAAAATCTTGTTTGCATCTTATCTTACAATTCAGTGAAGTAGTATATTTTGTATTATTAATAGTATTCCTATCGTTAAATAAATGAGGAAAATGTTGAGGCTCACATCAATGTGATGAGGTAAAAATTCTTATACCAATTTTATAGCTGAAGTTGAAGATGAAGAATATATAATCAGGGAGACTAATGACCTAGATCCAGTGATGGGCAAACTTTTTGAAGAGGGGGCCAAAGGAAAGGAAATGATCATCTGTCAGCCTGTTTCTAAAGCAACTCTTTTGAAGTTTCATTGTATTGTATCCTACTCCTTGTATTCGTCAGATTAGGAATAACATCTCCCAGCTGGATAGAACATTTCAGGGGCCGCATCTGGCCCACTGACTATAGTTTGCCTTTCACTGGCCTAGTCAGTGGTTATATAAGTAATATCAGAGACAAGATTTGAAAACAGGTCTTATTGATTTATAGGAAATATGGTATAGCATAAAGGGCATTAGATTTGAAGTCAGACAATCAAGATTCAAAATCTTCCTGTCTTTTATGACCTGGGTAACCCTAGATATGTCGTAACACATCTGGACTTCATTTTCTTCATTTGCAAAAATGAGAGTTATACTTAATGACCTTAAAAACAATATCATACCCAAAGTTATTTTATGTCCAAAAGGCCTCTGCTAAAATGCCAATACAATAATTCCTTCAAGCAAGAGCTTCAAAACAGACTGGAATATATCAGAATAGCAATCTCTCACTTTAGGAATCAGAGATCATAACCCAAGAAATGGGACACAAGCCAGATAGCTTTTGATAAAGGTGACATGGGCATAGGAAGAACTATTGCATACAGAGCAATACTGAAGGGATAAAATTCTTGAGATGAACTCCATACCCATGGGTAGGGCACCAATGCGCAGAACGCCAGTGTCTGTGGAACAAGTCATCACTATAAGAGAAAAGAGGATAGATGAAGTGTGCCTCTTTAAATATTTTGTCTATTTAAGTCTTTCCTGCCTGAATCATAGGATCATCATTACATAACCATACTTTCCAAACCAAAAATTGAGATACATAATCTGACAAAGGATATTGGGGTTTTGTAAAGCCTCATTAAGAGTAAACTTCCTATCCCTAAATCTAGTACTATCACAAATTATTAATTTGGAATAATAATACTCTCATTAACAATACCTATTTATATAGTTCTGGTAAAATGTAAGATACTTCAAGTTAGGGACTGGTACATTTTTTGTTTTTTTATCACCAGGCCCTGGCTTGAAGTCTGTGCTTAACAAATATTTTTTGGTCAATGGATTACAAACTTTAAGTTAGCAGAACCCTTTGTTCACAATAACCAAGTGATACAAATAGCAGAGACTATGTTTTCAGAAAACCCTAGTAATTTATTGCCTGAAAGTGATCCCCACTTGCCACATACTAGCCAACTGGGGAGAATCAACTCCATTCGGAGAAGTCATTTCTCTGTGATCCTTTTTAAATAAATTGTAGCAAAGGAAAAAACTTTTTATAATCTATCAGAAATGAATGCAGCCTTTTGAATAGAGATTGCCTTATAACAAGGATAAATTAGGAAAGAGTGAATCTTCACATTCAGTGTTAGAAAATGATATGTCATTATAAATTCAGATTGATTTGTTATAAAAGTGATTCATCCACTTGAAGGCAATAGAAGATTTTTATAAGGCAAATAAACATATTTAATTAACTTCTCCAAAGAAAGACAAGACAGACTACATTAAATATGTATGTAAGGAAAAGTATCAATCAAGGGAGAACAGTATTTAAGCTTAACAAAGAGAAGAAAACAATAGTGTAGACTTTCCCCCTTCTCCTGAAGCTCCCCAGGTTCAAATAGGAAAAACAGTTTGAATAAAGGGTAGCTATCACCAATCAGTCAATATTCCATAGGATCTTACTAGTATTTACTTGACGATGAGTTCTCTCTGGTTGGAAGTAACTTTGATTAATGAGCTACATTTCTGGAAACTATCAAACTTTACTTTTTAATCTCATATTTAGGTGGCCTAGTAGTGAGAGCATTAGGCTTGGAATCAGAAAACCTGTGTTCAAATTTGACTATGGATACTTATTAGCTATGTGACTCTAGGTAAGTCATTTGACCTCTGGCTCATTTTCCTCATGTGAATAATGATAACATCTATCTCTTGGATAAAATTAGATCATACTTGTAAAACCTTTTGAACTCTTCAAGGGTTATATAAATTCTTCCATCATTATTATTGTTATCATTATTATCATTACAAGTCTCAAAGTCTCAAATTCAGAGGTACTAAGATATTCATCTGTGAACTTTCATTTCTTTCTAGTCCATAATCTTCCCAAATCCTAGAGTAACAGAAAATAATTCTAATTCTTAATGGAATCCATTGAAGCTCTGAATTGACAACTTAATATTGAAAGAGGGAGGGAGAGAAAACTCCCACAACTCTGTGAAATAAATATCACAGCTATCATTTATTTTATTTTATAGATGGGCCAAAGTCACAGCTACCAAATGTTAGTGGTAGGATTCACATCCAAATATATCCCTATTCTAATTCCTATACTTATGAAATCATAGAATCACAAAGCAGAAAGTAACTCAAGAAGTCATCCAGGTCAACACCTTTAAAAGAGGAAATAAGACTCAAGATTAAGTCATTTGCTCAAAGTTACACAGATATGCAAAAAGCAGAACTCAAATTTTAGTGCAAATTCTCTGACTTCTAATGCATAAGCCTTTCCATTAATATACCCTGTTTTTGATCCTTTTTACTATATAATGTTGCCTCAAAAAGAGTAACTATGAGCTGAATCTAAGTTAAAATACCCAAGTAGATAAATGTAAAATCAACCTGGGTTCAAATATTCAACCTCGAATACAGAAAAGATCAGGCAAAGATGGCAGAGTCAGAAACACTCAAAGCCCTCCAACCACCTCCTAAATCAGGGGTCAGCAATGTTTTTGGCCATGAGAGCCATAAATGCGTGTGGAAGGAGGAGGATGGAGGCAGGAGGCAGAAGGCGGGGGAGGTGGGGCTGAAGGGCCCCCTGGGGCACATCCTGGGGCTCTGCCTGGACTGGCAGGTCTGGAGGTGGAGCCAGATATGGTTCAAGAGCCATATGTTGCTGACCCCTGTCCTAAATGATCAAAGAAGAACAAAAATTCCACAAAACAAATACTAAGACAGCAAGGCTAACAAAAGAGGGAAAAATCTGAACAAGAATAAGGAGGAGTCATCACAATGGAATATGAGAAAGCAATGGCCGAGCATCTCAGCACAACTTGGACAAATATATAGTATAAGAGATAGGGGAAAAACACACACAGATAGGTTTAGCCTCATCAGGGTAAGAGCATGAACCAAGGCAATACAGATTAGGCAGCAGTGGGAGAAAATCAGCCCTGCAAAAGTCCAAACAGAACAGAAGTTGGGCACAACCCAGCATAGAATGTACTCAGGCCAACAAGGACTAGCCTCAGTGAGACTGTACGGAACCCAACTCAAATCAGCAGACTGAACACTTGCAAACCTTCACATAGTAGGTCAAGTAAGTCATTTCTATAGGGTAACTCAATCTGAGACCAAGACAATTGTGCCAATCCCAGGCACTGTCCAAGCACAGGGCAATACTCTCTCCACCTCAGGAACAGAACTAAACCTCAATATACAGAGACAATTAAAAGAAAAAGAATCCTGAAATGAGCCGAAAACAGAGAAAAAGCCCAATGCTAGAAAAATATTTTAATAAGAGATATGACCAAAATATAAGCTCAGAACAAGACAGCAATACAAAAATTAATAGATGTGAAGCCTCAGTTGGAAAAACTTTCATTACTCATGGGGAGGTTGAACCAATATAATAAAAATGGCATTTCTTCCTAGCATAATTTGCTTATTCAGTACTATACCATTGGAAGAAGGAGGGAGCTATATATGGTTTATCTTGACAAAGTGACAGAGTCCCTGCCCCTTTGGGGCCCAGGAAAAGTATGGGGCACATTTTTCTAGGAAACAAAGATTTAGAAAGATTTCTAACAAATTGTTACACAAAATACTTCTGAAAATGAAGAGAATCTTTCCTCACCAAATCCCCTGATCAAAGAGTGACTTTCGACCATCCTTCTTGAAAGGAACACACTCCAGAACCAGTAGTGCCCAATGCTGGAGGAGCAAAGGACAAGAGAACATTGGCAGTGTCCATCTACAACTTCACAGTTCACTCTATGATTGCAGGGCAGGGCAGCTGGTTAAGTCCTCCTTATTGTCTTTACTCTCATCATCTGCAGCTCATTTCCTTTTTTCTCCATGTTAAAGTTCTTTCCCTTCTTCTTCTTTATCTTCTGCCCCATTATCATTTTCATATTCCTCATCCTTCATGCCATCTTCTTCCTCCTCCTTTTCCTCTTCCTCCTCTTCTTCTCCATCAACATCTTCATCATCATCATCATCAATGACATCCTCATTGAGCTCTTTCTCTTTCGCTTCACCTATCACTTCTCCATCTTACCCAAAAATTATTTCATAAAGCTAGAAAAAAATAATAAAATTCATCCAGAAGAGCAAAAGACCTAGAATATCAAAGGAGTTGATACACACACACACACACACACACACACACACATATATATAGGTGACTCAGTTGTATTGGATCTCAAACTATATTATCATGTGGCAACCATCAAAGCAATCTTTTCATGGCTAAGAAATAGATAGCCAATGGACTAGATTAGGCATTCAACTATGGCAAATGACCATAGTAACCTAGTGTTTGACAAACCCCAAAATCCAAGTTTTAGGAAAAAGAACTCAGTATTCCACAAATACTACTGGGAAAACAATATGGCAGACAGGCATACAATGACACCTCATGCCACATACCAAGGTAAAGTCAAAATGTATACATGATTTAGTAATAAAAGCTGCTACTATAAGCAAATTAGGGGAAGAAAAAAAATGGTTTCCTAGTCAGGCCTATGGATAAGGGAAGAATTTGCATCAAAACAAAACCTAGAAAATATTGTGAGAAGTAAATTAGGTAACTTTGACTACATTAAATTAAAATTTTTCAGACTAGAAAATATTCATCATTTTAAGTCTCTCTGACAAAGACCTATTTCTCAAGTATATAGTGAACTGAAGCAAATTTATAAGAATATAAAGTATTTCTCAGTTGACAAATGGTCAAAGGATATGAATAAGCAATTCTTAGATGAAAATATTAAAGTTATTTTTTACCATATGAAAAAATACTCCAAATCCCTATTGATTAAATGATTGAAGAAATGCAAATTTAAAACAACTTTGAGGTACCACCTCACACCCATTAGACTGGTTAACATGACAAAAAAAGAAACTAATAAATGTTGGAGGGGATGTGGGGAAAGTCAGGACACTAATACACTGCTGGTGGAGCTTCAAACTAATACAACCATTCTGGAAAATAAACTGGAACCATGCTCAAAGGATCATAAAATTGTGTATACCCTTTGACCAAGCAACACCACTGCCATGAATGTGTTCCAAAGAGATTAAAGATAGGGAGAAAGAACCTACCTATATAAAAATATCTATAGCAATTTTCAGGGGTGGCAAAGAAAAAAAATCGTTTGGGAAATGACTGAACAAGTTGTGGTATATCCTTGTGTAAGAAAGGGGGTAGCAGATAGTTGGGATGTGTTCCAATAACCCCCTGATTGAATGGTTATGGGCCAAAGCTACTCACACCACCGCTCCTTACTAAAGAGACACTTGGGGTTGCTACATGAGTGGAGGTTCCCCAATATGGACAAATTAGGGATGAGAAGTTAGAGGGAGATGTCTAATGAATGAACCCCAAAAGAACCCCCACAAAGAGCCAGGTTAAATTTACTTGTCTCCCTACTCCCTTATTGTCGATGGCAGTTCAAAATGGAGAGTAGTCCACCTTCCACTCAAAACCCAGAAGGCTTCAGTCTCCCACCAGAATCAATTGTTGGCAAGATCTAACTAGAATCTCTCAACAAGGGGTTTATTAAGGAATAAAATAGTTTGAAACGTAAAGGAAAGGATATCAGGGAAAGGGGTGTAAGGTGATTCCCTAAATCCTAATATCTATCTTTCCCAGGGCAGGGTAGTAACAGATATTTCTTCGGACGTCTCCAATGCCCAGTTTGTCTGACTCTAGACACCAGTAAACTCCTATCCTTATATTATCACTAATTTAAGAGGGAAATGTAGAAATCAAGATTCAAAGCAAGATTGGCCAGCTCCCCTAGAAGTCCAGGCCCCCTGGCCCAAAATCAAGAAAATGGTTGTTCAGGTTCTCCACTGGGTAAAGGAATAGCAGTAGAACAAACAGCTGCCTTGGTCTTCCCAAAAGTCTCAGGAAAACTCTCTGGATTAGCTGCAGCCCCACAAATTCACTCCTCCCTCTTTGACTGTGCCCCAAGCTTCTCAGAGATCCATTGGTCTTCTCTGAATTCCTGCCCCCACCCCAGGCCAACTGTCATTCTCTCTCTCTCTGGGTCAAACTTTTATGTTCCTTTGTCAGCTGCACCCATAGGCTTGCTTAAATCTTGCAATGTCTTGTCCAGTCCATTACACTTGTAATAAAATACTATTGTGCATTAAGAAATAAACAAGATGATCATAAAAAAACCTGAAAAAAGAACCAGGAGAACATTGTATACAGTATACAATAACAACAATAATAAATGGCAACTATTATCAATAAGCAAGGATCCTGGACAACCCCAAGAGATTCATGACAAAAAAATGATATCCACCACCATGGAAGGAATAGATGGAGTCTAAAAAGCAAATTGAAACATACCATCCTTTACTTGATTTTCTCCATGAATTTTTTGCTAGTGTAGGCAATATTTCTTCTTTTACAAACTGATGAATACAACATGTATATGATAATATATGTACAATCGACATCATATTACCTGCATTCTTGGGGAAGGGAAAAGAGTGGAAGGAAGAACATGTATTGTAAAATATAAGAAAGAAAATTTTAAATTGTATTGATGTGTAATCTAGGAAAAGTAAAAATTTATAATAATAGTTCTTAAAACAATTCCTATGTACAACATACCATTTCAAATGCAGCGAGATTTTATAAAACAAGTGCCAGAAATGGATTCTCTAAATCCTATTGAAAAAGTCAAAATAGTCAAGAAAATTTAAAGTCTTTTTCATTCTTTTTATGCATTTTATTCAATTTCTTGTACAATATTAGTGATCCTTTTTCTTTTGAAAGTAAAAAAAAAATTATAAAATGCTTACTGGGTACAGAATTTGTTCTAGGTGCTAAAGGAGATACAAAGTTTCTATAAGACCCTCAAAGAGATTAAAGCTTAACAGGATGATACAAATCCAACATGTAAAATCAGGAAATCGGATCACTGTTGTTGTGATTCAGTTGTGTCCAACTCTTGATGAGCCTATGGACCATAGCATACAAGATCCTTCTGTCCTTCACTATCTCTAAGTTTGTCCAAATTCATACTCATTGTTTCCATGACACTATCTATTCATCTCATTCTCTGCCATCCCCTTCTCCTCATGAAAAGGAAACGGCAAACCACGTCAGTATCTTTGCCAAGAAAACCCCACGGACAGTATTAAAGTAATGAAATAGATGACATCAGAATATGAGCCTCTCAGTATTCAGAAGGTATCCAATATGTTAATGGAGAAGAGCAGGAGACAACTACAAGTAGGAACATGAAGGGATTGGGCCAAAGCTGAAATGTAGTTTAGCTATGGATTTGTCTAGTGATTAAAGATAAGTTTGATGTAAATGTAAATATTGTGTAGGAACCAGGAATGTAAGATCTATGAACCAAGGTAGGCTGGATGTGGTCATGTGGAAAGATTAAACACTGTAGTGTTAGTGAACTTAAATGGATGCAAATAGGTGAACTTAATTCAGGTGCTTATTACATATACTATTGTGGGAAAGAATCCCTTAGAAGAAATAGAGTAGTCCTCAGAGTCAATAAAAGGTGAGAAGAACAGTGATGGGGTATAATTTCAAAAATGAGGGGGCAGGTGGGTAGCTCAGTGGATTGAGATGGGAAATTTGACCTCAAACACTTCCTAGCTGTGTGACCCCGTGCAAGTCACTTAATCCCATTGCCTAGCCCTTACTGCTCTTCTGCCTTAGAACCAACATACAGTATTGATTCTAAGAAGGAAGATAAGGGTTTTAAAAAAATATCTGTTCAAATCCTACTCAAGCCATTCAAACTAACAGTAACACAAGTTGATATGTTTCAACCACTGATGCCAAAGAGGCCAAAATTGATCAGTTCTATGAAGATCTACAATATCCTCTAGAAATAACACCAAAAAAAACCAAGATGTCAAATTCATCAAAGGGGATTGGAAACCAGTCCAGGTAATTACTAAGGTTCCTCCCAATTCTAAGTCTAGGGATCAGTGATGTTAGGACCAGTTAACTGCTCAAAAAAATCCCAACTATCTCATTCATAACTATATTCTAATTTTAAATGAACATAACCCATAGTTTTTCTTAATCGACATATGAAATTTTAACAGGTGACATATTGACTTTTTAACCGTAAGAGAGACTACAATACAAAATGAGTGGTTACCAATTGGCTCTTAACACTAAGATATATTCCATCTTATAATAAGAAATGCTGACCATTATACAGTGAGTCAAATTAAAATTTTAGTTTATTTATGTGCTGACATAAGAAAGATTCGGCATTCACTTCTGTAAGATATTGAGTAGTAACCACTGTTAATAGTCAATATTTTTAGACGGATAATAAAAGATTACCCTCAGAATTTCAGCATGGCTGGGGTGGGTAAGAGTTGTTCTTAAAAAGCATCAGCCCAAATAACTAACAATTTAGGTGACATAGTTGAAAATACAAGTTGGACAGAATCTCAGAGATTGTCAAGTTTAATCTTAAGTAAGAGTCTCTTCTACAAAATCTTCAAGAAATGCTTATCTGGATTCTGCTTAAAGACTTCCAAAGGTGGAGAGTTTTCAGCCTGTTGAGGCAGACTATTCCTCTTCTGAATAGCTCTAATTGTTAAAAGCTGAAATCTATCTCTTTGCCATGTACACCCACATATCCTATTTCTGCCTCCTGGGGCCAAGTAAAACAAATCTCATCTTTCTTCTGTATGACAGTCTTTCAAATACCTGAAGAGAGCTATCATGTGCCTCCTAAGTACAGTATATATCTCCATTTCTTCAAATGATCTCTATCTGATATAGTTTTGATTCTGCCTTCTTCTTAACCTCAACACACAGTTGGTAAAGCACACATTTGATTTGGTCAACACGTTTGGGAAAGCCAAGCATTTGATGAATAACAAAATAGTCTCCTTTAAAAAATGTATCGACTCTTCCACATACTCTAAAGAGTTATTTACAGAAATGATACAGTCTCCTTAACTGAAATTGGATGTATCTTCAATGTTTACTCAAATGCGTCAAAAACTTTTCTAATACCTTACCGTTATACTCTCTTTTACTGAGTATTTTTCTCTTCCTGCATTTACCTAAATTAATCTCCTTTTGAAAATCTGTACCATGAGCTTCATGTCAAAATACATAAAATTATATTAAATTTTAAGTCAATATTTTGAAGTTAGATTAATTGCTGAAATAAAAGAGGTTTATCTTATTCTACAAATACTTAAATGGCCTATTAATTCTACTGCCACTAAATTTGCTAAACCACTTTGATTTCTAACAGCAGAGTGTTATGACTCACCAATTACTGTTAATTACTGCTGCTAGAGAACTCACTAGGACATTCATCACTCTTGTCTCTTTGGACCAAAAGCTACCAGGAACCTTAGTCTATTAGCAGCATTTTAAAAGTGTATTGTCATACACACAAACACACACACGTACACAAACACAGGCTTTCTCAGTTTCTTTGAGACTTCAAGTGTTTTAAAGTATGTATACACACACACACACACACACACACACACACACAGAGGCTTTCCCAGTTTCTTTGAAACTTCAAGTATTTTAAAGTACTTTCCAATTCCACACTGACCCTCGAATGCAACCTTTTATGAGATGTTAAAATTGTATTTGAGCAGACTAATAAATAGAAATTCAGCCAAACTAGGCATAGTCTCTAGATAACTGAAAGCTTCCAATGTGAGGTCAAGCAGGTCAGAAAATGAGCCTGGTGTTTCTGTATTTTGACAAGAATGGAGATTAAGGCTTTCTGAATGGTAAAATATAAAATTGAAGTGATTAGAGTATCCTCTCATATTTGTTTACACCTCTGTCCCACAAAATCTTTCCAAAGAGAATAGAACTGAGCTTGTTGTTTAATGATTCCCAAATCTGAAACTTTCTTTTATGTCCAGTAATTTCTATGTAACATTTTGAAGGCTGTAAAGAAACTTTTTTTTTAATACGGACAACAATAAAAGCAGTACTTAATTAATTTTATATTAGGTGACTATAAAACAAACTTATAGTGTATATTTTCTAGTAACTCCTACTAGCTAATCTAAATAATATTTTTCATCAAAAGTGAAAATTTGTAGTCTGACAAAAATATTCTTGATAAGAAAAGCACCTATAATCTCAGGATTATTTTTTTGTATTTTTTATTTCAATATTTTATTTTTTGTTTAAAAATTTTCCATGGTTACATGATTCATGTTTTACTTTCCCCTTCGCCCCCTCCTTTACCCCAACATAGCCAATTCACATTTCCACTGGTTTTAACATGTGTCATCAATCAAGACTTATTTACATATTATTGATAGTTGCATATTGATAGTTGCATTGGTGTGGTCATTTTGGGTCTACATCCCCAATCATTTCCTCATCAACCCATGTGTTCAAGCAGTTGTTTTTCTTCTGTGTTTCCACACATATAGTTCTTCCTCTGAATGTGGATAGTGTTCTTTTTCCATAATTCCCTCGGAATTGTCCTAGGTCATTGAATTGCTGCTAGTACAGAAGTCCATTACATTCAATTTTATCACAGAGTAGCAGTCTCTGTGTAAAATGCTCTTCTGGCTCTGCTCCTTTCGCTCTGCATCAATTCCTGGAGGTCTTTCCAGTTCACATGGAATTCTTCCAGTTTATTATTCCTTTGAGCACAATAGTATTCCATCACCCGCATATAACACAATTTGTTCAGCCATTCCCCAAATGAAGGGCATACCCTCGTTTTCCAGTTTTTAGAAGCACGGCTATAAATATTTTTGTACAAGTCTTTTTACCTATGATCTCTTTGGGGTACAATTCCAGCAATGCTATGGCTGGATCGAAGGGTAGGCATCCTTTTATTGCTCTTTGGTCATAGTTCCAACTCACCATCCAGAATGGTTGGATCAATTCACAACTACACCAGCAATGCATTAATGCTCCAATTTTGCCACATCCCCTCCAACATTCATTACTCTCCCCTTCTATCATTTTAGTCAATCTTCTAGGTGTGAGGTGATACCTCAGGGTTGTTTGGATTTTCATTTCTCTAATTATTAGAGATTTAGAACACTTTCTCTTGTGCTTATTGATACTTTTGATTTCTTTACCTGAAAATTGCCTATTTATGTCCCTTGCCCATTTATCAATTGGGGAACGGCTTGATTTTTTATACAATTGATTTAGCTTCTTGTATATTTGAGTAATTAGAACTCTGTCAGAATTTTTTATTATAAATATTTCTCCCAGTTTGTTGTTTTCCTTCTGATTTTGGTTGCATTGTTTTTCTTTATACAAAAACTTTTAAATTTAATATAGTCAAAATTATTCATTATACATTTTGTAACTTTTTCTAACTCTTACTTGGTTTTAAAATTTTCCCTTTCCCATAGATCTGACAACTATACTATTCTGTGTTCACTAAATTTACTTATAGTTTCCTTCTTTATATTCAAGTCATTCACCCATTCTGAATTTATCTTAGTGTATGGTGTGAGATGTTGATCTAAACCTAATCTCTACCATACTGTTTTCCAGTTTTCCCAGCAGTTTTTGTCAAATAGTGGATTTTTGTCACAAAAGTTGGGCTCTTTGGGCTTATCATACATTGTCTTGCTGATTTCACTTACCACAAGTCTATTCCACTGATCCTCCCTTCTGTCTCTTAGCCAGTACCATATTGTTTTGATGAAGGCTGCTTTATAGTATAGTTTAATATCTGGTACTGCTAGGCCACCTTCCTTCACGGTTTTTTTTCATTATTTCCTTTAATATTCTTGATCTTTTGTTCTTCCAAATGAACTTTGTTATAGTTTTTTTCTAATTCAGTTAAAAAAAAGATTTTTGGTAGTTTGATAGGTATGACACTAAATAGATAAAGATTTTCCACCCTTGCCACTCTTCCACCTAGCAACCAATACACATAAGTTAAGGTTTAAAAAAAAAAAAGAATAGATCTATTTAATTGTTTGGAAAGTGTTTTGTAGTTGTGTTGGTATAATTCCTGTGTTTGTTTTGGTAGATAGATTCCTAATTATTTTATATTGTCTAGAGTGATTTTAAATGGTGTTTCTCTTTCTACCTCTTGC
Source organism: Gracilinanus agilis (assembly GCF_016433145.1). Taxonomy (NCBI): domain Eukaryota; kingdom Metazoa; phylum Chordata; class Mammalia; order Didelphimorphia; family Didelphidae; genus Gracilinanus; species Gracilinanus agilis. The sequence goes on from NC_058130.1 coordinate 193,768,382, forward strand.
TGCTGTGATGTGTTGGAAATATGTAGAAATGCTGATGATATATGTGCATTTATTTTGTATCCTGCAACTTTGCTAAAGTTGTTGATTATTTCTACTAGCTTTTTAGTTAATTCTCTAGGATTTTTTAATTAGACTATCATATCATCTGCAAATAGTGATAGCATAGTCTCCTGATTGCTTATTTTAATACCTTCAATTACTTTTTCTTCTCTAATTGCTACTGCTAGTGTTTCTAGTACAATGTTAAATAATAGAGGTGACAATGGGCATCCTTGTTTCATGCCTGATCTTATTGGGAAGGCTTCTCACTTATCCTCATTGCATATGATGCTTGTTGATGGTTTTAGATATATATTGTTTATTATTTTTAGGAAAGGTCCTTCTATTCCTATACTTTCAAATATTTTCAATAGGAATGGATGCTGTATTTTGCCAAAGGCTTTTTCAGCATTTATTGAGTTAATCATGTGATTTTTGTTGGTTTGTTTCTTTGTATGGTCAATTATGTGAATGGTTTCCTTATGTTGAACCATCCTTGCATTCCTGGTATAAATCCCACCTGATCATAATAAATAACCCTCGTGATCACTTGCTGGAATCTTTTTGCTAGTATTCTGTATAAGAGTTTTGCATCTATGTTCATTAAGGAGATTTGTCTGTAGTTTTCTTTCTCTGTTTTTGATCTACCTTATTTTGGGATCAGTACCATATTTGTGTCATAAAAGGAGTTTGGTAGAACTCCTTCTTTACTTATATCAAATAATTTGTATAGTATTGGATTTAGTTGTTCTTTAAAGGTTTGATAGAATTCACTTGTGAATCCATCTGGTCCTGGAGATTTTTTCTTAGGGAGTTCTTTGATGGCTTGTTCAATTTCTTTTTCTGATATGAGATTATTTAAGTATTCTATTACTTCTAGTGTTAATCTAGGCAATTTATATTTTTGTAAATATTCATCCATCTCACCTGAGTTGCTATATTTATTGCCATATAATTGGGCAAAATAGTTTTTAATGATTGCCTTGATTTCCTCTTCATTCCAGGTGGGATCTCTTTTTTCATCTTTGATACTGATGATATGGTTTCCTTCTTTCCTTTTTTTAATTAGATTGACTAGTATTTTGTCAATTTTGTTTGTTTTTCACAAAGTATCAGCTTCTATTCTTATTTATTAATTCAATTGTTCTTTTACTTTTAATTTTATTGATTTCTCCTTTAATTTTTATAATCTCTAATTTGGTCTTTAATTGGGGATTTTTAATTTTTTCCCTTTCTAGTTTTTTATTTGCATGCCTAGTTCATTGATCTTTGCCCTCTCTAATCTGTTAATACATGCACTCAAGGATATAAATTTCCTCCTGAGTATTGACTTAGCTGCATCCCACATAGTTTGGTAGGATGTCTCATCATTGTCCTTCTCTTCAATGAAATTATTGATTGTTTCTACAATTTGTTCTTTAACTAACTGGTTTTGGAGAATCATATTATTTAATTTCCAATTAGTTTTTGATTTGCCTGTCCATGTGCCCTTAGTGATTATTATTTTTATTGCATTGTGATCTGAAAAGGTTACATTTATTATTTCTGCTCTTTTGCATTTGTTTGCAATGTTTCTATGCCCTATTACGTGGTCAATCTTTGTGAATGTACCATGTCCAGCTGAAAAGAAAGTGTATTCCTTTTTGGTCCCTATTTATTTTACTCTGCATATCTATTAAATCTAATTTTTCTATTATTTCATTACCTCTCTTATCTCTTTCTTGTTTATTTTTTGGTTTGATTTTATCTAGATCTGAAAAAGGAATATTTAGATCTCCCACTAGTATAGTTTTACTATCTATTTCCTTCTTGAGCTCTGCCAGTTTCTCCTTTAGGAATTTGAATGCTATACCATTTGGTGCATATCTGTTGAGTACTGTTATTTCCTCATTGTCTATACTGCCTTTTATCAGGATGTAATTTTTTTAATCAGATCTATTTTTACTTTGGTATAGTCAGAAATCATGATTGCCACTCCTGCCTTCTTTTTTCTCAGTTGAAGCCCAAAAGATTTTGCTCCAGCCATTGACCTTAAACCTGTGTATGTCCACCCACCTTATATGTGTTTCTTTTAGATAACATATGGCAGGATTTTGGTTTCCACTCGGCTATTTGCTTCTGTTTTATGGCCAAGTTCATCCCGTTCACATTCAGAGTTATAATTATCAATTGTGTGTTCCCTAACATTTTGGTATCCTCTCCTAGCTATGCCGCTTCTTCTTATGCTATTTCCTTTTAAACCAGTGGTTTGTCTTAAACCAGTCCCCCTTGTCCCCTCCCTTAATTTACTTCCCTTTCTACCTCCTCCCTTATTATTCCCCTCTTTTTATTTTTTAAGGCCTAATGAATTCCCTTCCCCCTCTCCTCCCCTCCCTTTTTTGACCTCCCCACTCCCCTGCTCCCCTTGGTTTATCCCTTCTGACTTTCTCAGAAGGGTTAGATAGAATTCTATATCCCAATGGATAAAGATACTCTTCCCTCTCAGGGTGAATTCCACTGAGAGTAATGTTTAAATATTACCTATTAATGCTCTCTTCCTCTCCTTCTTATAATATTATTCATCCCCTCCCCTTCCAATGCCCTATTTCTCTGTAATAGAATATCCTATTTTTTTATTTATTCAAGTTTCACTTGGTGCCATCTACTATTCACCCCCCTCTTTTTTCCCCTGTATCATCTTAGACTAATTAGTGCTCCAACCTTTCCCTATGAATAATTCTTCTAATTACTATAATAGTGGATACAGTTTTTGAAAATTTCATATAACATTTCTCCATATTGGAATACAAATAATTTGATCTTATTGAAGCCCTTAAAGAGGCAAATTTAAAAATAAGATTTTTCTTTCTTTCCCCTCTGTTTCTTATTTACCTTTTCATGTTTCTCTTGGTTTTTGTGGTTGGATATCAAACTTTCCATTTAGTCCTGGTCTTTTCTGTGCAAATACTTGTAAAGTTTGTTGAATGCTCATACTTTCCCCTGGGAGTATATAGTCAGTTTTGATGGGCAGGTGATCCTTGGTTGTAGACCCAGTTCTCTTGCCTTTCTGAATATCATATTCCAAGCCTTGTTGTCTTTTAGTGTGGAGGCTGCCAGATCCTGTGTGATCCTGATTGGTGCTCCTTGATATCTGAATTGTCTCTTTCTGGCTTCTTGTAAAATTTTTTCTTTTACTTGCAAGCTCTTGAATTTGGCTATTATATTCCTGGGAGTTGTCTTTTCAGGGTTTAGTGTAGAGAGTGATCTATGGGTCTTTCCAATGTCTATTTTACCCTCTTGTTGAAGAATATCAGGGCAGGTTTTTTTGGATAATTTCTTGTAGTGTGGAGTCCAAATTTCTATTAATTTCTACTTTTTCAGGAAGACCAGTGATTCTCAAATTGTCTCTTCTAGACTTGTTTTCTTGATATGTCAATTTCTTAGTGAGATATTTCATGTTTCATTCTATTTTATCATTCTTTTGACTTTGCTTTATAAGTTCTTGCTGTCTTGAGAGATCATTGCCTTATACTTGCCCAATTCTGGTCTTCAGAGACTAGTTTTCTGATATAATTTTTTTATTTTCCTTTTTGATTTGGTCTATTCAGTTTTTCATGGTTTCCTCCAATTTGCTTATCATTTCATTTGATTTTAGGGCATCTTTCTCCAATTGGGAGTTTTTTCTTTTAACCTGTTAATTTCCTTTTGAGCTATTTCCCACTCCTCTCACCAAATCTCTTCTATCTTTCTCATGATCTCAGATTTGAACTCTTCAAAAGCTTGTGACCAATTTTCTTTTTTTGGGGAAGGTTTGGATGTGATTACTTGTTTGTTCACCTCTGCTGTTTTTTCTGTTGTCTGGATTTTTTTCCACGTAAAAGTTGTCCAGTGCTAAAGATTTCTTCTTGATCTTTCTCTTTAGAGGTTCTTGTGCCTGGCTTGCCATGATTATTATTATTTCTTTGTCAGTCAGAAGTCTGGGTAAGGCAGACAGGCTCTCTGCCTATCCTATGGAGCTGTAGAGCAGTTTCCCCCTGAGCCATGTGCCCTCTCAGCTTTATCTTTGCACCCAAGGTTTGGTCTGAGCTCTTTAGGCTCCTGAGGTCTCAAGTCTAGCTGTTCTCAGGGTCAAGTCTCCTGGCGGTCCCCTTGCTTGCTCCTTTGCCCAAATCTCCTTTAACTGTCTCAGGGCACTGCTTCCACATTCATGCACCCCTCTGCACTGGGTCCCCACCCAAGGTCCACACCTGAGCTCCAGGTCAGTGTATGAGCCTGCGCTGAAGTCCATGCCTGTGCTCAAGGTTTGTGTTCAAAGTCCATGTGCTTTAGCCTCTTTTGGTCTTAAGTCTTGCTGCTTTCAGAAGCAGGCCCTGGTGATCCCAGGTAGCTGCCAAGAACTTATTGAATGCCCCAAACTGACTCTAACTTTTGTGCACTGGCTTTGGCACTGCAGGGCAAGAGGTGGTAGGGAAGAGGTTGCTCAGCTTGCATTTTAGTGAGAGCTATTTCACCCCCTTATAGGATGGAGATGCCCCAATCCCATGTACCTTTAATGCTGTGCCCTGTTGTAGGGTCCCTTCATTCATCTGGATTTGTTTTTATTGTCTTCTTGGAGAATCCTATATGTGTGGGTTAGGAGAGGTTAAGCATGCTGCTTCAACTCTGTAGCCATCTTAACCCAGAAGTCCTCAGGATTATTTTTGAATGAATCATGAGTTCCATTATCATAGTGAAAAGCCAAACCATCAATACAGAATGAAGAAATATCTCTATTACCAGTATTTTCATTCAGGACTAAAGAAAGTCATACAAAATATAATGCTCTATTAATAACTTTATAGGCAATTTTAAAAAACTGAAGCATTTCTGAAAGCAATTCCTTGAAACTCCTCAAAAGAATATGCTATATTATGCTCCATAATTATCTTAAGACATAACACCATTTGACATAATCTTCTTCCAAATGACTCCATGTTTATACTCCTTTTAAAATGAGCCCTTAAAGATTCCTCATTACCTCTCCCCTTCCTCCTCTTCTCTTTAGAACCAAGCCTACTCCTACAGTGAATTCTAATCTGTGAAGATGAGATGGCAGGTTTTAAATTCAATTCTAACTTTCAAAATAAGTTTAAGAAAATTGGAAATTTAGAGATTCTGAGTCACAACCTGGAAAGGTGCAGTGAAGCATTAAATGAAAGTAAATTAGATTTACTTTCAGCCCATTGTTGAAGTTAGATGTTTAAAAGTGATTATTACTGTTTTATTGCAACTATGACATTTTTATTTTTGTCTATATTGCTGTACCTTAAATTAAAATCATGGAATAGAATGACATTTTTAAAGATCTAATAATATATAAAGAAATTATTCAAGAATAGTAGCCAAACTAAATATTACTAATCCAAAGTGAAATTTTAGTCTATTATAATCATGCCTATCTTTCTATTTGTTAAATTATCTCTGATTTGCCTATTATTTATTTAGATGTGGTGCTGTTCATCTATCCTTTGAAAGTTATAGATTTTAATAATTCTGCATGAAAATGGTACAATGAGCGGATCATAGTAGGATCTAGGGCTGGAAAAACCCACATACATTATTTATTCCAGCATTCTCCTCATTTTACATATAAATAAACTGAGACCAAGAGAGCTATAACTTGCCCAAAGGATACACAGATGATAAGTATCAGAAGTGACATTTGGACCCAGATCTTCAAATTCCAGAGCTGTGTTTTAAGATGATTAGTTGTGAAAGCATTATTGTTCAATGGAAAGAACCATGGTTCTAGAACCTAATGAGATGTATTTGAATACCAATTTTGATGCTTTATATATATATATATATATATATATATATATATATATATATATATATATATATGTATGTATATAAATAAAACTTTATTTCCTCACTTAACCTCATTAGCCCTTAGTTGTTTCATGGGTAAAATGCAGAGGTTGGTTTGGATCAGTGGTTCCCAAACTTTTTTGGCCTACCGCCTCTTTCTAGAAAAAATATTACTTAGCACCCTGGAAATTAATTTTTTTAATTTTAATAGCAATTAATAGGAAAGATAAATGCACCTGTGGCCATCACCCTTCCCTTGGATTGCTGTAGCACCCACCAGGGGGTGGTGGCACCCACTTTGGGAATTACTGGTTTAGATCGTTTATAGGGTTTCCTCCCAGTCTAGGTCCATGATTCTATACATATTCTCACTTGGATACCTTTAGGCACAAATTTAGCCACAATATGAGGAGTCACTATTAGTACTATTTGTTCTACTTTCAATGTACCTAAAGACATGATATGGTTCTGAATTCACAATAAAGATGATGCTGACATGAAACCAAAAGCTGTAGTGTTTCATAGCTTGTCATGTTCTGTTGATTTATTTTAATCTTCCTTTGGTTTTAGTTAGCCTTAAAAAAAATCTCCGAATGCAATGTCCAAAACCATCATAAGAAATATGAGCAACTTCCAGATTTACTTTCCCACAGGAGGGCTCCCCACTCAGATACATAACTAGCTACATATTAGTACACTGAATGTTAAAAAATTTTTAAAATTAAACTTTTATTAATATCATGTGGTTTTATATTAGCTATCTTTTCCAATTTATTTTCTCTCTCCTTTATAATGAAATTTTAAAAGAATCATAAAAAATAGTTGCATAAAATTCAGTAACACATTAGAAAAGTCAGACATTATATGCTGTATTCTATACCAATATTCCTTCACAATTATAAAATATTCAAGAGTTGCCTTTTACTATCCTCTCTTTGGGATCAAGCTTTCTCCTTGGCCAGTTTTGATTTGTTTTTCTGGTTGATAAGGATGATGATGTTCATTCCATTGTTGAATTCATGATTTTGCTAGATTTGTTTACTTAATTTTGAATCAATTCATCTAAGATTCCCCATTATTTTCTATATTCATTAGATCCATAATTTCTTACATGACAGTAATATTCTAATGCATTAATGAATAATAAATTATTTATTCATTCTTGATTTGATGTACTGAATCCAATGTTGAAGTGGCCATTATTTAAATAATTAATATATAAAAAGCTCAATTTTATATTATTCATAGGATCTACACAATGGAAGTATTTGGGTGGTTTCTTTACAAGGAGGTATTTTTGAAATTCAGTGATTAAACTAATCATTATGAAATCTAATATAGACCTATCTACTACTAAATAGTTAATTATGTGCCAGTTTAAAAAAAATGAAATGACGATAGCTTCAATAAACTATAGGCTAGAGAGACTGATTTTGGTTCCTTCCAAAAAGCCAAAACATATTACTTCAAGGATATTTTGCAAGGGGAGCAGCTAGGTGGCTCAGTGGATTGAGAGTCACCCTAGTGATTCTAAGATGGGGAAGAAAAAAACTTAGCTATTGTGAAAGCATTTAAGAAGGGGAAAATGATTTCAAAGAGTCAATATGTCTTCATAAAGAACAGCTCATCATAGGTTAACTTTATTTCCTTTCTTGATAAGGTATATTAGTAGAATTATCTAGATGGTGTATATATGAACTCCACAGAAAAGCATTTAACAGTCTCCCATACTATCCTTATATACTAGATAGACACGGACAATATGAATTATTGCATAAGGAAAATTCAGAACTGGGGAAATAATCAATAGAAGAGTTGATGTTGATCTAAAGTCTCTTGAGAAGTACCCTAAAGATCTTTCTTTGATCCTGTTCTGTTCAACATTTTAAATAATAAGTGAAGGCATGCACGCATACCATATTTGCAGATATGAGAAAGCTCAACTAACTAGGAAATCACAAATTCAGAAATGAAATTATAATCAAGGAACTTAAGTTCCACTCAGGGATACAACATATATCCAAGTAAATGCAGAGTATGGTCAAAATGATACAAAGTAATTTTAAATGGAAAAGGAATGGAAGGGATTAGGTAAAGACTAATTTAGAAGATGTCAACAGAGTACTATCAGCTGTTGATCTAAATTCCATTTTTTTTGCCATAGTAATAAGCAGCTTTTAAATACTCTTAAATACCGTCATATATATTTAAACCTAATATTTGTTTAGTTAATAAAGTAAAATAATTCTTTATTTCCATTTTAATAAGAAACACAAATGGAGAAGTAAGGAAATAATAGTAAGTAAGCCATCTTTCCTTTTTGTCTCTATAACTGTATATTCTTGCTAAATCATACTCATACAATTTATGATTTGGAAGAGACCTCAGACAACATGCGATATTACTGAGTGTTGGATGTGGAGTCAGAAAGAGCTTGTTTCAAATATTATAGCAGAACTACTTGCTGTGTGACCTTAGGCAATTTACTACCTTTTAGAAACATTCCTCATCTATATAATGAAAAGGATGGACTTGGCTTTCCATGGTCTTTTCTAGATCTAAATCTATGATACTATGAAAAATTCAGGAATTCTGTTATCTTGAAATTCACATATTTAAATTAAAATGATTATAAAGTTTGTTTTAATGGTGTCACATTCATAATTAATCTTTATAAAAAGTCAAAGAGATTAGAGTGGGAAAGAATATTTAAGCAAGGGAATGTTATGTATAAAGGCAGGACATACTCTGACGATAAGAAATTTACAATTAAAGGCAAGAACCGAACATAATTTTCAAATACTAAGAAGATCTAGTCTTCATACTGTATTATTTGATTTCTACTATGACTGTGTAACATCATATTTTATGTTAAAGTCTTTTCCTCATTCCTTTGCCCTGATAATCCTGGATATATCTATGTTTTCCTTGTCCTAGAGCACCTTCTAAAATTGAAATAATTACAACTGAAAAAATAAGTTCCATCCTTTTCCTATAAACAAATCTGGCCCCAACCAAGCATGTGCAGTGCTGGTATGGCTATGTTCTTGATTTCTTTCATTAGGTTGAATGATGGGATTCAAACTTAACCAGATCTAACTTGATTTCTCTATCTAGATTACTAAGGATATTGGAATCCTGTGATCAGGTATATGACTTCCCACTACAAATATGAGGAAAGGATTGAAAAATATTAGCCCAAATCCTTATTAAGTATTCATCATGGATGGCTTGGTTTTCTAGGGGAGGGTTAAAAAATAAGCTTTAAGAATTGTGCTTAAAAAACTGATGCACGATGGTGCAATCAAATGTAATAGACTTTTCTATTAGCAGCAATGCAATGATCCAGGACAATCCTGAGAGTCTTATGAGAAAGAACTCTATTCACATCCAGCGAAAGAAATGGGGGAGCAGAAATGCAGAAGAAAAACATATGATTGATCACGCAGTTTGATGGAGATATGATTAGGGTTTTGATGTTAAAAGATTACTCTATTGCAAATATGAATAACATGGAAATAGGTTTTGAACAATGATACAGTGATTGTCAGCTCCAGGAGGGGGAATGGGAAGAGGGGTAGGAAAAATCATGTAACCATGGAAAATATTCTAAATTTAAAAAATATATAAAATAAAGAACTGTGCTTAAATGATTCAAGACTCTAGATGGACTGTATCTTATCACAGAGAGAGATCATGAACTATAATTTATCGGTTATTGCTAGCCTCATCAATATGTTGACTTTTCTTTCCTGGAGCTCAATGAGCTCACAGAATTTTTGCTCATCACAGTATTGATATGTGAGTGCTATGGAAAGTCAAAACCAGGAGAAATCCATGTGGACTAGAGTTCCCAAAAAAAGGATTTATGGAAGCTGTTGGCCTTTAAGAATGAATCAACTTTGGAAATGTAGAATCAAAAGAAGCCAACATTTTATGAAGAGGGTGGGACAAATAAAAGCATGAGCAAAATGTTAAAGAAATGGAGCATAACTAAAGAAAGTGAAAATGACAAAGGTGGACTAAAGTTACATGTTGCCAAGTAGTGTGATTAAGGCCATACAGGTAATCTATGGCAAAATTCTAGTTGTCTGGAGTTGTCTACATATCTGACAGCTTAGGATCAGCTTCACTAATTTAAGATGGCCTTCACATCAGAATACAAACTACCAGCAGATGAATTGTCTTGACCATCAGCAAGTCAGAAAATAATTTGGTAAGGTATAAAAAGGTCATGATTTAAATTTGCAAAAGAACTAGAACACTGAAGAAATCATGGGTCTTTTAATGGATTTTCTGGATTTCTAACACATGCAATATTCTGAGGAAATTTCCAAAATAATTAAAGAGATAATTATTGTATATTAAACATATACAAGAAATTATTGGGCACAAGGTAGATTTACTCAATGACATAAAAATGAAAAGAAACAAGAATAATACAACCTATAAGGAAAAATTGTGGGTAAAAATAACAACTAGACACAAATGTAATATCTAGACCATAAAAAACATTGTAAAATATTCAAAATCAGCATTCAACTTTTAACAAAATTTAACAAAAAATTTAATTCACTTTAATTTAATTAATCAAAATATTATATTCTTTTGAATACAGTTTTCTCTTGGAGATAAAATGGAAACATAAAATCACACAGCTGTACATCTTTTTTTTAAGTGGCAGAGGCAGGAGGGAGGAGGACCTGAGTATTATTGACAGAGTATATTCTCAGTAAGGAAATTCCTATTTGTGCAGGTCTGTACCTTCTTTGCTACTTATAGTCGTAAAGAGTTGCCTAGGAAATGAAGAAGTTAAATTATTTTACACCCAGAGTCACACAGATAGTATGTGTCCTAGATATCTTCATTACCATAAATTACCATCAATACCTTAAGTAGACTAAATGATGCAGCCATCCTTTGTTGTTATTCAGTCATTTTAGGTTTTAGTAGTAACTAACACTTCATGACTGCATTTGAAATTTTCTTGGCAAAAGATACTGGAGTGATTCGCAATTCCTTCTCATTTTACAAATGAAGAAACTGAAGCAAATAGGGCAAAGTGACCTACCAAGGGTCACACACCTATTATCCAAGGCTAGATTTGAACAAGATCTTCTGGACTCCCTGCCTAATGCTCTATTCACTGAGCCACCTTGCTGCCATCATTACTAATACTGAATTATTTTCTTAGTTAAATATGCTAAGAATTGGAACCAAAAGTACTATTCTGAAAGCAGATCTGGGGTGAGATGTGAAAATGCTAAATGTATAATGAAAAAAAGACAACAATGATTAAAATATTATCTTCATGAAAGATGCCAAAAACCAATCATCACCTTATAAGTACTATGTAAACAATTTCATAAATTTTAGGGGCCATTGTTTAGAATAACTATTTAAATCACATCATTCCTGTGGAACAAGATAATTGTTGCTCAGATTTGTCAAGTCACTCCTTAATTATCATTACTTGAAACAGACTCTATATAGTAAAACAGCTGACCTGGCATCTATATTAGTCCTGATTAGCTCACCAAAAATACTTGCCCCTGGCACATCTGCTGGCTTTTATATATTTACCTTCTGCTGGGTACCATGAAAATAACTTTAGAAGAACAGACTTGTATATTAGATGTACCTAACCACAGAAATAATTAAAATATCTCCCAGCCAACTCCACTGGAAGAAATTCAGTTTAAGTAAGACACAGGTGGGGAAAAGATTAGAATTAAGTTACTGAGTTTGATGGCTGACTAAGGGCTATTTTCAATTGAAATGTTCTCTGTAAAAGAGAGGGTTGAGTTTGAAGGCTTCTAAGGTCTCCTAAAGCTTTAAATCTGTTTTTATAATAATTATTTCTAAGACTGTAGGATCAACTCACAGAAATCACTGAGGATCTGGTCAATCCAGTTTTTATTTCTGTACCTAAAGGATCTGATTTTTGCTGCTATTAGTACTCTCTCCATCAATGCCCATCACATATTCTCTGAAGCCTTATTAAGTTAAGCATTTATCTAAAGCAGTTAGTAAACATCTCTCATGTGCCAGGTACAGGTAAATATGCATTCATGAACTGCTGTGGCTGAAAAAGAGACATTCCACAGTCACCTAGTTCTACTAATGAATTTCTGCAAAGCTAGGCTTGTAGCCATAGGACAGGTATACAGTCGGCACTGGGTCATTCATCAAGCCTGTCCTGCTTGGAAGGACCTGGTAGAGCTTGTTCTTTCCTGTCATAGACCTCAAAGTCTCCAGCTTACTACCCTGCCAGGATAAGGCATTTGAGTAGAACCTCAGCAGAAGATCCATTTTAATGATGCTAAAAATGGACAAAAATAAGGATTTTCTGACTATAACACAGAGAAAGTACTAGGTTGACTAAAACTATTCAACTGATTTACTTAGCAACAGACCAATTATAACTAGATTTTGTTGTTGCACGAATAATCACTAAAACTGAACATAATTTTTAGTCTTCCTTCTCCTTTATCTCAAAGCAGCATCTCATCCACTCATGATTCCCTCTTTCTATATATTCTTTACTTCCTCAGATTCTGGTACATAGAATCCTGCTGTCTATATCTTTATGTTTTTCTGCTTTCTCTTACCCTCCTTCCTCACTAAATGTGTCCCTATTCCTAAAGTCTGTGGACATATCTCTTTTGGTTATTATTCAAATATAATATCCACTGTTTAGATCCCAAGGTCATCCACTACATCTCAGCCTTCATTGATCTGACTTTTGTCTTGCCTCTGGATCTTTAATGGCTCTGAAAGACAGTGAGGTCAATAACTTTGAGCACCTCTCCCTTACTTAAATCCAACTCATGTACAAGTCAAGACATCACTCATGTGATGTCATTGGTCCTCTTCAAAAATGAAGGATGAACAACTTCCACTCTATTGCCTTTCATCATATGGATTCTGAAATGGTAACTTTGGCTCAGACTGAACTCCAGGATAACATCAAACTAACATTTAAACATCAACTGAAAATTTGCAAAGCACTTTAAAGATATTATCTCGTTTGACATTCAAAAGAACCATGGGAAGAAGGTGCTATTATTAGTCCCATTTTAATAAAGCAAACCAAAGTTAAGGATAGTCAATGGCTTGACCAACATCATAAAAGTAACACATTATTGAGGCTAGATTTGTACTCAGACCTTCCCATGTCACCCAGAACTCAACCCACTAAGACATCCAGTTGCTTCTAGAACCATACTTATGAACATGCCTTAAATATTTCTATCTAGCTTTCCTGCAGTCACTATAAACTTGGTATATTTAAAACTAAAATCATCATCCCTGTCCTATTGCCCCCTCCCTTCATAAAAAACTTCTTCCAGTTTTCCTGTTTCTATTGTTGGCATTACCATTCTCTCCTACTTCCAGACTCAAAATCCCAAAGTTGTCTGAAGAACTTAATAATCTAAATAGGAAAGAACAACAAATGCAAATAAATAGAATTCATGTTATAGTGGGATGAGTATGATGAAGATAATCCAAAGAGAACTGAAAACAGATCTTTGTCTCTCCTTGTCCTTCTCCCATTAAATACTCACATGAACACACACACACACACACACACAGAGTCATTTGCCAAGCCCTGTCACCTGAAACTTCTAAATATTTCTCTTATCTATTCTCTTCTTTACTCCCTAGTTATAAGTAGTCTAGTTCAAGACCTCACCACATCTTCTCTGAACTATTGTTACATCCTCCTAACTGATCTTATTCATAATCATCCTCCTTTTCTAATTCAATCTGTTCACTGTTGCCAGTATAATTTTCCTAATGTGCGGGTCTAACTAAGCCACCTACTGCACAAAAGCCTTACTTGATGCCTGAATAAAATCCAAACTCTTTGTTTGCCTGTTAAAAATTCTTCTTTTCCTTTTGTGCCCATCTCAGGTGCTACTTTCTCAATGTACTCTGTCACCCTCCAATACCACTCCTTTCTGCCCCAGTTTTCTTCTCTCAACCCCACCTTATAATTATTCAAAGATCTATTTTCAATTCTCTTTTAATCATCTTCATCATACTCATCCCCTTATAACATGACTTCTATTTATTTGTTTGAGATTTGTTGTACTTTCCCATTTAGATTATATTGAGAAAATGTTTTCTTCCAATCTTTACATCTCCAAAGCTTGTACACATCTAAACTTAAAGAGACATAAATACCCATAATCAAATTGAATGGCAAATGTTATAGCAATTTTAGCTTTGGATGAATCCACATGACACAATAACTTTCGGTCACATTATAAAAGTAATTTCATAAAAAATCACTAATTTATTAAGCTAACCAACACAAAACTGAAAGATTTTTCAAACTATACAGAATGACTCTGTCAATCATTTCTCCCATTCTCAGTCAATTTTATATTTCCACAGTATCATATGGAGGAGCCTGATTCACTTTCTATAATCCTTTTTGTGCCTGAAGTGAATTCCTACTTGTTTTCAGTTTTATTTTTAATTCCCAGGTAAAGTAGACAGGTATTTATTTACAAAATACCTTCTAAGTACTCAACATTGCACTAATGTTTAGTAGAATTTAACTATTTCTATTTGAGTCCATCTATTATTTCTTATAAATAAGGAATTACATTTATGGATAAGGGACTGGGAGGGAGAGCCTATTGATTTTAAGCAGAAGAACTAATTTCTTTCCTTTTTGAATTACATAATAACTTCTCTATTCTAACATCTCTCTAGAGGCCCTTAAAAACTAGGAACATAGCAACTAGCTATAGACAGCCAAGGGAATTCCAAATTTAAGGATAAATATGTTTTCCTTTCATATTAGTGATTGTCCAAAATTAGGATAATCAGATTTCTTCATTAAACATTTTAAAAGGGATTCACCATATATTCCTTTGTGCAAGGAGGTAGAATGTAGGAGAAGTTTCAAATAAAAAACTGATGTGATGTCATAATAGGCTAGCATTGTAACAGATTTTGCTCTATATGTAGTATCAAAATTTTCTTGGCAATCATCATCCACAACAGTTCTTTGGCCAAAATATCTAAAATAAATTCTGTTATACTCATAAGGAATAATATTGACATATGTTTTATGAAAATGTGATCATATTAAATATATAACATATGTTATTAGAATACTCTTTTGAGTATTCAAAGATATCCATTCATACTACCTATAACATTTTAATTTATTCAACCCAAGAAGGACTAGTTTAAATAGTAAAATAATAGGGGGAAAACTGGTATCATTTTGTGAGCTTTCCTATCTAGTCTATTCATTTTGATGAAAATATTCAAGTAAAACCTTGATACCTATTTTTCAGGGATATTTTCCAAATGAAATTTCTATGTGGGTAGGGAGTCTAAACTAGAGACCACCTCTACAGATGCTTTCCATAGATTTTAAAATTCTTTGATTTTATTATTTAAATCCTTCATGTTTATATTTCCTCTTGTGTGGGATGAGATTCAGTGAGTAATTCTCAAGTGTAGGATATGGCTTGTAACCGATTTTTCAAGACCCCTGAGTATCACTGTTCCTTAGACTAAAACTGCTCCCATCCCCATCCCATAAAATTTTTAGTTTTCCTGATCTATTTTCAAAAATCTTAAGAGTTTATCTATAGCCTGGGAAACTTATCAACTTTAGGAAGAGGAGTAAAATAAGAAAGAAGAGGAAGTTTCAAAAGTATCTTTATTGTCCTAGGCAGATTTGAAATGTCACACACACACACCCATTGGACAGAGGGTTGGAGGAGAATCTTGCATCAGGATTATCATAAAAGTCTGTGACTATATGTAGAAGGAGAGGATTATTTTTGCCCAAGCAAGCAGCTTGGGTGGCAGAATCCCTTTCCTTCCCTTCCCCTCCTCCTTGAATCTCTTCTCTCCTCTTCCTGAACTGTCCACTGTTTTCTCTGAATGAAGCTGTTTTTCTCTGCCAGAATCATATGAAGTTTCCTATCTGTTCATTAGAGTGATTTCTGGGAGTACAATGTGCCCCCTAAAATTCCACACCACACACTCTGAAGACTCTTAATCCAAATTTATAAACACAAGTCAACCATGATTTGAAATTTTACCTATGGGGAAAATATTGATGTTAATCTACAGTAATTTGAAATTCTATTATACTCAACTCAAATTCAGATTTGTTTAGCACAGATCAGGTAGATTATCCAGGGAATTTTCCAATTTTACACTTGTTACTGGTTAGGTATTTAAAGCAAAGAGTGTCTAATATACTAAGTCAATTGTTGACTAAGTCTCAACTACATGTTAAAAAGAAAAATAATAACCAATTCATTTTTTTCCTTTTTTGTATACATGAAGAAAAGAAGACTGTTTCTGCTGCTTAAAGGGTATATGTACACACAAAACTCAACATATAATAATTTTCGTTTCACCAATTACTAGAGACAAAAGTATATAAACACATGTATAATGAAAATAATTTAAACTAATTTTTATCTGAGTGTTTTTATTAAATCAATAAACAAAACTTTTTTACTGTGGAAATGATAAATCTGTTCTCTGCAAATAATAATTTTTTTAAATATTCAACAAAATAATAAAGTTCTGGAGGTTGTTGGATAGCTCGGGCCCACAGATGGGAGGTCCTTGGTTCAAATATGGGTTCAGACACTTCCTAGCTGTGTGATCCTAGGCAAGTGACTTAATCACCATTGCCTAGCCCTTACCACTCTTCTGCCTTGGAACCAATACTCACTATTGATTCTAAGACAGAATGTAAAGGAATAATAGCAATAACAATAACAATAACAACAAAGATAACAACGACAACAATAACAACAACAACAACAACAATAATAATAATGTCTTATCAAAGTTTGTGAATTAAGATGGATCTCTTCCTGATCTTTGCAAATATACATTTCGCCTCTATCTCTTTCCAGATCCCAAAACTGTCATTGGTCCTAGAAAGGATATAGCTGTCGACTCCTACCCATTCATCAACCCTGTAACATTCAAAACCAACATATTCTATCTGGCCACTATTTCCCTATATTTGTTGTTTCCTACATTAGAATGCAAGTTCATTGAGGGCAGAACTGTCTTTTACATTTTTATACTTTTATATTTTTATCCCAAGGGCTTACATTGTCTTTAGGACATAGTAAACACTTGCTAGGTTCTTTTTATTCATTGATCAAGAAAAAAAAAATTTTTTTCATTTCCAGGTACCAAAAAGTCATATTAAAACTGACTTTCAGGCCTAATTTATAGATGTGCACAAATTTCTTTATAGCAGAGAAAATCAAGATTGGTAACTCAACCAGGAAACAAATAATTCACTCAAAGGAAACAAGTTACATGTATACATAAACATGGATTTATCTTACAGGCATAGTTCTCTGATTGAAGTAGTATATTTGAGATCGGTGTTTTAAGAGTTTCTTCATAATGTCCTCATAGCTGTTTCAATAATTCTGTGATCTTGAAATCTCTCCTAGCATAGAATAAATTCACTTCCAACCTTCTCATTTGGGGGCAGTTCTGGTCCATGTCCTTCCATAAGTACTACACTGAAAATCTATACAGTGCATTAGGTAGAAAATACCCACAAAAGTTGTACTCTAATGACTTGTAGACTCAAACATGCACAAAGCACCAATCACAGGACAGATACTGTGTTGAGTGCTAAGGAAAAATAAATGAAACTCACCCTTTCTTCAAAGAAAATGTATTCTATTGAATAAAAATGATATATGCACAGAAAATTAAATATTAGATATATCCAAAGTAGATTCCAAGTAATATCTGCAAGACAGATTCTAATAAGTAGGAAAGAGAATGAATTAGCATGGGCTCTTCATAGGAAGTAGCCTCTAAGTTTAAACTTGAAGAAACTCAGAAATTTCATTAGTGGAGAAATGGGAAGGTGGGGAATACATTTTAGAAATAAGGGCTGAGCAGCAATAAAACCTTCGGTGTTCACTGTCCCTTTCAAAAATATTTCTTTTTCTCTTAAAAGTAGTTCTATTACTTTATATGGCCTTGTTTACTTTTCATTATCAGTATCAGTATTGATCTTGAACTCTTCATGAGCAATTACTCCTCGTGGCACATGGTGAACTCTGGGTTGTTAAAGGCTATGACAATCAAAGAAGTGGGAGGGCATATGGTATGTAGATACAGTGAGGAAATTGGCCTAATCACATAGAAAAACAGATCATCAGAAAGATGAGATTCAGAGCATAAGATAGAATTTGGAAGTTACATGAATTAGTTGAGGCTACTGAGACAATTTAAGTCACTGAAGCAGTAATGAAGGGATATTCTAATTACCTGAAATGGTTTAGTCACAAGCTTCTGGAAAGAATGAGGTTATACTTCTACTTCAAACATTACTATACAAGCTGGGGACTTAAAACTCCAAAAATTCATTGCACCTCTTAAAAGGTTTAAATAAAAGATCACAAAATCCAAGTCCTAAAAGACAGAGCAGGGAAGGCAAAATCAAAGCCAAACCAAACAAAAGAGCAAATGTTCTGAGAAAAAAGGAACAGGTGTTAACAGATATTTTAATGAAAACAAGTTGGAAAAGGGCAGTGGAAGTATGTTAGAATGCGAAGACTTTAAAAAGGTTAAGTACCTAAACATAAAGAGAGAATTACAAGACAGGAAAATGTAAAATGACTCCATATCTTTTAAGTGAATGTGGTATTATAGTCCTTCTAAGTCTTTATAGATTTCCTAACCATTCCTTATCATAGCCTATTTTTTCCTTACTGAATGGCCCCATACACAAGAAAAACAACCAAAATTGTTTCACTTGTGCTAATAATTTCTTAGTAGAATTAGTATTCCCCAAATAGATCATTAGCTCCCTGTGGGAAATTACTATATCTCATAATTCTTTTAGATAATTTTGTCTAGCATGCAGAATGCATTAAAATCAACTACTAGTAGGCACCACTTAGAAATTTTAGTAAATGTGATCCTATGCTGATATGTATTTTTATGACTATGAAATCACTTAGCGTCCTACCTACCAATTAAAACGTTTAAATCTTACACAAATAATCTTTCCTACACCCCAGTTTCAAATCTCTTTTTCTTGCTGTATTCAATGGCATTCGTCTACATTAATCAATCAGTCAATAAACATTCATTAAGAACCTACTATATGCTGGGTACTGTGCTAAGAGCTAAAGATACAAAAAGAGGCAAAAAGATGATTCTGGCCTTCAAAGAGTTTTTACAATCTGATAACTTCAGTCATTCACTCAGCAACCTGTGTGTTGAACTTTCTTCATAGAGTCACAGATCTAGGGCTAGAAGATACCTTTAAGATCATTCTCTCATTTTGCAAATGAGGTAACTGAGGGCCAGGTAGGTTAAGTCACCAACTCAGATTCCCCAAAGAGAAACTCTTATCTTTTTTGTTGATCAGACTTATCCAAATCTTCATTACCCTATTTGAAGTTTTCTTGGCAAAGATAACAGAGTGGTTTGCCATTTCTTTCTCAGCTCATTTTAGAGATGACAAAACTGAGGCAAATAGGCTTAAGTGAGTTGCTCAGAATTACACAGGGAACATGCCTGAGACCAAATTCGAACTCAGGTCTTCCTGACTACTGACCCAGCTGTTCTATTGACTACAGTTGTCTTCTTATCATTTTACATACCTCAGTCTTTCCTTCTGATTAAACTGGATCATGCCTTTTCCCCAAGGGTTCTCAATTCTTTCTTGGTTTTATCTGTCTCTCTACCCAGACTGGACTACCAGGGTCTTATACTTCTCACTAATGCCTTAGAATGCCTCTACCCTCTGACCGCCCAAAACTTTCTTATTGCTCAAATTTGATATCATTTCTTCTCAGGTTGTAAAGAATTGCCCATTTTACAGATGAGCAAACAAGAAAATTTACCTAGGACCATACAGCTAGTATGTGTCTGAGGCCAGATTTGAACTTAAGTCTTAGTGATCTATCCACTGTGCCACCTAGCTACCCTTTAGTGATATCCTATCTTACTCCAAAACTCAATTTCCCAATCCCTAAATGAAGACATTCTTAGGGGCTCTAAACTCAGACTTCTTTCTTATTATACCCTCTCCATTTGTGATTTCTTCTAGTCCCATAAGAAATTATAATTCTGCTCAAATGACTCCCAAACCTATTCCCATTCTTGACCTCAAATCCTGCACTTAACTTTATGATTGTATGAAGGATATCCACAGCTGAATATTTCATTGACGCTAACTCATATTTCTAAAGTGAAGTTAATATCAGGTTCAATAGCCCAAGATTCCATTGTCTTTTAAAGATACAACAATGTCTATAGTCCCTAGGTAGAAGCTACTAAAGTACTTTGTTGTTGGTTTTTTTCACCCAAAATTCCCTCTTCCAAACTACCTTGCTTCTGTTAATGGCACCACCATTTTTTTTGGCAACTCCTTCAAAACTTAAGTGTTAATTTTGACTTCTCTCTCAAAATGTTTTGACTCCTCACAATGCTTACTCCTCTGAAGGGCAAAAATCTTTCCAATATAATTTCTTTTTCTTCTCACTTCTACCACTTTAACCCTTGAAATCGTACTTATCCTTCTGGGTCCAGCTCAAATGCTAGCTTGAAATACAGGGCTATCTTGTTTGGAAAAAATAAATTCTTTGGGTCATATGGTATTTTATTGTTCAAATCTTGCCTCAGACACTTCTTAGCTGTGTGACTCTGGGAAAATCACAACTCCTATTGCCTAATCCTCACCACTCTTCTGCCTTGGAACCAATACACAGTATTGATTCTATGATGGAAATAAGGGTTTAGAAAAAAAAGAAATTTAATTCTACTTAGAATTTTCATCTTAATTAATTTTAAGTTTTCTCCCATTACAATACCACTAATATTTCTTTTCAACAAAACTGAAGCATTAGTAAATCAGTATTTTCTGGTAATGTTTACATTCAGGAGTCATAGGGATCTTAATTTATCGTTTCATTTTCTTTCCCTTTCCCTACCAAGAAATTCATGAAAAAAATTTTAATTTACAAAGTAACTAAACATTTTATTTTAAAAGAGAATGTCATCCCAATAAAACAGCTAAATGAGTTATTATTTATCAGGCAATGCCATCTTATGAAATATAAACATTCAGGTTGTTTTGCATTTTTTAATGTAAAAGTAAATGTAACTTCATTATCTAGATGCAGGACAAGAAAACACAAGAAGCAATCTAAAGGTTTGATTCGGCAGAGCCATTTCTTTAAAAGACCCAATAGGCTTTCAAAAGTAAATCTCATGAGCATACATTTCCCTATTCACAGTGCTGTAGTCATGGAGACCAATCTCTGGTGCATATAATGGTGCAACTCCACTAGCTTCCTACTCCACAAATTCCATTGTTACCATGGAGACTGCCAGTCACTAGCGTTGCTATTCCTCAGTGTTCCCAAATACCACTGATAATTCAGTTATGATTCCTCTTGCCTTTGGCACAATGAGGGCTTTCAAGCAATGCCAGGAAAACTCTTGGCATATTACACCAACATTTAACAATACATTCCAAATAACAAAAGCTGTGCAATGGACATTCTGTGTATAATACTTTTCTTTGAAAACATCTTAATTGACATTTTAAACTATCAATATTCCTAATTATTAATTCCTAATTTTAATAAAAATAATTTTGTGGGGGATTTGGCCAGTTTTTTATAGGATTATAATTTTACTTTATATTTTGTTATAAATATATAAAAATATATAACCAATATGCTTATCGAAGAAAAACAAATTCTCACAAAAGCTATAACCAAAAATCTATGTTTTTTTCTTTTTTTCTCCTCCTTCCCATATCTTCCCCATCCCCTAGAAGGCAGGTAATATACAAGTAATAAAATATACAGATATCATAATAATTTTTAATACATAGCTCTTATTAAAATCTTAATAATATGAAAAGAACATTAAATACAAATTTTCAAAGTTCCTTTACCAACCCTAAGTGACTGTTTCCAGAATGTGAAGAAGTAGAATTATACTTCTACATTTGTCTTTTCATCTTTTTTTTTCCTAAGTGGAATCAAATAGAAGACAACTTTACTCCTAAAAAACAACCAGCAACAAATTTGTTTCTTCAAGATCGTATTCAGAAAAAAAACTAAAGCAATTTAGGAGAGCATGAAACCTGAATCCTGATACAGATTATCATCTACAGACAAATACACAGAAGACTAAAGTTCAAATATTTGTAAGAAACTCTATACACGTGACATTCTATCCTTTTCTTTTCAAAAGATATCTCATGGAATAGTACCCACCCCTGGGAAGCAAAAGATAGTCTAAATTCACTATTTGATTCATTAACACAAACAATATTCATAGGTGATGTGGCACATATGAGGCACTAGATGGCACAGTGGATAGAGTACTGGGCCTGAAGTCAGGAAGATTCTTTTTCCTGAGTTCAAATTTGCCTCAGATATGTGTGTGAGCTTAATCAAGTCACTTAACTTTGTTTGTCTGATTCCTCATCTATAAAATGACCTGGAGAAAGATAATGGCAAACCATTCTAGTATCTTTGCCAAGAAACTAAAAGGAATCACAGAGTCAGACCTGACTTAAAAATGACTAAACACAAGTGACACATACATAATTGAAGAATGAGAATAGCAGTCTAAATGGGGAATCCAGACTCAGCTAATCTAATCCAAAATTGTGTAGAATATATTCCCCTGTATCTCTAATAAGAGATCCTGCAGTTTCCATTATCTCCAGTGATTAGAAACTCCCAACATCCTGAGGTAGCCTATTCCATTTGGGGACTACTCTAGTAGTTAGGAAGATTTCCCTTAATAAAAAACTTCTTTCTTTCCCTCTGTAACTTCCATGTATTTCTCCCTGCTAAGGACTCTCTGGGTCCAAACCAGCTTGTAACAATAGATACTCAAAGATGGCTAGCATGTGTCCCCTTAAATCTTAAGGCTAAGCATTCCAGGGTAATTCAATCAATCATTATGTGAAATATACATCTTCTCCTTTAGTAAAATATACAGACACTGTGGCTGTGGGATTTCTTGATTAGCCTGAGCACTATCAAAAAAAAGAATGAGAGGAGGGCAGCTGGGTGGCTCAGTGAATTGTGTCCCAGGCCTAGAGATGGGAGGTCCTAGGTTCAAATATGGCCTCAGATGCTTCCTACCTGTGTGACCCTGGGCAAGTCACTTAACCCCCATTGCCTAGCCCTTACCACTGATCTGCCTTGGAAGCAATACAGACTATTGATTCTAAGACAGAAGGTAAGGGATTTTAAAAAAGGAAAAATAAAGAGAATGAGATTGGTTGATTAACATGTATTAGTTTATACTGATTTTAAATATTCAAAAAGCATTCTTTACATAATATGTTATATATCTTCTCCTCCAAAAAATTCTCAAAGCTCAATTCCTGCAATTTTGAGGATGTACTTTCTTGGATATGCAAATAAACAGTTTTTATAAGGAATATAAACTGTATGATCACATGTAGGCACCTAAAAAGTAACCTTAGAAATTATTTACATCAAATTCTTTGCTTACAGAATAGGAAACATAGGCCCAGAGATATTAAATGATTTACCAAAGTCTCTTAAGTGATAGAGACACAATTTGAATTTAGGTCCTGTGCCTTCAAAATTCCATTGTGATGCAGTGTCTTGCATTTGACTAGCAATCATTTTTTTAAATGCTATAAATCACAGAAGATAAATAAGAGAAATGCCAATGAGATTCCATCTCATACTCAGAAAACTGGCAAGAATTATCAAAAACATAAGTAATAAATATTAGAGGAGCTATGAGAAACCAGACATGATTAAATACTTTGGGGATGCTTTATGTTAGTCCAACCATTCTGAGAAAAGTTTGAAATTATGCTAGGAAAGTGGCTAAATTTTGTATATCTCTGCACATTTACCTCCAAAGTATCAAGTTTAAAAAATTGAAAAGTTAACCAATTATTTGGGAAAAGGTTGAACAAATGATGGCATATGAAAATCATAAATATTTTGCCATAAGATCAGGCAATGAAACATTTCATTGAAACTTTATATTGAAACGGTATAAAATAATGCAAAGTGAAATAAAAAGAGTCAAGAGAACAAGACACTCAATGACCACAATTATATAAAGGAATAGTTTTATAGTTTGTACATATCTCAAGTTTTATTGTTGAGTCTTCAATAGCTTACTTTTAATAGAATAAGAACTTTGGGAGGATTGTAGTGGAGAAACAAATGATTAACAAAAGATCTGATTTAAGAGAGAAGAATCCATCCATCGATTATTTACAAGTTCGTAGATGACGGATTTTGCAGACTAACATACCTCATCAATAAAAAGCATTCAAAGTTTTAAAATAAATGTTTTTCAGAGGTCACAGCATGTTATTGATTTTCTAACATAATAGTTTCTGAACCTTAAATTTTTCTTTGGACAAGCGGAGGCTAAAATCTGACAGATATCTAATTCTAGAATAGCAACACATTTTCTGCAAATCTTTTTCTTTGAATAGTCACATAGACAGACATGCCTAGGGTCAAGGGAGGGAAGCGTGTGAAAACCAGACTATCTTCCTTGCAACTTTTTGTAAGACCAGTCTGTTTAAGTATTTCCAAATTAAGTCCATTTAATTGGGATTGCCTGTGGTACAAGGATGGAGAAAAGAAAATTTTGTTTTGTGAAAGTAAAATTAATACTGTAATTTCACTAATTAGACATCTAATTTCACTAATTAGACATTGTATATCGACCTTATTGAGTAAGATCAGAGAAAAATGTAAAGGATAATTCTCTTGTAAAAATCATCTGTTGTTTAGGAAATGGTGATTCTGAAAAAGTTAAAGGTCTTTTTTACTGTTTCCAAAGAAACCACTTTCTCAAAGAGCTCAACTGCTTGAGATCTCTGCAATATTGCCTCATAGAGCTGAAGCCAACCAACAATGATCTAGTTTATTGAGACAGGCAAAGAAAGAAGTGATGAATTATAGATAGACTCAGTCATCATGGTATTTCTTCTTCCTATTCTAGTTCCCATTCTCACCCTTCTTTATAATCATAGTTACCAAAAGACTAAAACAGTGAAAGAGGAATAGAGAAGTCATAAAAATCTATTTTAAGATAAGCCTGAATTTCATTACTAAAATATTTCTCTCTCCCTGAAAAGCAAAATGATTCTAGAGGCAAGGGGAAGAACTAATTATGTAAGCCAGTGTTCGATGTTGTGGCAATAGAAAAGCAATATTAGTTCATAACAAAGTGAATAAGTATATGAATGAGTTAGCACTAATGATATGAACAACATCTACTCTATTTATAAGTGCTTATAATATGTGGCATAACTATAAATCAAACTGATAAATATTTATTGAGTCTACTGTATGCCAGGTAATTGGGAAGAGGGAAAGCATTCCTTTAGTACTGGCGAAATTAAGAGAGGGCTCACATATAATAGATGGTCTAAGTAGAGCTTTAAAGAAAATTTGGGCTTTTAAGAGGCAAAGGAGAGGTAGGAATGGATGCCAGGCAGGTAGGAATAGTCTGAGTAAAATTAGAGCTGGGACATGAAGTGTAGTGTATCAGCAATAACAAGAAAGTCAATTTCAATGGATTAAAAAGTATGTGTAGGCTAATAAGGTTAGGAAGCCAGATTAAAGCTTGACTATGAAAGACTATACATGCCAAGGAGTTTGTATTTGAACCTAGAGGTATAGTAAAAGGAAGCTACTGAAGTTTATTGAATGGGCTTATTGAACTTTAAGAATATCACTTGGCAGCTGTGCAGATGATAGATGGGAGAGCAAAGATACTTGAGACAGGTATATCAAGTGGGACATTATTACCATAAGTCTAGATGAACTGTGAGAAGGGCTTAAATGAGGGTGGTAGTTGTGTGAACAAATAGAAGGAAAAGGGTGAAATAAATGTTAAGGAGGCAAAAATGACAAGACTTGGAAACTTGACTTCTCAGACCATATAGCCTATTAATAATGAAGAATTAAAAATGCCACCGAGGTTGTGAATCAGAGTGACTGGAAGTATGGAGATATCCTTGAATGAAAAGGGTAATTCAGGAGAGGGGTGATTTTTTTAAACATTTATTATTCGTTTTTAACATGGTTACATGATGCATGCTCCTACTTTCCCTTTCACCCCCGCACCCCCCCAACCCATGACCAACGCACATTTCCAGTGGTTTTATCATGTGTCATTGATCAAGACCTATTTCCAAATTGTTGATAGTTGCATTGGTGTGGTAGTTTCGAGTCTACATCCCCAATCATGTCCACCCCAATGCATGCGTTCAAGCAGTTGTTTTTCTTATATGTTTCCAGGAGAGGGGTGATTTTAAGGGGAAAAGAAAATGGGTTCTATTTTGGACATGCTGAGTTTAAGATGCCTAGGGGATATACATTTCAAATATACAGCTCTGAGAGACATCTGACTAGAGATGAGAATGAAACCTGTTAAAACTGATGAGGTCACCAAGAGAGAATATAGCAAGAAAAAATAAAAGTGCATCCAGAGAAGTACATTTAGAAGAAGGAGACTGACAAGTAATCCAAAAGGTACGTAATCTAAGAGAGAACAATGTTCAAGGAAACTGAGGGAGAAAACGAAGAGTTGATGGTGGTGAATCATGTTATATGTTTCAGAGAATTTAATAAAAGCAAGAATTGGGAAAAGATCATTAGATTTGGAAATCTAAAAAATTTGGTAAACTTTGATAGAACATTTTAGTTGAATGACTGGAAGCCAAGTTGCAAAAGGTTCTGAAGTGAGAAAAGAGAAAGAATCATTTTATAGATGAAGAAATTGAGGTAAGCAGGGTTAAGTCACTTGCCCTGGGTTACATAGCTGATAAATGTCTGAGGCCAGATTTGAACTTAAGTCTTTCTGACTCCAGGCCTGGTGCTCCCTGCATCTAGCTTCCCACCTAGTAAATAGGGAGAAATTAAATGATGATTATGTCGACATCAGCAGGGCATAAAGCATCATCTGATGGACTAGATATCAATCTCTGGCATTTTCATTTTCTTATTTTAGCCTTAGTCATAGTTAGAAAATCAATATTGCCCAGAGAATTATTTTATTTGTCTATCAGAATCTGCTATGATTCAACTTATACTTGCCAAGTGAAAATGTTCAGATGAAGGGGACAGGTGGGGGGAGAGGGGGGATAGAGGAGAAGAGCCAACACAGTTAACAATAAATAGAAAGGAAAGCAGATTCCTCTCTTCATTTTCTCTAAGTTACCTTGAGCTTCCCAGGGGAGGCTTGGTCTAACAGTTGGAGGAATAACCTGTCTGTAGCCAGGCACCAAGGTTGAAACTGGTTCTAGTGTTTTCTCAGAGAAATCAAAATGACAAATTTAAGGAGCTTCTCTAAGGGAACAGTTTTGCCTAAATGAATGGCATTTCATTCTGGTCTGACACAGACAAAAGAGAGGCTTTTATAGTGGGAGGAAAGTCAGATTTTTAAGCTATTAAATCAGGACAAAGCATTCTGATCCACATGTTAAATTTATAAATTCTTTCTGGAAATACTCTTTTCTTTTTGGGTAGAAATTAGTTTGAACTAGTGTCATTGTTCCTTGATAGAATATTAACTTATTAGACATTCTTATTCTACTCATTAAAACTCATATTATTGGGAATGGAAGTCAATGATCTTGTCAAATTAATGAAAAAGCATAAGTAACAAAATACTAAAAGGCAATATTGATAATATATTGAAGTAACAAATCCTGAGTCAATTTTCAGAGACAAACCTTCTTCATTACACTCTATCACTCAGAATCTCAGCCTTAGAAGACACTTCAAAAATTATCTGGTCCAACATATACATAAACAGCAATCCTGGCTAAATAACATCACCACTAAGAGGTCATCCAGCTTCTACTGAACCTTTCTAGGGTATAGCCCCCAGTAGTGAGAATAGGCCCCAATAAAATCAGAGCCATCAGTTAGAAATTGCAAAGCATGTAGTCTGCTCCCCAGCATGAGAAAAGCAAACTTTTCACCCTCACCAAATTCGAGATGTCCAATGAAGAAAATAATAATACAGGAGTTCTGTGAGAACATACAGAACTGGGTCATACATTGATATGTACCTGTGATTTATTATCCTATAAAAACACTGCTTAGAGGCACTAAGGCAATCTACATCCATTGTTTCCATCTAGTAAATCATTACCAAACATTGTTCCGGCAAAAAGGCTTACCTAATCCCTTAGCATACATCACTTTCTCTATAAAATACTAGCTGTGATCAATAATCTTTGCTTCTGATTGCTACCAGGTTCACTGATGCATGTCATCCTTCAACCCTTCTGGCCTCCGGAATTTTGTCAGGACCCCTTAGGACCTGTCACTAGGGTTATGGAAATTATTATCAGCTAAGAAAGTCCATTTTCATTTGGAAAAATCTCATGTTTCTGATAATCTTTTCCTCACATCAAGTAAAAATCTTCATCCTACTCTCCCTCACCACCTTCTATTTAATGTTTCAAACTTGCATGGACAGATGAAAGCCCTTCAGATAGGTGAAAACAGCTATCATATATCCTGTTTTTGTTTGTTTGTTTTTTGGTTTTTTTACATTTTTAAACACTTAACTTCTGTGTATTGGCTCCTTGGTGGAAGAGTGGTAAGGGTGGGCAATGGGTTCAAGTGACTTGCCCAGGGTCACACAGCTGAGAAGTGTCTGAGGTCAGATTTGAACCTAGGACCTCCCCTCTATAGACCTGGCTCTCAATCCACTGAGCTACCCAGCTGCCCCCCATATATCCTGTTTTAAAAGTTTTGTTCCTTAAAGATCTCCCTATTGAACTCAATGAATTCTTGTGTGGTAAGATTTTGAATCTGATCACTATACTGGTCAATCTCCTCTATGTTATAGATAAATGATGGTGAACCTATGGTACATGTGTCAAAAAGAACATGTAGAGCCTTCTCTGTGGGCACACCTGCAATCACCCACCAGAGTTCATTACTAGAAAGTCAATAGGCAGAACTATTCCATTCCCCTCCCCCTCTTCATGCACCTAAGGACATTCCTCATTTCACCTGCCCTTCTGCCCAGCTGCCCAGTGGGAGCACTTTCTCCCTCACTTTTCTGGGGTAAGGTGGAGGGGGCATTGGTTTCTGAGGGTGGCTCACATGCTACATGAGAGTGTGATGTAGACAGCAGCAAGTTGAGTCTATGATGAAGGTGATTCCCATGGTCGGGTTAGAGAGGAGTTAAGTTTGAGGGAACCATAATCTCCTCCCCCTCTCCACATGAGCCTCTCATCAACTGCCTCTCTGCCCAGCAGCCCAATGGGAGTGCTTCCTCCCTCACCTGTTTGGGGTAAGGGGTGGGGGACAAAGAGGTGGGAGGATGGGATGTAACACTTGGTCTCTGGGGTGGAATGGGGATGAGGCCTGGCACTCCATCTCTAATGGATTCATCATCACTATTCTAGATCATTCAACAAAGCCCTTTCCATCTCATTATCATGGCAATTCCCATCTTGTATAAGTATTAGCTGTGCTATCTTGGGCAAATCATTTCATCTCTTTGGGACTAGGAGGATTGGTGTGGTGGTAGTGGATTAAATTAGATGTGCTCTAACATTCCTTTCCAACTCTAGATCTTTAGTCATCCTAAGGTACCCTTAGCCCTTACCTATATCAATCAATAAATCAAGTAGTATGTATTAACCACCCACTAAGGGTTGGACATTCACTGTAATGTGTTCTGGACATACATGTGCAATGAATTAAAACAATCTCTGCTGATAAGGAATTTACATTCTAACTGAGAAAAATAGAGTCGGAGATACAAAGGAGAAAGGGGACAGTGAAGGAAAAGGTAAGAAGGGAATGGGTAGAAGAAATAACTATAAAGAGGATAAATAAATACAATGTAATTAAATACAAGATTGTCTAAGAGGTAAGCCACTAGCCATTGTAGGAACTTTCAAAGTTTCATTGTCTTCAAGAACCCATCATCACCTCCATAATATAGTGAAACACCACAGTAAGCCTTCACAATAGTGTAAGTTTGTGGGGGGGTGTAAGAAAGCATATATCTAGAAATTAATTGTAGACTCATAGTTTTAGAGCTAAAAGGAACTTTCAAAGTTATCTACTCCAACCTTCCTATTTTACAATTTAGGAAACTGATGCATGAAGGTGCTGACCAGAATTTGAATCCCAACATCTGAATCCAGAACTTTTCAATATTTGTTTTTATTCCACTAAATTTTGTTACCTTACCTCCTTCACAGTTTGTAAAATACTGGCCAGTCCTCAATAGGAAGGGCTTCTGCAATTTTTTCACATGTGGAACATGGAAAGCTATCGCTTTACCTTATTGATTTTGAGTCTTTGTGACTATCAACTACAGGGAGAAGTTTCAGTTGATAAAGGGGTCATGGGAGATTGGTCTGAAAGAGAATCAATCTAAAAATAGCCTTCGGGTATACACTGATTAATAACTCTACAGTGTATCAGATTCAGATCGCTAAATTCCAAATTAGGGAGTGTTAGACATTTTAATTAAGACACTAACCCATATTAATTTTCAAAAATTTTCCTTCACTATTGAATGCATGCATCCTCTAAGGTACAAGAAAATTAATGTAGCCTGGCTATCTGGATTTATTTAACACCAAGAAATTAAACATATACACAGAGAAGGAATTTTTTTTCTTAGAAGTTATTTTCCTAGACAGGATATGGCAGTCAGCCAAGAAATACCAGTTGTTTGATGTGTGTGTGTGTGTGTGTGTGTGTGTGTGTGAGTGTGTTGTGTGTGTTTTAAATAAAATCTCTCTAGAGAATCACCAATTAGAGTTCATGCACAATTGCTGGTACTACTTGTCTTTGGGAATTCCAGCCCTGCATTTTATGTGACTATCTCTTTAGTCACAAAAGGTGTTTCATCTAATTAATGAAGTCTTGGAAGCATTCATGAGCCTCTCTCTGAGATTATTGGCATATCCAATGTGAGAAATCCTTTCAGATGATAACCCAATCTGTTCCTGTTATTCTCCTCCCCATGTATGTTATGAAATCAACAAAGCTATCAGTTATTTCCCAGTATCACTTATATGAGCCTGTTGTTCTAGAGTCTAGAATCTAGACAGACCAGTCTCCTCATATTCCAAAGAAATTCATGTTCATTCCAGACCTCACCTCTATTTTTAACCTTAGTTATGTAACACAAAGATGATTTGTGATCACTTAAAAAGAGAAAAGGTGATTACAATGATCATGCACAAATGCACAATATGCATTTATCAAGAATATCATAATCATTATCCTCATTTTCTCTTTTGATGGGTTCATTGGACTTGGGCATCTAGATGGCACAGTAGAAAAACTATTGGATTCATGAAAACTCCTGACTCCTGGAGTCAGGAAAACTCATCTTCCTGAGTTCAAATCTGGACTCAGAAACTTACTTTACTCAGAAACTTACTTACAGAAACAGCAAGTCATTTAACTTTGCCTCAGTTTCCTTATTTGTAAAAAGAGCTGGAGAAATGGCAAATCATTCAGATGCAACTGAAAACTAATGAACAATAAGAAAGATTAAAAACATGCTGGGAGTATAGCATCCTTGCATTTTAGTCAATGATCCCACAAGATGAAAAGATGTAAGATACATTAGATCACCATTAGAGGAATTTTGAACTAATTTAATTTCCAGGCCTAAAGTTGGGTGAAAAATGGATCAAAGTCTATCTGGAGGGAGCTGTCAAAAGGCTTTGCCCTTGGCCCTGTTCTGTTCAGAATATGTTAGTGAGTTGGATGAAGGCAAAGACAGCAAGCTGATCAAATATGTGGATGGTACAAACCTGGGAAGCATATCTAAAATGTTGGTTGACAGCAGGGGCAGGGGGTGGTGGAGAGCAATGCTAGTAAATATTTAACAACCAGCTCTTCAAAAACAAGATGCATGACATGATTTTGAACTATATTAATATTTTCCAACACTTTCTTAAGCCTAGATAATTAACAAAACAAATAAAATGAGCCATTATATGTAGAGTTCTTTGATTTCCAATATAAATATTCACAAAGAAAATATTCACAAAGAAAACTTACAATAGATTTTCATGAGCATATTTGATTAGCTCCAGCATGTTAATGCCTTTGGATGACAGAATCCAAAAGGCACTCAATTGTTAGAAATATAAGCCAAATTTAGAAAGATAAAATTCATGAAGGGGGCAGATAGGTAATACAATGGATAGAATAGCAGGCCTGGAGTCTAGAGGACCTAGATTCAAATCTGGACTCAGACGCTTCTTTGCCATTTGACCCTGACAACTAACCTAACCCTGTTTGCATAGCCCTTGTTCTTTTGTCTTGGATTTTTTACTAAGTCAAAGAGAAAGGGTTTACTTAAAAACATTAATGAAGAGAAATAAAACTCAATACTTGAATTTTAAAAATTACCGAGATGATAGATATGGAAAGAAAATACTTCTTAGGAAAAATGACCTAGGGATTTTAGGGGAATACCATTTCTTCTTTCTGATCATAACTGAAGCTGTCAGAAAACTAGCTGAAGTCATGTTATATTTTTTAAGTTGCTTTGAGTATATTCTTGAAGTTCACATTAATCTTTCATTATCTACGGTGTCAGAATTTATGAGGTATATGTAGAATTATGATAGGTACTCTTGATAGCAAATGAAAACATATACTTAATGTCTTCTAATCATTTCCACTCTGAAATAGATTGTATTTCTAAGGACAAGAATGTTATAATGCAAGAAAAATGGGCAAAAACTGAACACATAGATGTGTCTAGAAATGTGTGTGTGTATTTTTCAAACATACAAGTAAATCCTTATTCTACTAGAAAACAAACACAAACTAAAAAGGTAGTTAAATGAATTTAATCAGGGAGCAAGTGAAGAAGGGGGATTTGTTTTAAAAAAGGTAAATTTGGGGCAGCTGGGTAGCTCAGTGGATTGAGAGCCAGGTCTATAGAGGGGAGGTCCTACGTTCAAATCTGGCCTCAGACACTTCCCAGCTATGTGACCTTGGGCAAGTCACTTGACCCCCATTGCCCACCCTTACCACTCTTCCACCTATAAGCCAATACACAGAAGTTAAGGGTTTAGAAATAAATAAATAAATAAGGTAAATTTCATTAAAGAAAAATGAGTGGCAAACAAGGGACTTTGGAAATACTAGATGTGGTCAATTTGTAGAAAGAAGGTCATTGCAGGCAGGCAGGGATGCAGAACATCAAAAAGGAAAGAGGGAGGAAGAAAAAAATATTAGTTAAATGCCTACTATGTGCCAGCCCCTCTGCTAAGTGCTTTACAAAAGTCTCATTTGTTCCCTCATCACAATCCTGAGGATATGATTATTCCCATTTTACGACTGAGAAAACTGATACAGACACTGAAATTGATTTATCCAGAGTCACACAATCAGTGAGTGTCTGAAATTATATTTGAACTCAGGACTTCCTGTTTCAAGTCCCAGCACTCTATTCACTGTGCCATCTAACTGATGCAGTTCTGTAGAAATGGTATGATCAAATGATAAAGTGAATATTAAATCATTTCACTTTGAATGAGTGGGAAAAATTGAGATAAAATGAAACCAATTAAAACAGCTCTTGAAGCAAGACCTAGGAAATTTTTTTTGTCTTGTTCCATTTATGCAATTGA
Source organism: Gracilinanus agilis (assembly GCF_016433145.1). Classification (NCBI taxonomy): domain Eukaryota; kingdom Metazoa; phylum Chordata; class Mammalia; order Didelphimorphia; family Didelphidae; genus Gracilinanus; species Gracilinanus agilis. The sequence goes on from NC_058130.1 coordinate 193,801,929, forward strand.
AAGCCAGTGTAAGGGTCAAAAAGAAAGGGCAATGAAAACAGTCACTCTGGAAATAACACTGAGTGTCTTTCTGGATATATTCCTGATCAGGGAGTTTATCAAATGTTCATTTTTAACATTCGAGCCAAGAAATTTTTGCTTGAATTATTTCTTGAAGTATCATAATATTATCTAGAAATTTCCCACATTCATACTTTGACAGCACATAGCAAAGGTCAATTAACAAGTATCTTTTAAAAGCCATGGGATGACACTATTTTGGCCTTAAACATATAAAAGGAGGGGGCAGCTGGGTAGCTCAGTGGAGTGAGAGTCAGGCCTAGAGACAGGAGGTCCTAGGTTCAAACCCAGCCTCAGCCACTTCCCAGCTGTGTGACCCTGGGCAAGTCACTTGACCCCCATTGCCCACCCTTACCAATCTTCCACCTATGAGACTATACACCAAAGTACAAGGGTTTAAAAAAAAATCAGTGCACAGTTTATTAAACGCAAAAACACTTAGTTTTAAAAAAAACATATAAAAGGAAATTAAAACCAAAAAGATTTAGAGTATCCTTCCACTTTTATTTTTAATATTAAGTAATAGGCGTTAATTAAAAAGTACTTCTTATAGATTATAGGGTTCCGGGTTAAGATGGCGGCAGAGTAAAAAGCAGCTCTTAACCTCTCCTGACCAAAACACACAAAACTCCTCAAGGGGACATAAAAACAAGTCCAGAGGAACGAAGGAACCCCACAACAGGGTGCAGTATGGAAGGTACATGGAATCGGGGCATTTCCATGCTATAAAGGGGTGAAACAGCTCTCACTAAATCGCGGGCTGAGCAACCACCCCGCCCCCATCCCTTCCACACACACCACCTATAACACCGAAGCCAGCTAAAAAGAAATAGAGCAAGTTTGGGGCACCCATCGAGTCATTGGCAGCTCTGGGGCCTGTTCCTGAGAGCAGCAAGATTTGGGACCCCAATAAGCCAAAGAACGCACCTGAAATCTGAGCGCGGGAGCAGAGCGCAGGAGCAAGGGAGGCGTGGGTGGAGGTAGACACAGCCACAAGCTAAAGCTCTGACCCCTGAGTGGGGAACCAGTGCAGACGGGTATATGACTGTGGAAGCAGCACCCTGAGACTTGTAAAGGAACCTCTGGCAGAGATCAAACAAGGGGGTCCACCAGGGGGCTTGACCTTGGAAAAAAACAGAACTCAGACCTCAGGAGCCAAAAAGACCACGGACAGACCCCGAGCGCGAGGATAAAGCTGAGAAGCTGCTGGGCTAATGATGGCTACCCAGACTCAGGAAGTTCAGAAGAGAAAGATAAACAACAAGAAAAAGAAGTCTTTAACACTCAACAACTTTTACACAGAGAAAATCCAGACAATCTAGCAAACAAAGGAGGAGAACAAACAAGCATCCGGGCCCTCCTCAAATAAGGAAAACGGGTCACAAGCTATGGAAGAGTTCAAAACTGAGATTCTGAGGAAGATGGAAGAGATCTGGCAAGAAAAATAACAGTTTAAAAGGTAGAATCTTGCAATTGGAAAGTGAGGCTCAGAAATCAAATGAACTGATAAGCAAAGTGAACCAGATTGAAAAAGAAAACCAAAAGATCATAGCTGAAAACGAAAAGTTTAGAGCCGAAAACCAGTCCCTAAAGGCTAGAATTGAGCAATTAGAAGCTAATGATCTCTCAAGACAA
>NC_058130.1:193808622-193809466 GCF_016433145.1 Gracilinanus agilis
TATTATTCAACATAGTACTAGAAACACTAGCAGTTGCAATTAGAGAAGAAAAAGAAATTGAGGGTATCAAAATAGGCAAGGAGGAGGCTAAGCTATCACTCTTTGCAGATGATATGATGGTCTACTTAAAAAATCCTAGAGAATCAACTAAGAAGCTTGTAGAAATAATCAACAACTTTAGCAAAGTTGCAGGATACAAAATAAATGCACATAAATCATCAGCATTTCTATACATTTCCAACACACTAGAGCAGCAAGAAGTAGAAAGAGAAACACCATTTAAAATCACCCTAGACAATATAAAATACTTAGGAATCTACCTACCAAAACAAATACAGCAATTATATGAAAACAACTACAAAACACTTTCCAAACAAATAAAACTGGATTTAAACAATTGGAAAGCCATTGATTGCTCATGGGTAGGACGAGCTAACATAATAAAAATGACAATTCTACCCAAATTAATTTACCCATTTAGCGCCATACCTATCAAGCTACCAAAAAACTTCTTTACTGAATTAGAAAAAACTATAATAAATTTCATTTGGAATAACAAAAGATCAAGAATATCAAGGGAAATAATGAAAAAGAATGTGAAGGAAGGGGGCCTAGCAATACCAGATATTAAACTATACTATAAAGCAGCAGTCATCAAAACAATATGGTACTGGCTAAGAGATAGAGAGGAGGATCAATGGAATAGACTTGGGGTTAATGATGTCAGCAAGACAGTGTATGATAAACCCAAAGAGCCCAACTTTTGGGACATGAATCCACTATTTGACAAAAACTGCTGGGAAATTTGGAAAACAATATGGGAGAGATTAGGTTTAGATCAACA
>NC_058130.1:193809565-193889377 GCF_016433145.1 Gracilinanus agilis
AATATGGTACTGGCTAAGAGATAGAGAGGAGGATCAATGGAATAGACTTGGGGTTAATGATGTCAGCAAGACAGTGTATGATAAACCCAAAGAGCCCAACTTTTGGGACATGAATCCACTATTTGACAAAAACTGCTGGGAAATGTGGAATACAATATGGGAGAGATTAGGTCTAGATCAACATCTCACACCCTACACCAAGATAAATTCAGAATGGGTGAACGACTTGAATATAAAGAGGGAAACTATAAACAAGTTAAGTGAACACAGAATAGTTTACTTGTCAGATCTGTGGGAAAGGAAAGACTTTAAAACCAAGCAAGAGTTAGAGAAAATTACAAAATGTAAATTAAATGGTTTTGATTATATTAAACTAAAAAGTTTCTGTACAAACAAAAACAATGTAGTCAAAATCAGAAGGGAAACAACAAATTGGGAAAAAATATTTATAACAAAAAACTCTGACAGGGGTCTAATTACTGAAATATACAAGGAGTTAAAGCAATTGTATAAAAATCAAGCCATTCCCCAATTGATAAATGGGCAAGAGACATGAATAGGCAATTTTCAGGTAAAGAAATCAAAAGTATCAATAAGCACATAAGAAAGTGTTCCAAATCTCTAATAATTAGAGAAATGCAAATCAAAACAATTCTGAGGTATCACCTCACACCTAGCAGATTGGCTAAAATCAAAGAAGGGGAGAGTAATGAATGTTGGAGGGGATGTGGCAAAATTGGGACATTAATGCATTGCTAGTAGAGCTGTGAACTGATCTAGCCATTCTGGCTGGCAATTTGGAATCATGCTCAAAGGGCTATAAAAGAATGCCTGCCCTTTGATCCAGCCATACCATTGCTGGGTTTGTACCCCAAAGAGATCATAGATAAACAGACTTGTACAAAAATATTTATAGCTGCGCTTTTTGTGGTGGCAACAAGTTGGAAAAGGAGGGTATGTCCTTCAATTGGGGAATGGCTGAACAAACTGTGGTATATGCGAGTGATGGAATACTATTGTGCTAAAAGGAATAATAAACTGGAGGAGTTCCAGGCGAACTGGAGAGACCTCCGGGAACAGATGCAGAGCAAAAGGAGCAGAGCCAGAAGAACATTGAACACAGAGACTGATATACTGTGGTAAAATTGAATGTAATGGACCTCTGTACCAGCAGCAATACAATGACACAGGACAGCTCTGAGGGATTTATGGTAAAGACACTACCCACATTCAGAGGAAGGACTGCAGGAGAGGAAACATATAAGAAAAACAACTGCTTGAACGCATGAGTCGGGGTGTACATGATTGAGGGTGTGGACTCGAAACTACCACACCAATGCAACTACCAACAATTTGGAAATTGGCCTTGATCAAGGACACATGACAAAACTAGTGGAAATGTGCGTCGGCCATGGGTGCAGGAAGTGCGGGGGGCGAAGGGGAAAGGAGGAGCATGAATCATGTAACCATGTTAAAAAGGAATATTAATACATGTTTGAAAAAAAGTACTTATTATAAATTGAAATACTTTAAAGAGAACATAAGTTTGTGCTATGAACCCTTCTAATCATATCCTTACATATGGCCAACATTTTTACCCAATATTATCTTCTGGAAGAAGGTGAGGAAGGGGAGAATTTGTTCTTCAGACACACATCTGTTACATGTCTTATTAAAAATATCTTGTAATTCAACAAACACCATTTAAATTTACCATAACAGCTGCTTCTTGCCAGGCTGTTGTCTATTACTGTGGGGAATGCCAAAGTTTTTATGACCAAGTGACTTTGCTCACTTTGTTACCAGGAGCTGTTTGCTTCTTTTGTTACTTATAAAATAGAAACTGTATTTCATTTGGGGAAGGTGATTTAGGAAGGAAGTCTGGATTTGTGATTTGATTGGGGTAGGGAGGTCCCAGTGAGAACCTTCCCTTTTCCTAGGCATTTCACAACCCTTGTACATTTGTTTTCAATAGCATCCTTTGGCACTGAGAAATTAAGTGCCTTGCTCAGGGTGCCAGGGTTACAGAGCTAGCGTGAGTCAGAGGTAGGACTTGAAACCTAAGTCTTCCTAGACTCCTCGTGGACTATATCACACAATTTCTTCTAAATATCTATATTCCCTTTGTGGCAGTTGGAACAAATTGTTCTCATCTGCCCATTCTGCTGGGGAAGTCTTCATGTGCTTGGGGTAGACATCCACCTAACTAGTCAAGGAGTTTGAGGCCTCTTGGTAACCCCCCACCTAATTTAGCCCACCTACTGAGACAATTTTTTGCCATGCACAGAACTAGAGTAACATTAACGCAACATGGTTAAATGTTACTAAATTAAAAAAAAATTACTATAGCTGCCAGTTATCAGAAAAGCATTTCAGGACACGATGAAATGTATCACCACTTAGATTTCTATCATTTTGCAGTTATTACTATATTTCTTTTTAGTCAGAATTATCCGACAATCTATCAAGAGGGTATTGGCAAGGAATAATGGATTCTATTCATAAAAATATGCATCTTCTAAACCAATTTCAGCTACTTTCTGGCAAGATAGGCATTAAATAAAATCAAGTTTCTAAATCTTTGGTTTCCATTCTTTTCTCAAAAGAATAGACTGTCTTCCTGTCATTAAATTATCTGATGCATTATTTCTTAACAACTGTGATTCATGGCACCCTAAGAACAGCTGAATATTATATATAATACCATGATGCACCAACTCTTTACTGATTTTTAAACAAATCTTGCAAGTGTTAACTTTGCTGAGTTTTTTTTCTATCACAAGGGCCTCTGGTTTTCTCATTTAAGGACGAAGGCTTCCGTTAGGAATAATTAAAATTTTAGCAACATCACCTCTGATCACCCAGTTATGTGGACTCTAAAACAGCAAATATAACTGAAGCTATTATGCAATTTGGAGTGTAATTACCTAAAAACAAACAAAAAAAACAACAACAGCACACACACACACACACACACACACACACACACACACACACAAATGCACCCTGGATATCCTACCATTAGAGGAGATTTCTGTAGGCTTATATTTTGGAATCACATGAGAAAGACATGGATAATCAATATTACACATTCCTGAAGGTTCTGGGCCTCTGCAGTACCCAAGTTAGTTAGGGACTAATTGAAATGGCAAAAAGCCTGTTAAATCAATTCTCTAAATCTTAGCTGATTGGTGGAACTGTTCCTTGGTTTAAACAACTAAAAGACCCTATGGATACAACATTTCGCCAATTTTAAATGTCTTCACAAGTTATACTCCCTTCCCCCCAACCCTTCAACCTATACTTGAAACAACACTAGCTAGAAAAGTTTCTTTTAGTTATTTTGTTGTTGATGGCTTTGGTTTTGTTTTTTAAAGAGTATGTTGACTTATGTCATTTAGAAAAGATAGGTGTTTTATTCTGGTTTGGTTTTGCCAAACATGAAATAAAAGGAAATACTGCAAATGTAGAATGTGTTTCAAAATTAAATTGGAAGAGATTTTAATTTATTTATTTTCAATTTCCTTTATACTATATTATTAGGTGGGCCAGTCAGAATATGAGTTAAATAAGGTGATGGCCACTAAGGATTTCTGAGAAAATACTTTTGGGTAGGAGAGAGATCAAGAGTTATAATAATTTCACCAGTGTACATAATTCCCAGTATGGAAATAGTCTCTAGATTGAAATTAGGTTTGATGTCAGTATAATAACAAGTATTTATTAAACATCTCTTGTTATTATTCAGTTGTTTCTAGTCATATCACCCCATTTGTGATTTTTTTGGCAGAGATACTGGGGTGGTTTAACATTTCTTTCTCCATCTCATTTTACAGATGACGAACTGAGGGAAACCCTGGCTTTCCCAGAATCACACAATGGTGTTGGAGGTGAAATTTGCCTTTTGAAGATGAGACTTCCTGACTCCTTGCCAGGCCCTCTATCCATTGCTCCACCTAGATGTCCCTATTAAGCACCTACTATGTGCAAGACATTGTGCCAAATGCTTGGGATAGAAAGAAAGGCAAAAAAAAATCTCTATTCTCAAGGAGATCACTAATTAGTGAGACAGCATGCAAACAACTATGTACAAACAATATATACATGATAAATTCATAAGAGTCTCAGAGAGAAGGCATGAAGATTTTGGAAAAACAGGGAAAATTCTTGTAGATGGTAGGACTTAAGCTGAGACTTAAAGAAAGCCTGAAAAGCAAGGAGACAGAGAAAACGAAGGAAAAAGTTCCAGGTATGGGGATAATGAGTGAAAATGTCCAGAGTGATACATTGTCAAGACTGAATAAAAGGAAGGAAGCCAATGTCATTGGACTGTAGAGAATATGGGAGGTATTAAAGTGTAAGTAGCCTGGAAAATTATCTAGGGACTGGGTTATAAAGAGCTTTAAAAGTAAGAGGAGTTTATATTTGAATCTAGAGAAAATAGGAAGGCACTAGAATTTGCTTATTCTTTTCTTTCTAAACTTCACCTAATCTCTTTCTTCCCCATAGTAAATATTTTAAAATTAGAACTCTTTGGTCATTGAAGGCAATAATGCAATCCATTCCAATCATGAACAATTTTTCTTCTTATAAAAGGAAAATCAGCTGCCCTGGATGATCTTTCCACATTATCCAATACAATGAGGTTCCCTCCCCCCTCCCATTTTCAGTCCTTTTGAACAAAAAAGGAGGTAAAAATCCCTGACACTCATCCCATTCCTCCTTTGATATCATCTTCTGAAATGAATTCTCAGTCTAATGGACCAGAAAGAGTGGACAGGAAACAAAAGGTAAAAAATAGAAATGAGGGTTCCATCTGTCATTTCATTGGAGAGTGTCCCATGTATCCCAACTCCATCCCCAATGTCAGATGACTAAACTGCCATTTGAAGAAATAAATGATATTCAGAACTTTACAGGACAGTGAGTTGACTGGTTCCTTAGGTCCTACTTGACATGCAATCCATGTAATGAATATTATAAAAATCATTTTCAGGATTATGCAATTATCTGGAGTACTATAATTATAGCAGTATATATAACTAGCAGAAATAACTCCATAGTAGTTTTCAAGTTAAAATTTTATTGATATTCCCCCACAGGCTATTATTTCTTCAATTCCTCATAGGCGTTTTTACCTAATTTTCATAACTGACTCCTATCCCCTATATGAAAAGTAGATGGCAGGAAAGGAAAAGACTTCTGAGCAAGAAAAAGTATGAGAAGATTTAAGATCACAGCTTAAAGAATACTATGGCTGACTACAAAGTGACTGTAATATATTATACTTACATTCTTTGTCTATAAGGTAATATGATTTATTTTATTCTAAAATATAAAGTTCTATTTTAATAAGTAACCTTCAAAATGCAGTTATAAACTAAGCTAACCAAATTTAAACTATGACCTATAGATTTAGTTATAGGTAATAGTAATACAGATATTAACTATCTACTCTAAAGCCTCACCCCCCTCAAAATTCATGATTTAATATTATAACAATTTAATTATTGATTAACTACTACAATTAATAAAATATATAGTACAACAAATGAAGAAATATAAATAAAACGTATATTAATAAATATTCTCTGAATTATTGTTACATTTCATCATGCTTTCAATAAATAAATCAATCAACGAGCATTAAATATTATCTTGTGACAAACACTATACTATAAACTGAGAAGCCAAAATGAAAAATGAGATAATTTCTGCTCTGAAGGGGTTTTAATTCTATTCGAAGGAAAAACATGAATATGTAAAATTAGAAAATATATAAAAATAAATTCAAGATATTTTATTGAGTAAAGGCAGCTAGGAGGATTAAAAAAGTATTATATAGAACAGAGGTCAAGCACATGTCCCATAGGCCATATACATCTCATAACACTCCCAAATGTCACCCAAGGCAGATGAAAATATAATTGAGAAATATTTAACAAAATAAGTTAAAAATATTAAAAAAGTATAAATTTTAAAACTATGTCGGTATCTGATCTGTAGTAATTCTTATGCACAAAATAATAGCCTTGTTTCTAGTGGAATTTGACAACTCAAGAATAGAATGTTTCACCTGAGCTGAGCTTTGAAGGAAACTAGGGATTCTAAAAGTGGCAGTGAGGAAGGAATCCATTCTAATCATAGCAAATAACTTTTATGCATATTGATGGAAATCAAAATGCTTCCCATGAGGAAAATTAAGAGGACCAGCAAGACTTTGCACCTGAATAGAGTGATGCAGTATGATGAATGATGATCCCAAAGATTCAAACCTGGGTGACTGGATTGATGATGGTACCATCAGAAGAAAGAGGGACATTTAGAAGAGTCAAGTGGGAAAAACGTGAGTTCTGTTTTGGACAAACTGTGTTGTACATTCTATTGAATATATCTAAAGAGTGGCCAAAATGTAGTTGATGATGTGGGCCTGAAATAAATAATAGTGACTATAGATATTTTGGTGTGGAATTTATTTATCTAAAATAATAACTCAATTGATGGGATCTGATGAGATCACCAAATGAGAGTTTGTCATTTGGTCATGTTAGTTGTGTCTGACTCTTTGTCACCCCATCTAGGGTTTTCTTGGCAAAAATACTAGAGCAGTGATGGGCAAACTTTTTAAAGAGGAAGCCAAAGGAAAGGAAATGCTCATCTGTCAGTCTGTTTCTAAGGCAACTCTTTGGAAGTTTCATTGTATCGTATGCTACTCATTGTATTCGTCAGATTAGGAATAATGTCTTGAAGCCAGATAGAACATTTCAGGTGGCTGCATCTGGCCTGTGGGCCATAGTTTGCCCATCACTGTACTAGAGAGATGTACCATTTCTTTCTCCAGCTCTCTTTATAGATGAACTGAAGCAAGCAAAGTGAAGTAATTTGTCCAGGCTCACACAGTTAGTAAGTGTCTAAGGTCAGATTTGATCTCATCAACTGACTCCAGGCCCAGTATTCTCTCCACAAGAATGAATCACCAAAGAAGTGGTGGTGACAGAAGAAACAGCAACTTTGGGATCTCTCAAGCCACATAGGGTAAGGAGGCTTGGCAACTAGTCAGAAAGAGATCACAGGGTACTCCCTATAGCACTGGATGCAGAAACGAACCCTATTTGGCAACACCATTGCTTATGTCCACTTCTGAGTCATGGTTCAAGAATTAAGGGAAGCACTTTCAGTCAAGAAGGAGTAATATCACTTCCAGCTCTAAAGGATCAGGAACCCTGAGGGACAGGATTGGGGGAAAAAAGAGAGTATAAGAGCACACTGAAAATAAATCCTTAAAAATTAGATTTGGTAAAGTGAAAACTAATGACTCTGTGAAATATCAAGGAACAATAAAAACAAAGTCAAAAGGAGAAAAAATAGAAGAAAATGTGAAATATTTTATTAGAAAAAACAGCCGACACTACTTTCTTAAAATGATAAATAGCAACTATCTAAATCCAAGAGCAATCATTGTAATGTAGATAAACTTGATGATTTCTGCTCTGTGATACAGTTTGAAATATTGAAGTGCTGGGATGCCTCCCTTCACATTGTTTTTTCATTGATTCCTTTGATATTTTTGACCTTTTGTTCTTCCTGATGAATTGTGTTACTATTTTTTTCTAGCCCTATGAAATTATTATTTCTTCATTTGATTTCAATAGCCCTGAACAAGTAATTTAAATTAGGCAGAATTTTCATTTTTAATATATTGGCTCTGCCCACCTAAAAGCAATTAATATTTCTCCAAGTGTTGAGATCATTCTTTATTTGTGTGCAAAGTGTTCTATAATTGTGTTTATATAATCCCTGGATTTATCTTGGCAGGTAGAGTCCCAAGTATTTCATATTCTCTGCAGTTATTTTTAATGAAATTTTCTTTGTATCTCTTCCTGCTGTGTTTTGGTGGTAGTATTGATTGTTTGGGTAGTTTTTCCAATCTCCGTAGTTCCTAGTCATTCCTTCTCAAATTCTATTGTATTTTATCTGGTTACCAACTCTATGTCCTCCAGCAGAATGTATGTACGTTCCTAAAATGCAGGTACTATGTTCCACTTTGTCTCTTTATCTTCTCTGCCTAGAAGATTTTCCAGTACCTGAGTGATTATTCAGTAACTCAAAAGGAACTTATTAACAATAGAAAACCATTTATTAGAAAACAATTGACAATGAAACATGAGATGGTGGAAAGGATCTAAATAAAGCATAGAGGTTCCTTCTGTGTTATCAAAATCAACTAATGAAAAAATATTTTCTCCACTTAAAGCTAAGCCTTGAGCAAGTAAGTGCCTCTGTGGATAGAGAGCCAGGCCTGGAGAAAGGAGGTCCTGGTTTCAAATTTTCCCTCAAACAAATCATAACTGTTGGACCCTAGCCAAATCACTTAACCCCAATTATATAACTCTTACTGCTCTTCGAAGTATCTTGGAATCAAAACTTAGTATTTGTTCTAAGGCAGAGGGTTAGGTTTTTTTAAAACCTGTGCCTTGAATTAGTCTTTAATTCCAGTCTTTGGTGGAAAACATATAATTCTCTATCCTTAGCCCTTTTGTTTGACTTTATATTTTGTCCAGTTGTCTACCACATTCCCATTTTACCTGATAATTTTTAATTTCACTAAAGCCTTATTCTTTTTCTCCATATGACATTAGTTTTTTCTTCTTCTCTAAAGTTGAAAAATCTTTCCTCTGCATGAAATCCATTTTAGATTTGCATGGCATAAAGGAAAAAAATTTTGACAGGAATAAGAATCAGAAGACCTGGCCTCCAGCCCTGTCTAATTAGCCATATGATTTTCTAAAAGTCATTAATTTTTTTCAGTCTGTTTCTTTGGGATACAAGAGTTTCATGAAGTAGAAAAAGCAGGACTCAAATGACATCATGTGTTACCTCATCTATAAAATGAAGCTAATAATGATATCTAACTCCCATGATTACTGTGAGGATAAAATGAGGTAGTATTCATAAAACATTTTGAAAATCTTAAGGTACTATATAAATTTTAACTTTTGTTGTGTTTTTTAATTAAAAATGGGTCCTGATCTTAAAGAGCTTAAGAGAGATTTTGAAGAACCAAAATTATTCCATGTGTAAAGCTTTTGCCCGAATTAGGCTTTTATAGAAAATTGTGGTTAGCTGTGGATACTATATTTTAGCAAGGACTATGCTAAAATACATGCAAAGGAAGACAAAGAAGATGGTGACAGGATTAGAAACTATGCTCTTCACGTGGGTAAGGAGGAAGTGAAAAAACACAAGAGATGAGACAGGAATTTTTGAAACTTTGAATATTTCCCTGGAGATGAGAAAATTTTGTGGAACTTCCAAGGGAGATGTGGTCTTCAAGTATATGAAGGTTATAATACTTGATTAGAGTTGGTTTGCTTAGCTCTCTTGGGAAGAACTAGGAAGAATTAAACATTTATTAAGCACATACTAAATCCAAAGCATCCTGTTAATGTGCCAACAATACATTAACAATAAAAAATAATCTTTGTCTTCAAGAAACTTACATTTTACTAGTTGGGGAAGAAAATACAGGCAAACAAATGAATAAAAAGTAATTAAGGGTGGATAAGAAAAAATAATAATAACTGTCCAGAAATGGAAGGGATCACCCCAAATGATAGTGAGGCCCTCTTTATCAGAGAGTTATTTTTCATTTGTAATTTGTTTTCCAAGTAGCAAGTATTCATTTTTCTCCCTTTCTTTCTCTCCCACTGGAAAATCAAATAGCCCTCATAATGAATATGCATAGTAAAGCAAAGCAAGTTTTCATTCTCCATGTCAAAAAATGTGTCTTATTTTGTATATTTAGACTGTTAGGAGGCAGGTAGAATTTTTCATCATCAATCCCCCCAAATCACGGTTGATCATTGAATTGATCAGAGCTCTTAAGTCTTTCAAAATTCTTCATTTTTGCAATGTTGTCATTAATCATAAATTATTGTCTTAGTTTTCTTCCTGTCATTCTACTGCAGTTCATACAAGTCTTCCCCAGTTCTCTCAAGCTGTGTTTTTTGTTATTTCTTACAGTTAATCATATAGCATTTACCAAGCACTCGCTCTGTGCCAGGCACTGGCCTACACAATAGGAATACAAAAAAAGGGAAAATTCAGTCACTACTCTCAAGGAGTTCAGTCTAATAGCAGAGGCAACATGCAAATAACTATGTACAGACAAATTAAATATAGGATAATTTGGAAGTACTCTCAAAAGTAAGGCTCCAAAACTAATGAGGACTGGAAAAAGCTTTTGAGGAACTGGAATTTTAGCTGGGACTTGAAGGATCTCAAGGAAGTTAGTATACAGAGATAAGGAGGGAGAATATTCATGAGTAATACTGAATAAAACTGCTTGAAGTAAGGAGAAAGAAAGAATGTCCTGTAAGGAACAGCAAGGAGGAACATTCACAAATGAAAAATAATTCCCTAATGAAGAGAGCCTCACTGGATTTCAGAGTGTATGGAGAAGAGTTATAAAATATAAGAAAATGTAGGAAGGGGTCAGGTCATGAAGGGTTTTCAAAGTCTCAACGAGAATTTTCTATTTGATAATATTCCATCATATTGATTTGCTATCATTTGTTCAATCATTCTCCTACAACAGGGAGATATGTGTTTACTTTCCAGTTCTTTGCTACTATAAAAAAGAGGTGCTATGATACACATTCGGTCTTTTGCTTTTTCCTTTGATCTCTTTTAGGGCATAGGCATAGGAAGAGTTTTACTTGGTCGAAGGATACATAGAGTTTAGCAACTCCTGGGGCAGGGTTCCACATTGTTTTACACAATGACTGTACTAATTCACAACTCTACCAATAGCGCATTGATGTAACAGATTTTTCCACAACCTTTTGCTAACATCTGCCATTCTCTTTTTTGTCATCTTTTCCAGACTTATAGGTATAAATAAAACTTTACACTGCTTTTAATTTTTATTTCTCTAATTTTTAGTGATTTGAATAATTTTTCCATTTAGTTTACATAGTTTGGTGTTCTTGCTTGAGAGCTACATAGGAAGGATCTTTAGGAAGAGATTAAATAACCTTATAAAGGATGTTGAAGGGATTCTTGTTTAGGTCTGGGTTGAACTATCAGTGGTTACCAAACTTTTTTGGCCTACCACCACCTTTCCAGAAAAATTACTTAGCCCACTGGAAATTAATTTTTAAAAATTTTAATAGCAATTAATAGGAAAGATAAATGCACCTGTGGCCATCACCGCCCTCCTGGATCGCTGCATCACCCAGCAGGGGGTGGTGGCACCCACTTTGGGAATCACTGAAGTAAATGGTTTCTGCTTAGTAGGAGAGGAGTTTGCATTAGTGATATAAAGAAATTATATGTTATCAAAATATGGAAGTCCTTAAGTTCTGAAAAGAGTGGAGTTGTGATATAGTAGACAAAATTAACCTTTTATAGATTCTTAAACAGGAGAATGATTTGACAGAAGCAGGAAGAATGAGAGGGGCAATGAAACAGAGGCAGGTGGGAAAAGCAATTAGGAATCTTTTTGGAGCAATCCAGGTGTTTAAGTAATGAGCATAAACCAGGATTCCTTAACCTTTTTTGTGTCTAAAATCTCTTAGGCAATCTTGTGCCTTTGTATCTTTTTTTTTTCAAAATAATTTCATTCATAATTTAAAAAAATGTAACATTTTAGTAAGAAGTTTGTGGGAATAGAGATATGATTTTCCCATTCAGAAAGCTCCTTAAATCATAGGTCTCAGGTTAAAAATTCCTGGTTTAGCTAATGGGCAATGATAATAAGAAGAGATAAGAAAAGGTAAATATGACTGACCTTTCAAAAGCATATCATCTTTCAAATTTTAGGAGATGACAGTACATAATTTAGATTAAACTATCAGGAATAAGTAATGAGACATTTGTTTAGCAGTTATTTTTTTTAAAATAAGGCATTTGTGCAATTGTACTTCCCTTAGGCATATAAACATAAAAAATCTGAAATCTAATGCTTTTCCCCAAAATCATCTTCATAGGTCACTACAGGAAAAATTACTATAAGAAAGAGACAGAGTATATGATCTTCCTCTAGGTGCTAAATGTGCTATTCTTTCCACTTTGCTAAAAGATTTTCTGCCATTTTTCATTGCTGTTTCTTTGAAATGGAGAAAGATGATCATTCAAACAAATTATCATAAACCTCTTATAACAAATTATAATGAGTAGATATGAACATTCAAGCTAGCACCCCACCTTCTAAAGTACTAGGGTTTTCATCTCTAGTTGCTTAACTGGTCACCTTGATCTGTCTCATAGTTCCAAGTTACTCTCTCCTTCTGCTCTCCTCCTATTATTATGACAAATCTCTTGTCTGCTATCATCTGACTAAATCAATGAAAAACAAGCATAGATCAGTAAATACTATTATTTGGTTCCATGAATTGGATTTGAGTTTCTTTTACAGCAGAATATCAAGAAGTGAGGATCTGATTTATTTGCTAACATGATATTCAAGGAAATAAATGCATAGTAAATGAGAAGTTTATAAGAGTGGCTTACTTCCCTGCCCAGGCAGTTCAAGGATTTATTACATATTCATCACTTCATTTCTCTACTCAGATAGCCAGCACTATATTGAATGTCTGTTGGAATAAGTGATGTTTTCCTCTTTCCTACACTCTTTCTCCCATCTTAAGATGAGAAGATGATGTTAAAATATCATCATGGTAGCAAAGAACTGGAAACTGAAGGAAGACCCATCATTTGGGGAATGAATAATCAAGCAGTTGCATATGATTATGATAGAATACTATTGCACCTCTAGAAATGAAAAACAGCTTAAATTTGGAAAAGACAAAAAGATCTATATGAAATTATAAAAACTGAAATGAGAACCAAGATTATATTATACACAGCAAAAGAAATATTGTTTGAAGAATGACTTGTTTATGTCCATTTCCAGAGAAAGAACTAATAAATAGAAATAAATAAGACATAGTTTTTATTTACATTTGTCTTTTTGTCAAATGATGCATTCTCTAATAGGATGAAGGAAGGGCAGGGAGTTAACTGGGCACTTCAATATAACAAACAAATAAATAAATTTAAACTTAAAAACATCAGGGTTCATGTTGTCCATCACATACTGAAGTTTTGCTTTGTTGGTTATCTTGATGATGATCTAAATGAAAGTCATTTGTCTCTCATACCAACAGGGGCCAGACGCTCCCATCAGGAACTAGGGTGATTTTTTTACAACTCTAATTAACCACTAATTAAAATATAGCAATTAATTTAACCATATCAATTCTAAGAAGGAAAAGCATGGTTCATAATGAACTTTAAAAAAAATTTATAGGCTTCCTAGTACACTCCTCAAAAATGATAGGCAAATGACCACTTGATGTACATGTGTCTATGAACCCCACGTAAGAATGAAATTATGTTTCCTATGATTCATCTTGACTGATCTTCATTTTTATTTATTATTCTTCTCTAATTGTCTAAGCAAATAGAATAATTTAAAACTTTTAGGGGACTGAGTCCCTTGATACTAGAATTAATTTGCCAGAATGCCAGAGTTTTGTAATGGCCATTTTGTGAAAATGGTTTTATCAGAGTGGCAACTTCCTTCAACAGTGACCATCTGTAATTTATCATCTTAGATATTTGGCTGAAGCTCAGATAAGAAGTCTTATCCATAGTCTTGTAGCTAAGATCCAAGGAAGAATTTTAACTCTGGTATTCCTGACTCTAATTCTACATCTTTTTTCTACTATGTAATCTTGCTTATATTGTGTTATATATTAAGAATAAGTGATGATAATTATAATGACTAACATTTATACAACTCTTTAAAGAATGCAAAGCACTTTATGAATGTTATGAAAGTTAATTCTCACAACAATCCTGAACTCAATACTATTATTATTCCCATTTTATAGTTGAGGATACTGAGCCTAAGAGAGGCTTAGCTTCTCAGGGTTGCTCAGTTAATAAATATCTGAGGCTGGATTTGAACTCTTATCTCCAAGTCCAACAATCTATCCATCTGCTTAACTTAATAGATAGTAAGGTAGTCTTGGAATAAAGAAGATCCAGGTTCAAGTTTTACTTCTGGACAATACTAGGCATGTGACATGACAAGCCACTTAACCATTCATTGTACCAGCCATCTCTGAAACTGTGAGTTAAATGTAATTTCTGCAGTCTCTTAATGAGGAAATTCTCTTCATTGATATAGAAAGCCAACCTCTCTGAAACTCAGACAACTTATGGTTTTAGAATGATACATGGAGCAATAAGAAATCCAATTACTTCTGAAGTCAGTTTGTGTCAAAAGCAGCACTTAAACTTGGATCTTCCTGATTCAAAGACCAGTTCTCTATTTACCATGCAAGGCCTACTTCTGGAGACATATACAGACAGACAGACACACAATTTTGTATGTATAATATCTTCTTAAATGATACTATCCACTGCTGAATAGGAGATTTCCAAATCATTGGTATGAAGAAATGACAAGAGTGACAAGCAGTAATATCCCTGGAAGTGTTCTAAAAGTCAGAGGTTCCAATGGTCCTACTCTCTGGGAGGATTTTTAAAAGGATATAGCCAATGCTTTGAAGGTGATCTGATTCTCATGTCACTAGACATGACTGTGCCACACTAGGAGGAAATGCAGAGAAGATATATTAGCAAGGAGACAGAATGAGTGAAGGAGAAAGTGGACTTTCCTGGGCAAAAGTTTTGAATATATTTGCTTAGAGTCTGACTCACCAAGATTCAGATTAAATAATTGCCACTGTTCATACTAAGATAAGATGTGGAGTGATTGTTGTTTCCCCTCTCCCTTTTTGAACATTTTCTAAAAATTACCTTGCAGCAGAAGTGGATGTTTGGTATAGTAGATAGAATGATGAACTGGAAGACCTGAATTCAAATCCTGCAGGTGATTTGAATCACCATCTCTGTGATTCTGGAAAAATCATTTAATGTATCTATGTCTTGATTTCCTCATCTGTAAAATAAGAGGTTGAACTTGATGGCCTCTAAGATCCTTTCTAACTCTAAATCAATGACCTTTAGGTACTTTTGTCCAGCTGTGAGGATAGAAGGACAGAATCAGATGAGGTATAGAAGAAAGTGGACATTTAGAATAGGTGGGTAGGGAGAGGAAGTTTGCAAACAATTCAGATATTAATCCAGTTTATTTTCTACTTCACTTTAAAAAGTATATTAAATTCATATACTGCATCAGGTAATTTAACTTCCCTAAGAGGAAAAGTGTGAAATATATGGAATAATTCCATATCCCTAGACTTTAAACCTAGAATCCATGCTACCAGGAAAAGTTTGTATACTGAGCCTACATAGTTGAGTGATCTGGTATAGAACGAGCTTTGAAGGCCTACTAGTGGTTTGTATAGATATGGCATCTCAAAGATAACATCCAAGTATGAACAAAACCAATCCTATGCAGGAGTGAATATTTCAATTACATTATAAATTAAACTATATTCTTAGAAGATAATGTGGGGGCACCAAGCAGTTCATTGACTTGCTGCTAAGAGTCACAGAGCCAATGCAGGATCTGATATCCATTATATCATATGTTTGCTTTCACACACACCCCCCCAAAAAATCACAACTGTTTCCTAAGATTAGTTCATCCTATGATTAATAATTCACTAAAAGGAAGAATATTGCTTAGTCATCACAATAGTAGAGCAACTAAATTTTAACTAATATTCACCCTGTACTTTAATACCTATTACTAATATTGAAATCTATAGCTTGAAGTATTTAAAAAATGAAGAAATTAATGGATATATTTCATTTTATTCTCCATAATTTCTACTAATTCCTCTTCAGGCCCAACTCCTATCATTATCAATGCCTTCACTATTTTACTCTCTTACTCGTTCCCCATCTTGTCCTCAATATAGTATTATTACTATTTTATAACACTTCTATTCAATCTAACTCTACAGAGAAAGTGATAGGAAAAATAGCCATTTGCCTAGTTGATTTAGAATCACAAATTCGGAGATAAAAGGCTCCTTAGAGAACACCAATGTTTGCTGTATTTGCCTAAAGATGAGGAAATTTGGACCCTGAAAATTTAAAGGAAAGACTGCAAGTGCTTGAGTGTGACTTAAAAGTTGGTTAGAAAAGTATTTCAGACAATTTTCATTACCAAAATGGTATTTAGAGTTTCCGTTATTTTTTACATATTGGATAATTATCAGCTTTCCTAGTTAATATAAATGATTTAATGGTGAACTGTTAATCATCATTCCTCCTCCTCCCTCCCCTTTAATTTCCCAAACCCATTCAAATAGGACTGAGCACTAATAGAAAGGAATAAAATGTTCATTTCCTTAGTTTGATTATCCAATTACTTTTTCAACCAGGAAAAATGCTACTTTATCAAAAAAAAAAAAAACTTGAATCCTTCCAACTTGACGAACTTGAGCTTAATAAGAACTCATTTGTATTTAAAGATCTGAGTGTTTTTGCAATAAGGTTTCCCACTAATTACACTTGTTCTTGAGGACCTTACTTTGACCCAGTTCTGTAAAAGTGTTAGCTCTATTTGCCCTCACCTTCTGGGATTAAGCAGCCTCCAGGAATGTTAATTAAACTTGACTCATCATATCTTAAGCTTACTCTTAAGATTGAAGAAACTTATAGCGAGAATTACAGGTTAATATTGTATCTACCTCCTAATTCTCTAGTAGCCATCACCTAAGTACACAAACATTTAAAGATAATAGAATAAAACATTAGTTGAAATATCTGCTCAAAAGGGTTACATGCTTTAAAAAGCATTGAAAAAATCTGAGAGATCTACTTCAGTTAATAACACTTATGTAGCACACATGACAGTTTTTATTGATTCTTTCAGTATATTCATTTCATTGGTAGCGTTCTGTTCCTGAAATTAATTTTTCTAAAAGACAATTCCTCATAAAATTCTCAAAGTGTAGCAGTTATCCTTATTTATGTGATCTGTCATAAAATAGGAATGGGTACAGCTTACCGGGAGTAATAGAAAAAGACCATAAACCTGAGTCTGTTGCTACTTAATTGTGTATTCTTGATTAAATCATTTAACCTCATGTAGTACCTCATTTGTCTTCTTGGAGAATGAAAATCCTTAGTCACTACCTCTCATAAATGGCAGAGGGATAAGAAGAAGGGATATTATTTAATCTACAAATATCTGAGTGACTATAAGCTACTCACATATTTATTCATTATTATTATTTTTAAATCAAGGCAATTGTACTTGACCATAACAATAGAAAAACAATAGTTCATGAAAATTAACAGTTTAACAATATATACAATATGTATAAGCCTCCGCCTCTGCCAAGAAAATAGGGAAATGTTTTTTTTTTTCCCCATCTTTTCTCTAGGGATAAACCCAGTAATGAAATTTTTATTGGTTTTTGCTAATTTCATATTTTCCCCTATTATATTGTTATGGTCATTACTTACATTCATTTCTTGGTTCTGGTTATGTTTTCTACCTCAAAAAGGTTTTCTTATGTTTCTCCATTTCTTCATATTCATTTTTCTTCAGTAATCTTACATTACATTCATATACCATAGTTGTTTAGTCATCCCCTAGTTCAGATGAACCTATGGCCCGTGTGCCAAAGATGACACTCAGAGTACTCTCTGGGGATACATGTGCTGTGCCCCCCCAGATAGAAAGTCAGAGGGACTTGGGCAGAGCTGCTCCCTTCCCCCCACCCCCATACCTGATGACATTTTTTCATGTCACCTGCCCCTCTGCCCAGCAGCCCAATGAAAATTCACAGAGGATAAGATGGGTGGCTCACAAGCCAAACTCAGACCACTCCCTTCCCCCTTTCTACACTTGCTGAGGAAATTCCTCATTTGACCCATCCCTCCTCCCAGTAACCCAATGGGAGCTCTTTCTCCCTCTCCGTTATGGGGTAAGGGGCAGGGTGTGGGGCCTGGCATGCCATCTGTAGGGCAGAGTATGGCACACAGTCTCTAAAAAGTTTGCCATCACTGCCCTGGTTGATGGGCATCTACTTTCTTTCTAGAACTTTAAAAATGCTGTGATAGATATTTTTATTATATAGTGACTTTCAACATGCCTTTAACCTCCTTAGGTTATATAACTAATATTGGGATCTCTAAGACAAAAAGTATGAACATGTTAGTAACTTTTCTTGCATAATTTTGAATTTCTCTGGTGGCAAGACCAATCTATACCTCATGTAACAGTGTATATAGTGAGCTTCTCTTTCCATAAACACTCTAAACTGATTATTCTCATCTGTTTTCATTTTGCATTGCTTAGGGGTAAGACTAATCTTCACTTATTTGATCTGCATTTGTATTTATCATTAGTGACTTATAGAAATCTTCTGTGGTTATTAATTTGATATTTATTTCCTTTTGATAACTATTTGCTTCCTTTAACCACTGTTCTATGGGAGGATAACTCTTAGTTTCATATATTTGTGATAGTTTTCTCTTTATCTTGGATATCAACCCTTTTTCAAAAATATGTGATATAATTTTTTCTCCCAAATTCAGTTTCTCACTTTATCCTAGCTACATGGATTTCTTTCATACAAAAGCTACTCAGGGGCAGCTGGGTAGCTCAGTGGATTGAGAGCCAGGCCTAGAAACGGGAGGTCCTAGGTTCAAATTCAGCCTCAGACACTTCCCAGCTGTGTGACCCTGGGCAAGTCACTTGACCCCCATTGCCTAGCCGTTACCACTCTTCCAACAAAGAGCCAATACACAGAAGTTAAGGGTTATTAAAAAAAAGCTATTCAACTTCATGCAAACCAAATTAACTATTTTATCTCTTATAATTGCCTGTATGCCCTGTTTAAGAACTCGTCTCTCAATTTTAGATGCAAAAAGTACTTGAATTCATTATCTGCAAGGTTGTTTTATTTTTTATGTGTCCTTTAATAATTAGAGTTGCTTATTCACTTTGAGCATATTGTGATAATGGCTGAAGTTACATTTTAAAGCCCACTTTCTGCCGTAATGTTTTCTAGTTTTCTCAGCAGTTCTTATATGAAATAGAGTTCTCCTCTTGTCAAATATGGGGCCTGACTGTTTATAATCCCTTATTCATCCCCCATCATAATTTGTTGTCCATTCATTCTCATTCTTTTTTCCTCATATTATTTCAGTGTGTATTTTATTACTCTGCTTCTAATTTTCCCACTTTGCATTATTTTACAGAGCTCTTTCCAGATCTTTTTATATTATTCATAATGAGTAGTCTTAATTGCATCACAATATTCCATTGCATTAATGTATCCCTCAATGTAACCATACTTGCATTAATGGACATTTAAATTATTATGAGTTTCTTACAATAGCATAATTGCTGCTAGACTTCTACCTCCCTTATACATTTCCCTTTCAGTTTACATGTAGTCACTATTTCTCCAATTAGATCACCGGCTACTATAGAACAATGTCCACATTTCATCCATCTTTCTAACCTCTGAGGCCTTGGATAATACTGTGCATGGAATAAATACTTAATAAATGTGTTCATTTAACTTTGCTAGCAAAGCTGCAAACCTGTGCTGCTGGGCAAATTTTTAAGTGTTATAAATTAGTATTTTAATAAGCCTTTAAAACAAATTAAGATTTTAGGCTTTCCTTTCCCACTTAAGTTTGATTCAATAGTCTCAAATTCTTGCAGGGATAGCTGACTAGGAATATTATTATAGTCCCCTGAAGAAGTCAAGGCAAAGAAAGATGAGGAGTTGGGTATTGAACATGTTCAGTTTTTCCCCATTTCTGATGCTCTATTAATCTTGTTCATTCAGTAAATATCCCTTCACCTATTTTCTACTTATTTTCAGAATCATTTCTATCTTATTATACCATGTTAAAAAATAAATTTTCACATTGCATTACATTTCTCGTATCACCATTTTCCTTAGCGTACCACAGTTCAGAAATCTCTCCCCTACTTCTCTCCTCCCCTATCTTCTTGCACTCTTTCTCCCTCTCTCGTATAGCTTGAAAACTGGAAGTAACTATTAAACAGAAAAGGATCGTGCCATTTGAGGGCAAGAGACAACACGTAAGAGAATCTATGAAAATTTTACTTTAGTGGGATGTATTTTATTTTTATTATATCCTTATTCATAAGAATCAATTACTCATCATAAGAAAGGTTGCAATACTTATTTTTTAAATTAATGTCATGTATTTAATAGTTAATTCATCGCCACTCCATCACTCCCCTTCATATATACCACACTATGATGCACCAAAATGACTTATCAAATTAGGGGATATGTAAAAGAAACAATTTTCCATTTTTAATCCCATGCTACTGAGTGCCTACATTATCTTCTTCATTGTGCTAAGTGCTCTTTGGAATGCATCAATGTAAGGCAGGTTTCACTACTTATAGAAATTCCCAGACTCCCTGGGGAGAAGAAAATATACATATTGAGCAGAAACCAAAAGGGTATTTTGAATAACACAATTAATGATGAGTCAGTGTGAAGCATCTTAAAATCAGGAAGACCTGGGTTCCAATCTTGTCTGTTTAACTTATCACCTCTATGACCTGGGCTGTGGGTAGGGAGGACACTTTAAGCCCCAGTTCCTTTATCTGTAAAATGGGTATGACAATATCATCTAACAGGTTTATTGTGAGGATAAAATGAGTTAATATATGTTCAGTGTTTTGAAAACTTTAAAGCATTATACAACTATGAGGAATTTGTTCAGGCCTATATTGTACAGTATAAACCGTCAATGCTAAAATGTAGGAAGAAGGGAAGGAAAGGAGGAAGCATTTATTATGCACCTACTATGTGTCATATACTACAGAATGCTGCACATAGAGTATCAAAAATAATTTTATACTAAGAATTATACAATTAATATCCACAAAACTGTTTGCTCAACTACACAATTTTCAATTTATTTTTAAGTGTAAAATAAACTGATTTTTAAAAAATACTCATACATATATGTGTATATATGTATTATATAAATGAAAAATGTCTTCAAAATAATTCAGGAAACACCTTTAAGGGAGGGGAGCCTACATATAAATCTTACATTTCTCCAGAGAGTAGCATTTCAATGACTTACAAAGTAATTATCACATGCCCAAAAGTATGAGCATGCATTTCTTACTGGGAGAACAAAATCTAACTTGAAAATGTTCCAAGTCCTTTTTTTTTTAATCTCTATTTCCATACTTCCAGGTTCTTCTTAACAAAATCCAGCCACAATTGCCTAAGTCTATCACAGCCCCATTCTCAATCCTTAAGTGGTTTCTCCTTCCCCTCCAAATATTGAGTAAAATGGAATTTTCCATATCAAAGCTAAGAATCTTTGTTAATTCAGTTCTCATTCTATAGATCTTTGGCTTCTCTAAATCCTTGTAAACAAAGCTTTGAATATAAATACTTTAATAAGACAGCTTTTCCTAACATACTTAAAGCCTTACTTTTAAAACTAGAGAAATAAACGGTAATTACTAATTTCTTTTCAATCAGAAAATCTTGCTTATCTTTCTAATATAAGCATGACAAAAGATTTGTTTTGATTTCTTCTTCCAACCAAATTATTAAACTTTTATATGATGCAACACAAACTTACATTGAGCATTTTTAAGCTACAAATTTTATTTTATTTTATTTTATTTTAGCTGATCATGTATTCAGGTTGAAATGTATTGATTGTTAGGTCAAGAAATCATACTATAATTCTAGGATTAAATATTGGTTCTTACACATGAATAAAATATTAGACTAAAATTAGCCTAAAAGAATAATAAAGCTTAAAAGAAATTAGGGTAAGCTTGAAGGAATGCTGTGGGCAGATATTTTTTAAATGAAAAATGTGTTAGCACATTTTAGAATGGTAGGTAAGAATGTTTCTGGTCTTGAGCTTTTCTGTAACTCAACATGTCACTCTAAAATGTATGTGTAAAAATCTATTTAAACAGAATCCTTTAGATTTATATACTAAGACAATAAAAATTTATAGGAAAATATATTTAAATTGCATAAAGAACAATTAAATGTATACTGGTTGAACATGAAATCTATTTGTTTTTCTTCAATAATAATTTTCTTTTAAATAATGAATTTGTTTTAAATCAGATTTATATATGTATGTATATATGTATATATATATATATATATATATGTCTATTAGAACTAGAAAGTGAAAGGACTAATAAGAGAAAAATTTAAACTCCAAATAAAAATATTATTTATCTAAGTGACTTGTTGGAAATTCTGATGACATTCAACAAGAAGAAACATAGTTCAAAAATTAAATTTCCCCTCCTTATCTGAGAGCACAGAACAATAACAAAACAACAAAACAAATCTATTATGGGCCAATGATTTTTGCTTAAAAATGAAAGGCATTACTTTCCATTGTACTGAGAATGCTGAGATTTGCCCTTCACAAGAAATAAATTTTTAATGTTCTTTTTCTTATTCAATAGAAAAAAAACTGAACTTGCCCTTTAAAGTACTTTACCTCCCAAGAGTCAATTTATTGTTTTTGACTGATTTGATATCTGTTAACCAAATTAATGGAAATGTACAGCAAATGTCAATAAAATTAAATCCCACTATTCCATAGGAGGAAACTTAGCCAATATCTCTTTGCATGTGATTTTTCTTTGGGAAGACAATACAATCCATGATCTAAATACTAGAAAAACCAAGTTAACATCCTTATATAAATTGTTGCCCTGTTTTCTGTTGGACATATAACCACCCTGGGTCAATATGGCTTTTTCTGAATTCTTTGAGAACCCTGACTTATTTCATGCAGGTACAGACAGCTGGGAGAGCTTCCTTCCCAGGGAGGATTTCAATGAGCAATGACCTACCACAGGGAAGAAGCATACTTCCATGTTGGTAACCAGGAGGATTAAGTGGGTCATCATCCTTCTACTCATACTGACCATCCTTCCCAGCCCAGAGCCATCAACCTTCTATTTTCCCTTGTCCAGAATCTGATTGCTATTACACTCAAACAGAATATTTTGCCTGCTAGAAGAAAGGATGATTGACCAGGATCAGCCCTTGGCCTTTCCCACCATCTATGGGCTGTTTCTTCTTCCAGTTGGCCCTATCAGCACAACTGTCCCTGAAGGAGTTCCTGGCTTGGGTTCCCTTGACTTTTTTTTTACCTTCTTTTAATCCTCAGTACTTAGTACAATATCTTACAAGTAGTAATCACTTAATAAATGCGTTTTATCCTTGCTTCTTGACCTCCCCTACCACCAAGGATTCATGTGGTTAGCCAACTAGAGTTAGGATGTCATGGGTTTTCTGAGTCCTCCATCCTGAAATGTGCTCTGATCCACATGAAGAAGTTTCTAGGCATGGCTCTGGCTTTAGATTCAATAACTGAGATTGACAGAAGGTCCAGTTGTGGGGGATTGTCTTTTAAGTAAATTGTAATGGAGGAGACTGATCAATGAAGGCCCAGACCTTGGTGCATAAACAAAAATTCCTTGACCATTACCAATGCCAAACCTGGAACTTCACAAGTTGTTTTGACCATGATGGCTCAGCGGTTCATCCTGTGTGGTGTCAAAAAGTCTTCCAATTGATTTTGGAGCCAGAAGGATTCAAGAAGTATGGATTTAACATGAACACATACACAGAAGGATCATTATATGTCTCCATCAAGCCTTCTTGTTTCTTTTTGTAAGTCAAGGTGAGAGACAGAGTGGGGAGAGGGAAACTGGTGTCCATAACTCATGGTATCTGTTTCTTCTTCATTTATCTTTTCCTGGGCTTAGGAAAAGAAGTATTCTAAGAAGGCAGTTTCCAGGTGACTCTTGAAACCAGAATATATATCAAAGGACTCAGAAAGGTATCTAGGCCTCTGTCTAGAAACTAGAGCCTTTGGATTAGCAATCAAGTCCCATGAGTAGCCAATGCAGAAGATGAGTGGTCTGCATGACCCAGTCTAGCAGTGAATTCCTTATTAGACGAGTCATTGTTACCTGTGAGGAGCCAGTTCAGCTAAGGAAACAAGAAGAGGTCTTGGGGGGAATCCATAAATGAGAGAAGAACTCTTCAGGGGCAGATATGTACTCATATGTTCTTAAATATAAGCCTGATTACAATTATACTTTAAATTTGAGCCTCTTCTTCCCAGGGACCTGGTTTGTGCTTATAAGGGGAAAATTCACCTACAACTCCATGATTAGATAGGTATATTGTAATTAATATTCTTGCTATACCTTCTCAATAAGTACCCTTTAATAAAAACAAATAAAATTCTGCTGGTTGATCAGTATTGGAGAGTATCATACAGGGGCTTGTTAAAGATGGTCCTAAAAACTGCAACACTTCAGGGTTAAACCTAGGGCCAAGAAAAGAGTTATTAGCCAGTGAAGTGAAAATGAGCCCAGAGAGAGTGCTACGACAGATTATTTTTATGTCCATTGTGTTCTATTTTTTCCCCCACTTGCTCCTAAGAGTAGCCTCAAGTCAGAAAGTGTTACCTTTGTTCTGGCACTCAAAGCAGGGTTTTTTTTCCCTCCTTCCCACACTGCCATTTATAAAATTAAATGGTAACATATTTTGAATTTTCAGGAAAGTAGAATAATGCCTCTGTAAAACACCTCCAGAGCACCTGGTTAAGTTTTCATTCCCATTACGAAGCACATTTCAGACACCGCACATGAAGTAAAGGTTAGTGCATATTCTAAAATCAGTTTTGCTTTCTGTTCATCTTTTTGTGCTATTGCCTATGAAAAACAAAAATTAGTGATGAACCAACCTATGTCATCCATAACCATCATAGTCTATCATGAATGCAACCACACAGGTCTGAGTCACAAGAGAGCTGGGTTACAGCTTCCTTCTCATTCCTTCTCATGATCTTGCTATCTGACCTTGAAAAGTAAGTCATTTAACCTCTTTGGACCTCATTTTTCTCTTAACAAAATAACAGAGTTGGACTAGATGGTCTCGAAAGTATCTATTCAATTCTAGTGGTCCTTAGGTCTATAAACTACAAAATCAGTTACCTAAGTTATCTAACCTAAATTAGCAAGGGTATATATAAATGTCTGGTGTACCACAGAAGTACTTTTTTAAAAGCAGTCTCAAAAATGATATATTTCAGGGAAATATGGCTAACTCATCTATTTTATCCAAAGAAGAAAAATATCATACAAAAGGACATGTATATGAATAAGATGTTATTGCTAAAAAATTCCAAGCACCAAAATAATTTCAGATCAGATGTCAGTCACTAATGGGTTGTTGGTTCCCTTCTCCCACAAAAAAAAAAAACCTAAAACCAAACAAAACCAAACTCTGTCTTCTTTTAAAGCTAAAATTTGCATTTATGATTGTCTAATCATAACCCACCCCGTCTCTCTATCTCTAATAACCATGGTTCATTCTTAGGCTTTGACTGGGGGAGGAACTATGTTTAGAGAAAAAAAGCATAATTACGGATCTCTTGTTTCATGGGTATATTACTGTCTCTGACATGAGTTGTTGAGAACCACTGTAATGAAAAAAAAATCATTGTGAAAACAATCTGATGATGAGCTCCTCTGAAGGTAGCCAGGTTAGTCCTTGTAGAATAGACAGGACCATAAGTTGGCCTTTACTAAAAGCCTTTTTACCTTGGTAGGAGATGCTAGAATTTGTGCACTAGTCACACAGTTTTTGAGGCTCTCCGTTCCTCTTCCTATCAGAATAACTTATTTTGTAATGATGACATTCAGTAAATGCCATTCTCTTTCACTTTATATATTATAGAAGGGTATGGAAGAAACAAGAAGAATGATAAGAACTTGCTGAGTCAAAGGATAGTTACCACCTATCCTGATCCAGCTGAAAAGAACATTCTGGAATAAGTGAGGCTCAAAACTACTTTAAACAGAAAAGGTTTAGGCTACCATATTTTGAAGAATTAAGCAGAATTTTTTAAATGGATAAACCAATAACAAAACATAATAAAATTCATTGCTTCAGGACCTAAAATGTGATTACCTCATCCAAGCATGTCTTGAGTTAGATTTCCTTGCTTCCCAAAACAATTCCTAGCAGTATACAGAACAAGTTTATTTACAAAACTTAATGTGTCTTAAATATTCAATAATTATTATTTGTAAAGAATGTGATTAGTTGCTACTATTAATTTTATACCCAGCTTTTTCTATGCTGGCATGGAAAAGCACATATTTTCTTTCCTTTCAGAAACCATATGTTTAGAAGTTCCAAACTCAAAAATTCATGAGCCTCTGTAGAAGACAATGTATTCTCTAGTGTTTTTGCAAATTAATATGCTTCACTTTGCCTAGGGAATAGCCACAGAATTCTAGGATAATTTATTCATGAAAATGTGGAGAAATCAGTTGGGTATCTGTTCAATTAATATTTTTGCCCAAAAATATTGCAATCCATTACTTTAACTTCCATAATTTCAAAAAGTATACTGTAATAGAAAAATTAAGCATTTACAACACAAATTTTCATCTGTGTAATACAAACACTAAAGTATACTACCAGAGAGCACATTATTCTAAACAAAGGTTTCCTTGAATGAGAATATAAGAAATTAAATAATAAACAAATTTAATTCAATCTTTCCTTTCTAAGTCACAAAGTAATCATGGAAATTAATATGGTTTCCATATTTTAAAGAGTTAGAATCACATCCTTAACTAAGAAAGACCTGGCAGCAATTACATATGATACAATCTATAATTTTGATTATATGTAATTGAAAAACTTCATTACAAACAAAATTAATGCATCTAGGATATGAAAAAGAATAAATGGGGGCAAATCTCTGCATCGAATTTCTCAAAAAAGAGTTTGGTACTCTAGATACACAGGTATCAGAGACAGATAACCAAAAGTCAACAAATATGCATACACACACATATGTATTCAAAAACAAAGAGCAATTCTAAAATAAACAAGTAGTCATAGGATATGAACAAAATATCTTTTAAAAAATACAAACTATTAACCATATGAAAGAATGTCCCAAACTGTTAATAAGAAAAATGCAAATTAAAACAAACCCTTGGTTTCTCCTTGCCTCCAGTATATTTGCAAAGTTAAAAAAAAAGATGAGAGTAGTCAATGGTGTAGGGATTGTGGAAAAATAGGCATAGAAATACTGATGCATTGCTATTAGAGCTTTGAATTAGTACAACCATTCCTGAAAGCATTTTGGAAGTATATAAAAAAAATGATCAAGCTATCCAAAAACTTTGACTGAGGGTTTCCACTATTCAATGTATACTCCAAAGATGTCCCTACTCTCTTCTGTATGCTTCCTGTTTCACTTCAGCAACTATCCTCTATCCCCATTCAGTCCATCTCTGAACCTTATTAAAGTTCATTATTCTTTGATTACTTCCATTTCAGTCTTTCTCAAGGAATTTCCAGAGAACCCACTAGGCTTATCCTAAACTGAAGGGACCCTTTTGTGGCTCCTTCTCTATTTTCCTATTTCACAAAGTAGGAGCACTAAGACTGATGCTCAATTCTGGCCCACAATTGCCTCTACCATGAAGGAGGATGGCACAATGAATGCACCAGTACAATACAAAGGGGATCAAATGAACCCGAGATCCCTTTTCAAGGAGATTTTTTTCATTATTTGGGTCACAATAAATCAGCCAATAATTCAAGATAAGAAAATACACAATTTAAACAACATAATAGGAATGAGTAAGTATAACACAATTTAAAATGAATTCTGCACAATTATAAAAAAAATACATATGACTCCAAAAGACAAATGTGAGACGATATCTCCTTTCCCACAGAAACAGAATGTCCATGGTTATGAACATTGAAGATATTTTCCCATGTTTTCAGTGTATTGATTGGTTTTGTTTATTTTTCCCTTTCTTCCTCATTTTTTTCTTTTTCTTTTTAGAGATACTCTTTTTTTTTTTTTAAACCCTTAACTTCTGTGTATTGATTTATAGGTGGAAGATTGGTAAGGGTAGGCAATGGGGGTCAAGTGACTTGCCCAGGGTCACACAGCTGGGAAATGTCTGAGGCCGGATTTGAACCCAGGACCTCCTGTCTCTAGGCCTGGCTCTCAATCCACTGAGCTACCCAGCTGCCCCCGAGATACTCTTTTTATATGAAATGTTGCCCTAAGAAAGGAGAGGAGAAGTCTATAGGATGAAATTTAATCTATATAAAAAGAAAAGGCATCAAGAATATTTATTTTTTAAAAGATTTAGTTATCATCTTATGATGATTCAGGTAACTTTCCCCTCTTTTTCAGTTAACAGTTGGAGAGGAACTATTACAAAACAGAGGAAGTAGAACAGGATTAGAAGTCAGGGGATATAGGTTTAATTACCAGCTCTACTATCTGCTGTGATTTAAGGTTAAGTCAATTAATGACTGGCCCTTAATTTCCTCATCTTTCAAATAAGGAAGTATTGGACTAGATGGCCTCTCAAATCATTTCCAGTTCTAATCGTCTATAAACCTAGTAAAAATTTGTGCTTTTAGAGTTATTCATCCAATGGAATTAGTCAACCATAAAAAATGTTACACTTCTAAACCAAATTAGGAATTAATAGTTGAATGGAAACCTACTAATAATATATGGATATTCTACACTTGGTTACCACACCTTACCTACTGAATCTGTTTCTTTAAATAATTCTTTCTTTTTCATATAATTTTTATCATTAATATACTTTAGAATGTCTCCAAAGTTATATATACTTTTATGTATATAATATATGAGAGAGAGAGTGGAGCCACAAAAACACACATATACTCTCTTTTGACACCAGTTTTTGAGAAGAATGAAAGTTATAGAAACAAGTTAAAGCTAAAAAAAGAAGAAAAATGAAAAAATCAAATTTCTATATGTATTTTCTTCCAGCAATAATCATTCCACAGACAACTATCCATCAATATATGCTTTGTATTATATAAATATTATTTTAGAATAAAATTATAACTGCATCCCAAAACATATAAAGAAAATAAGTCTCTATGTTTTATATGAGTATATCAAGTATTGCTGACCAAGAGAAGCTACAATTTCATGCTAGAAGGAAAATAAGTTTAAAAGTTCCATAAGCCTTAAAGTGCTACATAAATTTTAGCTATTATAATTACAACTATTAACTGCTCAAAGTATGTGATTAGTAAATTTCATATAGAAATATACATGCATACATTATACAAGGTATCCCAAAAATGTATTTTTAAGCTTTAAAGCTAAAAATAGACAATATCTTTTAAAAATATTTCATTTTAAAAATTTTATTAAATTTTATTTTACCAATTTCATATAATAATAATTTTTGACAGATATTTTCTGAAGTTATAAGATCCAAATGTTCTCCCTCTCTCATTCCTCTCCCCCTTCCCAAAGATGGTAAGCAATTTGATCTGGGTCGTACAGATATTATCATGCAAAACCTATGTCCATATTGTTCACTGTTGTAAGAGAATACTCATATAAAACCAAAACCCCAAAATAAAAACTCAAATAAACTAACGTGAAAAACAGTATGCTGTGCTCTGCATTCTGACTCCAACAGTTCTTTCTTTGGAGGTGGACAGTATTCTTTGTCATAAGTTCTTTGGATCTGTCTGGACCATTGTATTTCTGAGAGTAGCTAAGTCTTTCACAGTTGACCATCCCACAATATTACGGTTATTGTGTAGGATGTTCTTTTGGTTCTACTTATTTCACCCTGCATCAGTTCATGTAGGTCTTTCCAGCTCTTTCTGAAATCATCCTGATCATCAATTCTTAAAGCACAATAGTATCCCATCACCATAATACACCACAATTTACTCAGCCATTCCCCAATTAATGGATATCCCTTCAATTTATGATTCTTTGCCACCACAAAAAGGGCTCAAAGGATATGCCGAGTTGTATAGCCCTTTGGATATAGTTCCAAATAGAGCTCCAGAATTGTTGGATCAGTTCACAACTCCATCAATAATTCATTAGTGTCCCAACTTTGCCACATCCCCTTCAATATTCATCATTTTCCTATACTGTCATATTGGCCAATCTGAGAGATGTAAGGTAGTACATCAGAGCTGCTCTAATTTGTATTTCTATAATCAAGAGAAAACTCTACTATATCTTTTGCAAAAACCTGCTTGTTTTTACATATTATCAATTATATAAATATCCATGTGAAGAGTATGCTTGAGTATTTTTAGCAAAAAATGTGATGTTTCTCCAAGAGAACTCTGGGCAGGTTTTTTACTTAACTTTATGCTAGGAAATCTAAAGAAATCTTTTAGGAATATTTGAATGTCAAGTGTTGGCTTATAAATTATAGTTCTAATATATTTCTGCATCATCACTTTTAAGTCATATGCAAATTCAAAACCAAATATGAAATTTCATGGGCAGGATTCCCCCATTCAAGTTGTCTAAACAATTATAGATGTTTATTTGTCTGACAACATACTGTATCTTAAGCATATAAACACATATGATTATTTGATTATATTTATTACCTGATGGAGGGGATAGAGCGCTGGACCTGGAGACAATAAGACTTGAATTCAAATCTAGACGCAGAAACTAGGTGTATGACCCCACACACCTCACTGTGCACATGTTAATAATGGAACATATATCATCAAGGACAAGCTGAGGTTGCAGGTGACCTAAATGTATATGGTTGCTATAAATAAACCATTGCATAAAATTTATAGTAATTGGAATATAAGAAGATAGTATAATGAGAAAGACCAGTGATTTAATAATTAGAGTATCTGAATTAAAAATTCTATCTGTGGGACCATGGCAAGTCACTTAGCCTCTGTGGCTATGGAATGAAGGGGTTAGACTAGATATCTTTCAAGGTCCCATTATTCAATGATCCAAGTTGTATAAAAGATATCATTAAAATCATGTATGCCTGGAAAAGGATAGCCATTTGGTTAAAGATATCAAATAATTGATAAGTAGCCATAGTATTGCTTTGGTATCTGCAAAATAATAAAAGACCAGAGGAAGGACTTTCAGCACATGGGGAAATCCTCCATAAAGGATTTATGGAAGGACATGGGAAAGATGATAATTTGAGATGGAAAGATTGATATTTATACTGGTAAAATCAGAAATAGTGATTATAACAATGATGATAATCATAACAATAACAATAGCTAACATTTGTGTAGTACTTTTAGCTTTGTAAAGCATTCTGCAAATATCTCATTTCATCATCAAAACATCTTTCAGAGGTATATGTTATTATTATTCTCATTTTACAGATGTAATAATTAATCTACAGAGAAGTTAAGTGGTTTTCACAGGGTCACACATGGAAGAAGATGATATTTTTCATCATGAGTATTTGGAATTGTCTTGGATCACTGTATTGTTGGGAATAACTAGGTCATTTACAGTTGTCCATCATAAAAAATTCCAGTTACTGTGTACAATATTCTTCGGGTTTTGCTCCCTTCATCTTGCATAAATTCATATAAGTTTTTCCTCAAATACTTTTTGACAAACAAAAATGAAAAATTATTTAAACTTGATTAGGGAAATCCTCCCTATGATATTTTCCAACTTATTTTGGTTTGGTGCATGGCCTGAAGGTGATGATGCAGAAATATATTAGACATATAATTTGTAAGCTCACATTTGACATTCCTAACATATGAGGATTTTTTCTTTAAAAACCTGTTTTCATACAGTTAGGAGACATAAAACAAAATCCTCTAACAGCAAACTACTTAAAAGAATTCCCCAGTTTGCCCTTGGAGAAACAGCCCATTTTTACCAAACCTACTCGGAAAGATATAATTTCATTTATGAACACTTATCTCCATTAATAAGAATCTTCAGTTCTATTCCTAATTAAATACAAAGAATAAACTAAATGCTGAATAAAAAACTATTAGTAGAAAAATAAACAAAGGTTTCAGTAATTTATTTGACTTTGTTTTGATAAAATGTATCAACCTGTGATACTAAAAATGTAATACATCAAAAAAGTTTTCTTTATGAAAAATTTAAAAAATTACTTCCAATGTGAAAACCTTTCCTTAGAGATAAAACTACTTTCCCTAACATTAAGATACAATTATTTTTAAATATTATTTCAAAAATTCCTTTATCCGTTTTTTTATTCAGGATATATCAGTTTACTCCTTGTGTTCAGATTGGAAAGTCATAACTTAGGAAGGGCACTGATAAATTAGAAACCATTCAGAAGAGAGCAATCAAGATGGTGACGGGCTTCAAAATCACATCATTAACAATCAATACTACTAATAATATGTAGCCCAAAGTTATCAAATATAGGGGGAAATGATGTATTTGTATAAAAATATTTATAGTAGCTCTTTTTGTGGTAGCAAAGAACTGGAAAATGAAGGGATCTTAATCAATTCAGAAATTGCTGAACAAGTTATGAGATATGATTATATTGGAATACCAGTGTACCATAAGAAATGACCAACAAGATGATCACAAAAACGTCCTGAAAAGATTTATAAAAAGTGATACAAGTGAAGTGATCAGAACTAAGAGAATGTTGCATACAGTAACAGCAATAATATAAAGTGATCAACTGTGAATGATTTAGTTATTATCAGCAACAAAGATTCAGGACAACTCTGAGAGACTCATGATTAAAAAAGCTATCCATTGCTATAAAAGGAATTGAAGGAGTCTGAATGATGGTTGAAGATTCAATTCTTCATTTTATTTCCTCCATAAATTTTTCTCTAGTGTAAGAAATGTCTTCTTTCTCAAAATGATGAATATGAAAATATGTATTTTATTATAACACATGTATGATATAGAATTATATCATATTACCTGTGTAAGATTTAAATCAATGTCCAACACTCCAAGTATTAATTTTATAAAGTTTATTAATAATCACTTGAAGTAGAAGGAATAAAAAGGAAATAGAAGTATAAAAACCTAATTATCTAATAAAAGTAAACCCACATAAGCAAGTTCTCCTGGCTCTCAAAAAGCCCCCATCCACGGCTGCCTGCAATCACAAGAAGAGAGAGTGAGAGGCGGGGTTACACAAAATTTATATCCAGCCTACATCAGCACATAACATGAGGAGAGTGGAGTGCTAGGAATTGTAGTTCTGGGGTTCAGATTCCAATTACACACCTGCTATCTTGAGGAAGGGTGAGGGAGGGGGCAGAGGGAAAGAACATGGATCACAAAAGGCCAGAAAACAATTATTGAAAATCATACCAATGTAATCTGGAAAAATATTTTTTAAATAATAGATTTTTTAAACAATGTCATTAAAGGATCTGCAAAAGGGACTAGGCATGGTCAACGCAAAGAAGAAATGTCTTAGGAGAAGACATAATAGCTTTCCTCATTTCCTACAAGAGCTAACAATTAGTAGCAGAACTGTGTTTATTTATCTTGGTCCCAGAAAGCTGAAACAGGACCAGTAGGTGAAAGATAGACCTAGTTAGGTAGCATAGGTAATGAATAGAGTGCTGGTTTTGAGTTTTAATCTTGACTCACCAGATACCAGCTCTGATAAGGAAAGTTATTTAACTTCTCTGGGCCTGTCTTTCCTCAATTATAAAATGAAGTGGCTGGATTCAGTGACCTCTCAGTTCCCATACAACTCTAACTGTATGATCCTATGGAAAGCTACAATGAGATCAGTTTGTGTCTCTGTAGAGAAAAAGCTTCCTTAAAATTAGTGGTGTCTACAGAGGCAGCTGGGTAGCTCAGTGAATTGAGAGCCAGGCCTAGAGACAGGAGGTCCTAGGTTCAAATCCGGCCTCAGACACTTCCCAGCTGTGTGGCCCTGGGCAGTCACTTGACCCCCATTGCCCACCCTTACCACTCTTCACACCTAGGAGCCAATACACAAAAGTTAAGGGTTTAAAAAAAAATTAGTGGTGTCTAAAATTGAAATGGTCTGCCTGAGGAATTAGTGGACTCTTCCTCATTTGAAGCCTTTAAGCAATGACAGGAAAACTACTTATTAAGTATGTTGTAGAAGGTATCATTTTTCAGGTATGGTTGGAATTGATGTTCTCTGTGGTCCATAATCCATGATTCTAGATTTGATTTAATTCCCCACATTTGTATATATTCATATTCATCTGCTCATGCATCGCAGCCCCAAAACAATAGTGAAATTTGTAGCAGAATTTGTTCATTGATCCAAAGATTATCACATTTTTAGAAAAGTAGTAGCTAAGAAGAATAAATATATTCTGCAAAAATAAGGGTGGAGTAGTCAGACACATTCCTTTGCATAAGGCTTTAATGAGTCACCTTCTAGATACTAACCAAATGATGAACTCTGAATACTTAAGGCTATTTTTTTCTGACTACCAGGATCTTTCCAACTGAAAAAGGGAGTGGGAAGGAGTGAAATGAGGAATCCAGCAGCACACATTAGCAATGGTATAACCCACTGCAGAGTTATGATGAGTGATTTGTTGCTACATTTTATAAGAGAAACATTCAGAACTTTTGCCAGGAATTTTTTGTTTTGTTCATTAGATTATGCTCATTACTAAACTAGTTGTAGAGAAAAAGCTAGATAATTTATTTACCCTAGAAGATACTATTACTAGTGTTATTTTTTTTTGTTTAAAATGCAAAAAGGCATCCCCTCTCATTCTATTACTTTATGAGATGGAATATAGATAGTAAATAAAATTACAATAATGCACAGTAAAATTAATAAATATTAACCAAGTCATCAAAACTTTTCTTCTAAAGTTCTCTCTAGTCTTCAGTGTATATCATCTTATTGCTCTAAGTTACAAATTCAGGTCATTCATTCATTCATATAAATAAATTTAGTCACTGAAAAAATTACAGTTCTGCAAAACAAACCAAAAAAAGAAACCAAACAACCTATTTTCAAAGTTATAATATGATAATACCATTTTTCATCTTAACCTAACAAACAAAACTGAAAGAATTTATTAAATGATGAGGAATTGCTAGTATCCAGTGTTTTGACTACAGAATAATGCCAGCTACAGTGAATATGTCCCACTAGTGACCTAAATCCTACACAGAGGGCCTATCACTCAAACTTTCATCTTTACATTAAAGTTATCAACTGTAGTTTTTATAGTGAAATCATTCAAGCCTTTAAAGATGCCTCACTACCTATGTACCATGGAAGCAAGTAAGAACATTGTGGTCCTATGTGTTCTTGTTGAAAGTCACAAAAGAACTTGCCTGACACAGAATAGGTACAATAAATGCTTGTTGACTTGAGATCACAAAATCATTAATTTAATTATTTTAATTTTAATTTTTAAATTTGATCAGATCTTATTTTCCCCATTACATGTAAAAATAATTTTAACACTATAAAAATTTTTAAGTTCCAAGTTCTCCCTATATCTTCCTCCCTTCCCTCCACCTTTCCTGAGGTGGTAAGCAATAACATGATAGTGAGAATTTGGTGGATTATTTTTATTCCTATAACCATGAAAAACCCACCAACTATGTAATTTGTGCATCATTCATGAATAACTTCACCAACATCCCTTATTCTCAGAATGAAGGCAGAAATCTTAATCAGTTATGCACTCTCCCCATAAAACTGGGAACATCACATCCCTCTCAATATTGGTTTCTTCATTCCTAAAATGGACTAGATCAGTAATGTCAAAATCAAATGGAGAGCACTAAACCATATATGAGAATTCCTGCATGATACATATTTATTTAGAAAACCATATATAAATATTATCTACTCTTTATATATTTTCATTAATTTTCTTAAGTATTTCCCACTTTTAATCTGGTTCAAGTCACCCACAAGAGTGTGATGGACTACTTCTGTGTTTGACACCTCTAAGCTAGAAAATCATTAATTCCCCTTCTAGCTCTAAAATTAGGACCTCATCACTGTCCTTTACTTAATTATTCTTTTATTTCCTATATAGACTAGGAAACAGCCTTGTACAGAGCAGGTACTGAATACTTAATCAATTAAAGCTATGCAGAAAAATACCATGACCTTAATTATCATATCAGCCTAATTCAGTCCAAGCCAAGATTATCTTTTTTTACCCATCCATCCCAGTCTTCCATCTCAGCCAACCACACCAAAGATATCATGTAAATATTTTTTCATGGTTACATGATTCATGACCCCATACACACTTTCTCCTCACTCCTCCCAAAGCCATTGGGATACGTGTATCACTGTTCAAAACCTATTTCCATGTTATTAATATTTGCAGTAGAGCAATTCTTTAACAGCAAAACCTTAATCACATCCCTATCATACTATGTGATAGATCATATATTTTTCTAATTGCATGTCTGGTTCCACAGTTCTTTCTATGGATGTGGATGGTTCTTTCTCCCAAGTTCCTCTGGATTGTCCTGGGTCACTGCATTGGGGTTGAAAAGGCCATTACATCGATTGAGTCTTAATGTACTAGTCTCTGTGTACAATGTTCTCCTTGTTCTGCACCTTTTGCTCTGTATCAATTCCTGAAGGTCTTTCTAGTCCACATAGAATTCCTCCATTTCTTTATTCCTTTCAGCACAATAATATTCCATCACCAACATATACCAATATTTATTCAGCCATTCCCCAGTCGATGGACACCCCCTCAGTTTCCAATGTTTTGCAACCAGAAAGAGTGTAGCTATGAATATTTTTGTACAAGTCTTTTTCCTTATTATCTCTTTGGGGTACAAACTCAGCAGTAGTATGGGTGGATCAAAGGGCAGGCATCCATTTAAAGCCCTTTGGGCATAGTTCCATATTGCCCTCAAGAATGAGTGGACCAATTCACAACTTCACCAGCAGTATATTATTAGTGTCCCAATTTTGCCACATCCCCTCCAACATTTATTTTCCTTTGGTGTCATATTGGCCAATCTGCTAGGTGTGAGGTGCTACCTCAGGGTTGGTAAAGAAGGTTTTGAGGCATCATATCTAATGTTCAATAAGACAGAACTCCAGCTTTAGCTGTTGCTTATTTCTGATCCATATTTTATCTTTCATAGCTTTTTTCTTTTAGAAAAAGCAAGGATTGGGCAGCTGGGTAGCTCAGTGGATTGAGAGTCAGGCCTAGAGATGCGAGGTCCTAGGTTCAAATCCAGCCTCAGATACTTCCCAGCTGTGTGGCCCTGGGCCAGTCACTTGACCCCCATTGCCCACTCTTACCACTCTTCCACCTATGAGCCAATACACAGAAGTTAAGGGTTTAAAATAAAAAAATAAAAATAAAAATAGAAAAAGCAAGGATACCTAGGTGGCTCAATAGGTAGAATACTGGGTCTAGAGACAGGAGGTCCTGGGTTCAGAAATAGCCTCACACTTCTAGCCTTGCAACCCTGGGCAAGTCACTTAGCTCCAATTGCCTAGCCCTTACCACTCTTTAGTATTGATTCTAAGATATAAGAAGAGGATTTTTTAAAGCAATTAATCCTAGCAGGATAAATTAGATTCTAGTTTATAGTAATTATTATTTTATTCTAAGGTTATATATAGTAACTTCCTGGTGTTTTGAGGTAAAAAGCTCCCTTTGTTATTATGTTGAAAATCATTCTCACTTTCTCAGTAGTATCAGCAACCCCAAAATCACTGTTTCTTCTCTAAACATTTAATCCTGGGGCCTATATTTCAGAAAATATTAATATTTATGCATTTTTCCTTAAAAATGAATGCTAATATTAATTCCACATTTGAAAAAAGGATGATGACGATCATTTTAAATGCTATGGTTTTTTCCTTTAAAAGGTAATATACATTTGAAAAAATGTGCTCAATTGTTCATTTACCTTCTGATGTCCTAGAAAAAATCAATTTTAATAACTCCAAAAATATTAAAATCAAACTTTTAGAAAGTTTTATTTTATAGTGCTGTTACTAACATGTAATTATTTAAGATAAAATTTTCCCCGTGTTTCATTCATAATATCATTCTTATTAAAGGGAGTACTTCAAAAAGAAGAAGAGAACACATGGAAATTTTTTCTCAACAATTCATATTTTGCAATTTAACAATTTAAGATAATCCTATGTTTTCCCTTTTGCTGTGGTTTCCCTATTAATTTTGTATTGTTAATATTTTGAAGTGTTCCTATGTTGAACCAAAGGAATGATTTTTTTCAAGTACTATAAATTCATAGGCCTTCAAAAAGTTATCACTGGAAAAAAGGAAAGGCAATTAATGTGTCTATTCATAATTACAATCCTCTAACTAAGGTCTATCAATCTATAGTCCTAAAAGAGACATAGTCTATTACATTTTTCTGAAAAAATAAATATCTTTGAGATCAATCTATTTTATGTCTATATAATGTCAATAATACTAGTACTATTACTACTACTACTACTAATAACTCTTTTAGCTTTGCAAAGTATTTATTTAATATGTTATCTCATTTGATCCTCATAGTAACCTTGTGAGGAAATTATCTTTATTATCCTCATTCTACAAGTAAAAGAAACAATCTCAGAAGTTATGACTTGCCCAGAGTCACACAACTAGTATCAAGGTTTTTTTTGCCTCAGAGTCAAAAATTCTATTAACTATGCCTTCTAGCTGCTTAAGGCTATTTTAAAAAGTAGAGAATTCAGACATATATATTTTTATTATTATTTTATATATAGTAAAATAAAGAGGCATTATAGCAAAGGAAGTGCTGTACTTATCATCAGAAAGTATTGGGTTTAAATCCTGCTTCTAAAATTTGCTACCTTTGTGACCCCAGAAATTTTTATTTCCCTCTATTTGTCCTAAAATCAATCCATCAATTTCACGAAAGAAAATCACCAAAGCAAGTTATTCCCCATATTATTCATCTTTGAATTAATGGATTTTCTTCCACCAAACAGAAGGGTTGATTTAGCATTGTATAAGCAAAGCCTTTGAACTTAATTTAAAAAAAAAAAACACCCTACCATTAAGACCAGGATACAGTTCCTGAAAGTAACCTTATTAAAGAAGTTCTCTTCTTTGACATAATATTTCTATCCCTTAAGGTATTCTAGGGTTCTATCTAGTCTATATTTACCTCTCTGGAAAAATTACCCCAGAGGCCACTGAGAGCTCATGAGTATTTCCATTGTTGATAAGAACTGCAAGAAAGGAGCTACCATTGTTCTTGTATACTTTGTCAGTTAGTCAACAACCTCTAATGCTGGGACAACTAGGAAGCAGAACAGAGCACCAGGCCTGGAATGGAGAGGACTTGAGTTCAAATATGGTCTCAGACACTTCTTAGCTATTACTCTGGGCAAGTGACTTAACCCCATTTGCCTAGCTCTTGTGGCTCTTCTGAGTTAGATAAGACAAAAAGAACAGGTTTAAAAGAAAGAACAACAAAATAAAAACCATAATGCTACTATTAAAACAGAACTTCCAAAGAACACCTGTTCCCAAAGGATAAATAGCAATACAGAATCAGTATCAAAGGGTATTTGTTTGCATATTTTTGCTTTTTTATATTTTGACATAAATAG
Source organism: Gracilinanus agilis (assembly GCF_016433145.1). Classification (NCBI taxonomy): domain Eukaryota; kingdom Metazoa; phylum Chordata; class Mammalia; order Didelphimorphia; family Didelphidae; genus Gracilinanus; species Gracilinanus agilis. Next base: position 193,849,005 of record NC_058130.1, read on the forward strand.
TTTTTGAAATCAACTTTGTTTTTCTAAAGTTAGAATAAGAACTTTGAAACTGTCAGTGATGATCAAATGTAAAACCAGCAACAATGAAATCATCAAAACCAAGGAAGTCAGTCATTTAACAAGCATGTATCAAGTTTTCTAGGTGCTTTCTGAATATGTGGAGACAAAAAGAAAAAAATTTAGAAGGTCCCTGCTCCCAAGGACATTGAAATCTAAGGAGGTATCTCCTTGGATCCAGCAATACTATTATTCAGTCTGTTTCCCTTGGAAATCAGGGGGGAAAAAGAAAAGAACTTTATTCCAAAATATTTGTATCAGTTCAATTTGTGGTAGAAAAGAACTGGAAACCAGGAGGATGTCCACCAATTGGGGAAATGGCTGAACAAGTTGTGGTATATGATTATGATGGAATACTACTCCGTTGTAAGAAATGACAAGCTAGTTAATTTTAGAAAAAACTTGCAAAGATCTACATGAAATAATGAAGAGCAAAGCAAGTAGAAACAAAGGAACATTATATGCAACTACAGAATTAATACTTGAAGAATAACTTTTGAATATTCCTCTCTATAGAACTGATATATAAAAAACATAATTTGTATACGTTTTTGTTGATTAATGCCTTCTGTGGAGAAAGGAGGAGAGAGAGAATGAGATGCTTAGGAATTAATTTTCAACAGAATAAAAAATTTATTCAAAAAGAAATGTAAAGGGGAAACAACATGAAAAGAACTATGTACAAATAAGAGATCAAAAGTAATAATTTCAGTAAAATTTAAGTCATGCAATGTACTTTGAAGTCCAGCAAACTCAAGTTAAGTCAGGATGTGAGATAAAATGAATCCTAAAGGTATATACTGCTATAAAAAGTACTTAGTCTGCAGAAATGTTGATGGTATCATCTCAGCTTATTTTAATTCCTAATACATTTTTCCAATATTTTAATATAATTTGATTTGTGACATTTTTATTCTAATTTTTACAAAACAAAACAAGCATTTCCATATACAAAGAAAAAGATTATGTCTAAATGAAACCACAAATCTCATATATTTAACTTACTTTTCTTCATATCTACATAATAAATCCCAACCACAAATGACCTGTCCTCCACATTACAGGAAGTATCATTTAGGAGACTATCAACTTCATACAAATTAAATCTTTCATGTTTTCACTTATCAGTACACTCTCTAGAGATCATATGTAATTTTTAATGATAATTTTCTGACATTTTGTGATCTATGTTCTGTCCTTCCCTTCCTCTCTTTCCTAAGGATGGCAATTAATATGATACAGGTTATATGTGTGCATCATATAATAAATATTTCCATGTTCATCATGTGTCTTAATGTCCTTTCAACACCAGAGACTCAGAAACCATAGCAAAAATGAATTAAGCCTTGGATGGCTTCTGAAATTTCCATAACTTTATTCTCTTCATTTCAGAGATTCATTCTTAAAAAATATATGAGAGAGATAGAGAGGAAGAGAGAGAGAGAAAGGGAGAGAGAGAGAGAGAGAGAGAGAGAGAGAGAGAGAGAGAGAGAGAGGGGAAGAGAGAGAGACAGAGAGAGACTATAAACCCTTACACAAAGGTCATAAAGTCTAGTATCAACTCTGCAAAAGCTTTAGTCTAGTTGGGGTTCAGAAAAGTAAATATTATATATTGCAACATAATAAATGGCTATGAAGAAATACAACATGCCATGGGAGTTCAGAATAGGGAATTATGCCTTCTTGGATACTATTCCGCTCTCTTAGTTGCCTCTCCTGTTTAAAATGTAAACACTTCAGAACTTTGTTTTAGTATCCCTCATGCCCAGAATAGCCCTTCACATATAAGAAGTATTTAATAACTGCCTTTTTAGATATTCATTCATTTATATTCTAAAAAGTCCATTTCTCTTTTGTACAACTAATAATAGTTAGGAAGGTTTAATGTTGAATTGAAATCAGCCTCTGAAATTTCTTTTAATTATTTCTAGTTCTACTCTTTGAGGCCAAGAAAACAAGTCTAATCTCCTAACCACATGATCTTTGAAATACTTGAGAATGGTCCATATGCTCCCTAAGTCTTTTCTTCTCTATGTTAAACACCACATCTTCTCTCTCCTCACCCCACTTCATCACTTCTTCAAATTACCCTTCTATGTAATGATTCCAAGTTGCTTCATCAAAGTTGTTTTCTGGCTGTGTTCTGGCTTATCAGTGTGTTCTTTAAAATGTGGCACTCAAAACAGAACATCGTAATTTACATGTTATTTGGCCAAAGCAGAATATTGTGGGATGATTACCTTCACCATTTTGAATATTATGCTTGCATTAATGTGGCTTGTGCATTGATCTTTTGAGCTTCCATGCCATATTAGAGTTAGATATTTTTTAAACCCTTACCTTCTGTCTTAATATCAGCTCTAAGACAGAAGGGCAAAAGCTAGGCAATTGAGGTTATGATTTTCATAGTCACAAATAGGTAGAAGTACATGAGGCCAGTTCTGAACCTAGCTCCTCTCAACTCCAGGGCAGGTTCTCTATCCACTATGTTACCTAGCTGCCTCCATATAAAGACTCCATAAGCTGTTCATATAAATACCATAAAATTGTCAGAGTGAAAATTAGTTTAAAAGAAATTAATCCCCAACTGTATGTCATGTAGTGCTTTTGAGGATATGAAGAAAAGGACATTGTGTTAAATAACAGAGAATAGTGACCTTATAGGGCAGCTAGTGGATAGAGGGTTAGGCTTGGAGTCAGAAAGAAGTGAGTTCAAATCTGCCCTTCAAAAGTTACTTTTTTGTTAGCCTATGCAAGGCACTTAATTGGTTTGCCTTGGTTTCCTCAATTGTTAATTGGAGGAAATAACAGCACCTAACTCTCAGTTATTTTGAGAAACAAATGTGATATTAACAAAGCATTTAGCCAAGTGCCTGGCACATGATAATAAATGTTTCCTTTCTTCCTTTTTTTTTAAGTTGCCACCTCTCACCTCCCCAAATTATATGCTTGGACAGTTGATTGTTATTGGGGACTGAGCTTAAAGTTGGCTTAGTAGAGTAGGTTCCAGTTAAAAGATGCAATGTGCACTCATAAACCATAAAGTTTGATGAAAAACTACTTAAGTAAATATTAACAGTAATTAAAAGGATATAAAATCGGACATTCTTTCCACAGTCACCAGATCAAGAACTCAAAGACATAATCTGTGAGGAGAGTTCAAGAGAAGATCTCTGACATCTTTTCCCCAAATCTCCTCTCCATCCCCCTGCCTCTACCATTTATGTAAGGAACTAAGCAGGACTGAGCTAAGGGGCAATGCAGAGGCCCATTACGCCTACAATAAGCCCAGGTTTTTGTCCAGGCTTCTACCACAATGGTTTTAATCCAATCATAATATACGTTACATATATATTCAACTGTAGTATATTTGACATAAAATCAGCTCAACTAGATATGTAATCTTACTGATTTGGATGTTCCTGCCAGTGATGAAGAGCACAACTCATAAGTGTCAAGTGTCTATTATATTACTCTTGTTCATATTCTTCCATAAGTTTTCCACAGGGGGTCATTTCTGGCTCACTTTCTTCAGACATTATGAGGATTCCAATGGAGCATTAGGGTGAGTAATTTGTTACAATTTTATTATGTTTACATATGCAGACACCCTAATTCTCTCCTATAACATGTTAGTTATGCCAACTCAACTAAATGTGGATAATCCCCAATATTCTACCCTATCTCCTCCTTTCTTCTCATTCTTTACTATTTCACTTGCCAATTTCATTAGCTCTTATGGATTCAATTTTATCTATGCAGATTATTTTCTAACTAATTTATGGAGCCCAAATATCTACACTGACCTCTAGTCTCTTATCTCTAACTGCCTTTTGAATATCATGAAATAGATTGCCTTTAAACATCTTAAACTGAAATGTCCAAAACTGAACTACTCTTTCCACTCCAAATCCACTATAACTTTTCTGTTACTATGGACACCACTATTCTCAAAGAATTCTCTTCTATATTGTGTATGCATATTCTATTCCCCCAGTAAAACATTAATTCCTTATGGAGATGAAGTTTCATTTCCCCCTTTTATCCCTAGCATCTGGCACAGTTCTATGACTCAATAGTAAATTAATACACACTTGCTTCATTGGATTGAATGATTTCAGCCCAACTAAAGCTTAAAAAAAAAGGATATGAATCAGAGGCAAAGTCCAGATTTAAGACTGTTAATTTGGGTCTTCAATATAAAATAATCAATCATGATACAAATTTTTCTTATATTTTTAAAGTTCACTTTCTCCTTAAGTCAACCAAATTTGGTTTTGTGAGTGAGTATAAATTAAACAAAAACATAAACATGGCTGAATAGAATAGCTGCTCTACCAAAATGAATATGCTATTTTGCTTCTACCTAAATATTTTGATATAATTAGAAGTCCTGCAAGCAATGATCTCAGACTAATAGAAGGAAAAATAGCTCTTTTAATATAGAATAATCTGAATACATCTCTCTGTCTCTCTGTCTCTCTCTGTCTCTCTCTCTGTCTCTCTCTGTCTCTCTCTCTGTCTCTCTCTCTGTCTCTCTCTCTCTCTCTCTCTCTCTCTCTCTATATATATATATATATATATATATATATATATATATATATTCACATATGTTTATATGAGTGTATATTCCAAGAGTAAATAACCCTTTGTATATAGGGAGATTTTACTACAAAGAAAACATCTCAAGTTACTTCATTTACTACATTTCCAATTGTTGTCTATTTTCTTTGTTTCTTAAAGGTACTAACATGTAAAATAAGTTCATAAAAGAATTTAAGACTATTGTCAGTAAAATAAAAAGGGGGATACAATGGTTGTTATTTTAAATCCCTAGAAAGGGCTAATATTTTCCAAATGTCCAAGCAGAATGGAAAAATAGAATCATGAAATGCCTTTTTCCATCAAGAATTACAGTAACAAGAAAATACATCTTTACTCCTGGGAGAAAAAGCATTGTCCCTTTTTATTTCATAGCACAATGAAAGAAAAAATATTGTGCAAAAATCAACCTGGCAAGTAATAGTCTATTCTATAATGGGCTAAACTCTGCAGGGGATTAGTTCTGCTTTCATCAGAAAAGTCCTCCATGTATTGAGAACTACTATTAAGTGTTTAGTGACATTGCAATAGTATTTGAGACAACAAAATATTATATTAAAAAGAAAATTAAAATTCTCACAAATGTGTCATTGTCCTCTTCACAGCTTTCCTTGAGATTTTCAAAAGGAGAATTTATTGAGAGATTAGTTTTTCTTTCTATCTTTAGTGCTACCTTTGCCCTAATAACCTTTCCTCGCCTCTTATTTATTAAAAAGCAGAACAATCCAGTTTTCTGCAGGAATAACCTATTACTCAAAGGTTATATGCTATCAGAGCCATAACTAGCAATTGTGACCCTCTGAGCAAGCAACACAAATTGTACAGGAAGAAAGCAGCCCAAAGTAAACTCTTAGATCAACTTTGAAATTCCAGAAGCCATTGAAGCAAATAAAATAAATTTGCTTCATTGGGAAAGGATTTAGTCATTATTATGACTTCTGTGCTACTAAATAAATGTATGTGTTAAATTTTTGTGACCTTTTAAATTATAGTGTCCTCAATGAAAACCCAGTCATTCTGACCTATTGATGACTTCTGTATACTATACACGCAAATCAAACAGGAATCATTCCATCTCCTATTGAAACTGGTTACATGATACCTTCCTTGATACCTTCACTGTGTAACATACATTTGTTTCCCTTATTAGTGCAAATGATCAAAGTTGACAACTGTATAAGAACATCTCTATCTTTCCTAGCACTATTGTTTCTACATAAGTACAATTTTCCACTCTTTTGTTAAAGTTCTGATACTTTGTTAGGTCCAGTCAATGTGGACAATCTGTGGAAACAAACCTATTATCTAAGGTCAAAAAGCAATTCCTCTTCTATCTTTTCACTTCCTCAAAACTTTTCTCAACATGTTGCTTTCACAAAAGGGTTATAAAACATTTAATTTTTAATTACTATAACATAGTTTGGGGAGAAATAGACTTGAAAATGTAAATTATACATACTGAGTTAAATATTTAATATCATTAATAACCACAAACTCTACTTATTGAAGTATCTTTTCTATAATTTGTTTATACTGGTATTCCTGGAAGGACAGATAGGATTTTTTGGAACATAAAAATATTTCTTATACATGAAAGAAAACTGTCATGAATAAGTGTGAAATCTACATCTTGGAAAATGCTGATGAAAGTATTAAAATTGTGTTTATTCCTATTGGCCCAGGCAAAGGAGGGATTACTTCTAATAATACTGTGCAGAAACCAAATTTCACAAACTGAATTTAAATGCATAATTTTCTCACAAGCCAAACTGTAAGCTGTAAATGATCATCATCATTGATTAACCTCTTTTTTATAATTTTGGTATTATGTAAATATAACAGAAGAATATATACAGAAGAAATAAAACATAAAAATTACAGAATTGTCCAAATGCATTTTAGAAGAGTTTAAGGGTAGAGCTATTGGCTGAACCAATCATTTTAGGAAGGGCAAGTCCAATCCAATGCAATAAGCATTTATTTAATTCTAACAAAATTCCAAGCACTGTGCTAAGCAATGAGATTGCAACAAAAAGAAAAATAACCCCTATTCTCAACAAGATGACTATCCAAAAGGGGAGCCAACAATGCATAAGAGGCAATGGGAAAGTAGGAGGAGGGTGAGACACCAGAAAATACCCTGTACAATGGCATCTTCTTATGTGGAGTTGAAACCAGGCAGGACAGCATATAGAAAGTAGAGTGATAAGTGAAGCCAATTTCTGCTTTCTAAAAAAGAAATCAACAAGAGGAGTTTCCACTCTCCAGACCTCCAAATATAGGGAAGAGGAGCCTAAGAGAGGTGAGATCAAGTGAGCAACCCTCATTTCATCAGGTTGGTTATATGTATCCCCCAGTAAAGCAACTGTTTCTTCACACTCCGGAGTACATACAGTGTATAGCAATAATTGTGAATCATCTTATAAGGCTGTTATTTAATAGTACTTCTCATGTCATATACAATTAATCAACTAGCATTTACTAAATATTTGTTACAAACCAAGCAAGATACATTTATTAAATCCAGTGATAGTATCTTATCTTTTTAAAATTCTGTATTGCCCACCACTGTACCAGACAAATGATAACTGCTCCAAAATGCTTTCTGAGGGATTCTGGTCTTGATGCCATGTTGCTACCTATTCCATGCAAATCTTTAAACAAACGCCAAGGAACTGAAACAATATAATCAATTATGAGTGATTCATGCTAGTGGAAGGGAGCAAGTGAATATAATCCAAAGGTTATCTTCAGAGTGCATTTGTTTATTTATTTTTGGCAACAGCAGTAACAGTCTTACCTTCCTTCCTAATGTCTTAGACTATTATTAAAATGAGCTTCCTTTCCCCAAGTACTCATCAACTATTCAACTAGCAGCAGGAATCCCAGAAGTGTGTTCAGTGAAGACTAGTGCTTCATCATAGAATGTGAGAAAAGATATCCTCAGAGATTTTGTCAAAGACAGGCATAGACTAGAGGGAGAAAAATCACAGTGGGAATTTGCACATGGGAGCCATCTACTAGAGCTAAAGACAGAGATAACAGTTTTTAAGAAGATTAATCTGGCAACTGAATAGAGTATATAAGAGGTGGGAGAGAGGTCTACTAGATATCAGAAATGCAACTAGGAATTATCACATGGACTGGGAAGGTTCCTCTTCCTTTCCATTAGCCTGCCTCTCAAACATGTTCTTTTCCAAATTTCTGTCTCTTTGCTTTCTCTTTTTCTTTAATATACTTGGAGGACATAAACCAGCACTTTCATGATGCCTAACTATCTCTCCAGTCCTGACTTCTTTTGAGCTCTGTTTTTTCCAAATCCCTATTTGATATTTCCATACCATTCTCTCATTCATTCATTTATTCATTCAGGTAACCATTCATTAAAGACTCTGTTGTTGTTTAATTATTTCAGTCATGTCTGATTCTTCATGACTTCATCTGGGGTTTTCTTGACAAAGATACTGGAGTAGTTTGCCATTTCTTTCTCAAGGTCATTTTACAGGGGAGGAAATTGAAGCAAACAGGGTTAAGTGACTTAGCCCATACAGCTAATAAGTGTCCAAGTTTACATTTGAACTCCAGTCTTCTTGATTCTAAGACCAGGGGTTTATCTACTGTGCCACCTAGCTACCCAAAGATTATGCTAGGTACTGAGAAATTCAGAAATATAATTAAGACATAGTCCCTACTCACCTATACAACTCATTCCCAAGATAGAGAATATAAACAAAATGTAAAATTCAATCTACTATATTGAATATAAAACAAAATGTTTTATAAACATTGGAAGGGGTACAAAATACAACCTATGAGGTTCAATAAAAGAAAGATTATCTTCAGATATAGAGGATTAGAAAAGCCTAAATGGAAAAGAGGGAAATAGAGCTGGGCCCTGGAAAATGGATAGGATTTTACCTGAAATCACAGAATATCTATTATATCAAATATCTATTCATGCATATTGATTCCCAGGCCTAAAGTTACAATACAGGCAAAATATGAAGACAAGTAAATAGTATGCTGGTAAAAAGCAATACAAATATAAAAATTGTTAGCTAAGCTTATAAAAAGTCATAAAAATGATTATATCATAACATCATTTATTGAAAAATCTATTGTCTTGAATAGTCTACCACACAAGGAAGGTAGTACTAAAAGACTGAAAATACAGGAAGAAGTCAGAAAGTGAAGGCCTTTGAAAGTGAGGATAAGATCAGACTATGTTTCACAGGCAGTAGGAAGTCAGTAAATACTAGCTCATTCATATTAAAACATAGATAAACCTGATTATACTTGTTTAAAAAAGAGATTAAATTGGTAGTGTTATATAGGAGTAGCCAAACACTATGTCTGTAGCACTCCTGAGTGTGGCCAAACCAGATTAAAATGTAATTGGGAAAAATTTAACAAAATAAAATTTAAAAACAACATAGATCAATTTATTATATGGTTTTCTAAGTCAATATTTATCCTGCAGGTATCATTACATAAAATTTAATGGCCCCATTTCTATTTGAGTTTGGCATCATTGTTGTTTAGAAAAAGGAAAATAGGAAGCAATTCTGAAGTTGGAATAGTTTAGAAAATGGTAGTGACAGATTTTACTAGGATGAGAAAAGTCACAATAGGAAAGAAAAAGCAATGGATTGTAGCTGGGATTACTAAATTGCAATGTGTAGAGGAAACAGGCAATTATTACACTATTAGAAATTGTGGATATGAAGAATACATTGAAGCCTGGGAAGATATTTGAACTGATGCAAAGCAAAAATAGGAGCCAGAAAAATAATATAGACAATGACTACAAAAATGTAAAAGGAAAGGTTTCCAAAAATAAATAAATAAATGTTGTATATTATAATGACTAAGTTTGGCCTTGAAGAAATGATGAGAAATTTCTATCTCAATCCTTTTTATCAGGAGTCAGCAATTATTGGCTCTCGTGCCATATCTGGCTCTTTTGAGGGCCAGATATGGCTCTTTCTGCAGGAGCCATAAAGTCAATTTTTTTTCAGGCACTGTTACAGGAGTACACATTGTGAGCACGCTCTTATGAATTTACATTTTAAAAAATGGGGCATTTATGGCTGTCATGGCCAAAAAGGTTGCCGACCCCTGCTCTTTATGGAAATGAACATACAATATACAATATAGTTGATGCAGAACTGTCTTTTTCCACTCTTAAAAAAATTCTTTGTGGGGCAGGTAGGTGGCTCAGTGGATTGAGAGCCAAGCCTAGAGATGAGAGGTCCTAGGTTCAAATCTGACCTCAGACACTTCCTAGCTGTGTGATCCTGGTCAAATCACTTAACCCTCACTGCCTAGTCCTTACCAGTTTTCTGCCTTAGAATCAATACAATACAATACAATACAATACAGTACAATACAATACAATACACAGTATTGATTCTAAGATGGATGGTAAGGGTTTTAAGGGGGGGATTCTTTCTGATGGAGGCTAGTTCTCTTGGTAGTAAAGGAATATATTTCTCAATGAAGGTGACATAAAAATAAAAGATACTAATTTTTTTAAAGAATAAAAAGGAGGGAGCACCTTTGAGAGATATTTGAAGGTAGAATAACAGAAATTGGTAACCGATCAAAAGGCTAATGGAAAGAGAGGAAGGAATCCAATAGAGCACTAAGGTTTCATTCCTATATTTTGAATAAAAGGGAGCACAAAATGAAACACAACTAAAAGAATACATTTCTATGCCAATCTCAGCTATCTTTTCCTCCTGGGAAAAAGGTCAGAGACTAGATTTACAATTTCACTGGTGTAGGAGACTCCCAGGGAAAGGCTCCCTGTCTAAGCAGGCCAACAATTTCTCCTTAACTTGTTGTTTTAGTAGGCTGCATAGAGCACGGGAGTTAAAACTCCAAAGGAAATGGATTTCTGCTGGCCGCATGTTGACAGAGAAAACCAAAAATTAATATTAACTATGTCACATTTTTATTTATTTCATTAAACACTTCCAATTACATTTTACTCTGTTTTGTACCCTGAATTTGACACTTCTGCCCTAGAGCACAGAGTGATGATCTGACCTGGCCAGGGTTAAAGAGCTAGTCTTGGTCAGAGGCAGAACCTGAAACTTTGCCTGACATTGAGGCCCATTCTCTATTTACTCTTCTATTCTGCTTTCCTTGACTTCTATATTTCTATTAATAGTATCACAATCCATTGTCAAATCCTCTTGTTTCTATCTTTATACCTTTTCTCATATATAACCCCTTCTCTTCCTCTAATACAGCAATTAAACTGGCAGAGAGGGGTTAGGATGGCGGCAGAGTAAAAAGCAGCTGCTTAACCTCTCCTAACTGAAACATATAGGACTCCTCAAGGGGACATAAAAATAAATCCAGATGAACAAAGGGATCCCACAACAGGGCACAGCATTGAAGGTAAAAGGGATCGGGGCATTTCCATGCTATAAGGAGGTGAAATAGCTCTACTAAAATGTGAGCTGAGCACTCCCCCTTACCCCCCCCCACACCACCTACAGGGCCAAAGACAGCGCACAAGAGTTAGAGCAAATTTGGGGAATCCATTAAGTCCTTGGCAGCTACCTGGGGTCACCAGGACCTGTTCCTGAGGATAGCAAGACTTAAGACTGCAAGAGGCTAAAGAACTGGCAGACATTGAATACAGACCCTAAGCACAGGCACAGTCCCAGCTGCAGACTCTGATTTTGAGCACAGGTGTGGACTGTGGGTGAGGACCCAGTGCAGAGGTGTGAATGACTGTGGAAGCAGAGCCCTGAGACTGTTAAAGGACCTTCGGGCAGAGGAACAAACAAGGGGGCCACCAGCAGGCTTGACCCTGAGAACAACTAGACCTGAGACCTCAGGAGCCTAAAGAGCTCAGACAGATCCTGGGCATGAGGATAAATCTGAGAGGGCACATGGCTCACAATGGCAAGTCAGAGACAAGAACCGCAGAAGAGAAAGATCAAGAAAAAATCTTTAACAAACACTCAACAACTTTTACACAGAAAAAACCAGACAACAGAGCAAACCACAGAGGAGAACAAACAAGTAATCATATACAAACCTTCCCAAAAAAATGAAAACTGGTCACAAGCTACCGAAGAGTTCAAATCTGAGATTATGAGAAAGATGGTAGAGAACTGGCAAGAAAATAACAGTTTAAAAGGCAGAATTTCACAATTAGAAAGTGAGGCTTAGAAATCAAATGAATTGATAAGCAAATTGAAGACCAGAAATGACCAGCTGGAAGCCTTGAAGAACCAAACAGACCAGATTCAAAAGGAAAACCAAAAGATTATAGCTGAAAACCAGTCTCTAAAGGCTAGAATTGGGCAATTAGAAAAATATGCCCCCAAATAAAAAGAATTGATAAGCAAATTGGAGACCAAAATCAAATAGCTGGAAAACAGGATAGACCAAATCGAAAAGGAAAATCAAAAGAATATAGCAGAAAGCCAGTCTCTGAAGACAAGAACTGGGCAAGTAGAAGCCAGTGATCTCTCAAGACAACAAGAACAAATAAAGCAAAGTCAAAAGACTGATAAAATAGAAGGAAACATGAAATACCTCACTGAGAAATTGACAGATCAAGAAAACCAGTCTAGAGGAGATAATTTGAGAATCATTGGTCTTCCTGAAAAAGCAGAAATTAATAGAAATTTGGACTCCATACTAAAGGAAATTATTCAGCAAAATTGCCCTGAAGTTCTTCAACAAGAGGGCAATATAGACATTGAAAGAATTCATATATTGCTCTCTACACTAAACCCTGAAAAGACAACCCCCAGTAATATAATAGTCAAATTCAAGAGCTTCCAAGTAAAAGAAAAAAATTTACAAGAAGCCAGAAAGCAATTCAGATATCAAGGAGCACCAATCAGGATCACACAGGACCTAGCAGCCTCCACACTACAAGACCACAAGGCTTGGAATATGATATTCAGAAAGGCAAGAGAACTGGGTCTACAACCAAGGATCACCTACCCATCAAAACTGATTATATACTTCCAGGGGAAAGTATGGGCATTCAACAAGATAGAAGTTTTCCAAGTATTTGCACAGAAAAGACCAGGACTAAATGGAAAGTTCGATATCCAACCACAAAAACCAAGAGAATCATGAAAAGGTAAATAAGAAACAGAAGGGAAAGAAAGAAAACTCTTATATTTAAATTTGCCTTTTTAAGGGCTTCAATAAGATCTAATTATTTGTATTCCTATATGGAGAAATGTTATGTGTAATTCTCTGTAGTGAACTCTATTCACTATTATAGTATCCACTATTATAGTAATTAGAAGAATTATTCACAGGGAGAGGTTGGAGTACTAAATGGTCTAAGATGATAAGGGGGTGGGTGGAAAAGAGGGAGGTGAATAGTAGAGTACACCAAGAGAAACTTGAATGAATAAGAAAAATAGGATATTCTCTTACAAACAAAGAGGGCATGGGAATGGGAGGGGATGAATACTATTATAAGAAGGAGAGGAAGAGAGCATTAAGAAGTCATATTTAAACCTTACTCTCTTTGGAAGAGACCTTCACGAATTGATGCAGAGTGAAAGGAGCTGAGTCAAAAGAACATTGTACACAGAGACCAATACACTGTGGTAAAATGGAATGTGGTGGACTTCTGTACTAGAAGCAATGCAATGATCCATAACAATTCTGAGGGATTTGTGGAAAAGAACCCTACCCACATTCAGAGGAAGAACTGAGGGAGAGGAATCACAGAAGAAAAGCAACTGCTTGAACACATGGGTTGAGGAGGACATGATTGGGGATGTAGACCCAAAACTACCACACCAATGCAACTATCAACAATTTGGAAATAAGTCTTGATTGATGACACATGTTAAAACCAGAGGAAATGTTCATTGGCTATTGGGGGGGTCAGGGGGTGAAGGGGAAAGTAAGAACATGAATCATGTAACCATGATAACTTTTCTAAAAAATAAAAATTATTAAATTATTAAAGTGGCAGAGACCCTGAGCATCTTGTGTCTAGAGTCCTGCAATAGCCTTACCTGATATCTGCTCTCTCTGCTTCAAGCCAATGCCCACTGAAGCTCATCCTCCTTTGATCTTTCTAAGGTGCAAGTCTGACCATATCACCCCTCCTCCCTTTTTACCCCTTAGCTATTTAATAAACTCTAGTGGCTCTCTATGACTTCCAAGATCAAATATATAATCTTCTGTTTGACTTTTAAAGCTCTTTACAGCCTGACTCCTTATTTTTCCACTCCTCTTATAGCTTACCTCTTCCTCTTTACCCTGTTCTCCATGTATTATGCCCTGACCCCCCAGGATTGCTGACCTCCTTACTATTCGCTGAACCTTACTCCATGCATTTTCATTGGCTGTTCCCTATACCTAGAATTCTTTCCCTCTTCCTTCTAGCTTCCCTGATTTTCTTCAAGGTTCTGCCAAAGTCCCATCTTCTGTAAGAAACATTGCTTGGGACTCCTTAGTCATAGTGCCTTCCCTTTAACACTACCTCTAGTTCATTCTGTATATATAATGTTGTTACACAGCTGTATAATATCCGTTAATATATGGTTGTTTGCATGTTGTCTCCCAGGTTAGACTATGAGTTCCTTGAAACTAGGAACTATATTTTGCCTTTTTCTGTATCTTCTGTGCTAAGAACAGGCCTGGTACAAACCTGTCACATAATAAATATGCATTGACTGATTCTGAAACATGGCAGTCTCCTTTTCAGTCTCCCTTCTCAGTATTAAATACTCTTCCCGTTAAACTGGTTTGCTCCCTCTCCTAATTATCCATTTTTGCTTTGATACTTTTTGCCCACATTGGTCCTTCTGTCTGAAATCTATCCCTTTCTCCTATCTCCGGGAGATTTAGGAATAAAAGCAAATGATCTTTTGAAAGAAGCAGCAATAGGACTTTGTTGACATGTCATAGATAGTTTCATTATCCCCTATGCAATCATCCTTAAAAGGATGATAATTTTGCCCCTTCCTCTCCCCCTTAACACTTTTCTTATTAATAGGTTAATCACATGTGTATTTTCCTAAACCACTTCTGAGCCCATTTCTATTTTTCACTTTGTATTACTAAAGTGAAGAATTGGTTCCTCTTAACATGATCATAAAAAAAAACTCTATCATTTAGAAATTGATGAACTAAAATTGTAATTTGAATCTAACTATTGAATTATCCCCAGGCAAAATAGATTTGTTAAGTTGTTTATGATTTTTTAAAATCTGATTACTATGTTGTAGAGGCGAATCAAGAACAAGGCTCAATAATATTTTAATCACATTTCAAAAAGTTTAAATCTATTGTATTTTTTATCATACATGTGCTACTAGAACCTAAAGATTAATGGACCCACATGATAATTATCTTTAAGTAATCTTGAGACCTATCCTATGGAAATAGGATTCAACTTCTTCTGCTAGGTAGAGCAGAACTAGGAATAATAGAAAATAATAGAAAAGTAGAATTAGGTTTGCGGTAAGGAAAAACTTCCTAAAAATTAGAGTTATTAAACATGGAATGACTGCCTCAAGAAAGAGAAATTTTCCCCTCATTAGGGATCATTGAACACAGTTCTATCACTCCTTGTAGAGAATATGATAAAGGAAAATTTTCTTTAGATATGAAATTAATCAGGGGTTCTTAATCTTTTTGTGTCATGGAACCCTTTGATAAGTTAGTGAAACCTTTGGACTTCGTTCTCAGAATAATGCTTACTGATTACATTCATATGGGAAGGAAATGCTTAATTTCAGTCAGAGGCTAGTGAAAATGAAGATGAAATTCTTACTTTATAGACTCCCTGAATACTATCCATTAATTCCTTGGAGACCTACATACCTAAATTTAATAACATCTGTACTAATGGTTCCCGAGTTCCCTTCCAACACAAAATTTGTTATCTTTTAATAAAAATGAGTGGGTGAATGTCCTGTGGCAGTAATATGATAATTGATAATGGTAGACACAGTCTGGACCTCTTCTAAAATCACAAGAACCTGAGAAGGAATATTTTAATGACATTTCCAACACTTAGGAAAACTACTACTCTACTCCAGTTATTATTCCACAGGCTAAAGAAATAATCTCTCTATATCTCAGGAGATCCAACAGAGTTGTGGAAGAGATACACCTCACTGATCTGCTATGGTTCTGTTGAACAAGTCTTTTTTGATTTGTTTTGTTTTTAAAGCCTCCAAAAATATCAGGAGGTCATTCTTCTAAATATCAGAAAGAATGGTAGAAAAATCAACTTTCTGATTTCTGGTAACATTGGAACAAATTTTGTCCATGAATTTATGGACGGTCATTCCAACACTGAAGAAACCTCCATTTTCCTGACTTCCAGATGAACATGAGAACAGGTGGGTCAGAAATGAAAACTTTAATTTCGTTTCCAATGCTGGGAAGATAGTATTTCCTCACCAAACCTGACCCAGGTTATAAAACAAACAAATAAAAAGTTGATTTTCAGTTGACTCTAGATGCCAGAACCCCCTCTATTCAAATCATTGGCTTGTCTACACTGTAATCTTATATGAGAATAGTTATGATGACCACCACTGGGGACAGATTTACTGACTGTCCAACTCCATAGGAACCACTTAAATGCAAGATGCTTTCCTGATGGTCTGGCAAAAAAAAGTCATGTTAATCAAAGGAACTGTAAACTATTGTACCATGAATTGCATCAACACATTTCTGCTTTGTTCATTTGTAAATCTAATGCTTCCATGTTTATCTTTGATGTTTCAGGAGCAACATGAAAAATCATTATAATGTTTCATAGAACTAAATGCTGCATTATAAATGGATATTAAGTGAAATGAGTTGGAGCCTCAACCCTATCACAGATTTATTTTTCTCAATAACTAGGTAAAAAGCAAAATCAATCATTACAGTTGTTTATATCACTATATTCAGGCCTTAGAACTTCACCAATTTCATCCCTGAAATACTACAGAAGCAGAAAAATAGCATCTTTTCAAAAACATAAAGGGAAAAATTATATCTTTTCATGAAGGCCATGGCTAAAAAGTTTATTAAGCATATCTTTATGTGTTGTATTTTCAAATGAAGGAGCAAGTCTTGATCAACAATTAATGGAATAAAATCAGAACTAAAACCCTTAAGCCCAGTCCTACACTCCAAAATAACCTTTCAAATAGTCTGATAATAGCAATCATAGTTAAGAGGACTTCCTAACAGATTTAGTTTTAAATTTATATCAAATTTTCCATGCACAATTAGAATGAGTAAATCTGTATTTGCATAACTGAATTATCCATATTTCAATTCAAAGATATCATAAAGAGGGAAGGCATAACAGATAATCTCTTAGCAAATATGAAAATACTGTTACTTTTCCAAATGTCTTCTGGTTGTCATGGTAGTATTTATATGCCTCCCCACCCTCCTCATTCTTTTTATAGGTAATCAACTCTTAAGGATTTTTTTGTCCTAACTTGAGAGCTAATATTATGCAAATTTGGTATCATCTTCAACTTAAAGACCTGTTGAGTAGAATCAAGCATTATAGTGTCCCTTTAAATAACCCTGGATTTCGTTAGCAGAAGAGAAAGAATATCCATAGCAGGTGAAAACCAGCTCTACTTCATACTTTATTTTACCTCAGAATGAGATAAAAATGTGTTGCTTATTTGTGTTTTTTAAACATGTTTCCAAATTCACCTTTCCAAACAAGTGATATTTTCAAAAATGCATGTTGTCCTTAGGACTTATAAATATCAATTATACACCGAATACATTAAATCCATATTTAATATAAAACTTTCAACAGTAAAAGCACACTGAATTTTAGGGCATAGATAAATTTCAGATGACAGAATGGTTAGGCTACCAATAAAGTTTCTTTGGTGGACAACAGTCAATTTTATATTTTAAAAAGATTGTTATTTAATTTTTTAGCTGACACATTACACAACTATCTCCCTTAAGTCAGAATTATTCATTTTTAATTCTTCCCTTAAAATCTAGCCAAAGATTACTACAGTTTCAATAGGGCACAATGTATAGATTCTTGCCTTTCCTTTTATTTATTCTGATTCGTGAGAGATGCGTTTGAAATCCTTCAATAAGTTTCTATGTAAGTGGTCTAAATATTGATTATTTCAGTTATGTTTCAGTGGGGAGGAAGGGCAGTAAGTACATTCCGAGTTACCTACATGCAACAGGAGGTCTTCTCACTCTCTTCTTGTCAGTTTCAGAGCTGTATTACCTCACTCTAAGTTATATGTTTTCTCTCCCTTGGCAGGAGGAAGAGTCTTTCATTTAAATGATAAAAATGTAAATGCAACTAAAGTTACATCTACTGTTCTTCCACACTGGGAGCCTATATTAATTTCATTCCAGTGCTTTTATTGCACTAATTAGACAGTGAAGAGGAGCTGACTCAAGGGAATACTGTTTTCTGAGTGTGGTATAATATGTTAAATAATGGGATTAAAAGCACCTGTGGTGTCCTTCTTATTCTGTGCATGCAAATTGCGTTTTGCAAGCAAATAACCGCACCCATTCAACTAATGGGGTGGAGGAGAGCAGGAGGGGAAGATACATACACAACTGTTTCGAGTAAAAATGTCAGCTCCACACATGCCTTGCCACCCAGCCTCATTAAACAGATATCAGCTACGCACACATTCTACACGCGCAGATCTCCCGGGACGTATAGATGAATTACAGTAATACTCTCGAAAGCATTTCGCAGTCTGTTAATTAAGAAACTGGACTGGGGAGGAGAAGATTGCAAGGATCTTTTGAGGTAAGCCACCTTCCCTCTTGCACTTGTTTTCGCTCTTGCAAAGACAATAAAGAACTAAGGAGAATCTCACTCTGCTAGTGATGAAGAGGAAAACACCTCTCCCTTTCTTCCACCCAAGCCAATCCTTCTTATCTCTCCCTAAGGAAGTAAATCCACAAGTCCCACTCCAATACTGTCACTCTCCAACAGCTAAAGAAGACAAGTTCAGAACCATGGAAAGGGCTTCCAAGCTTGAATTGCCTGGTGCCCAAGTCCGGAGAAAAGGAGGAAAGTAGGAGTGTGACGCTTGGCCACTCTTAACACTTACCGGTGTCTGCTGGGACGGGAGTCCGGCTCGCTTGGTGGATCCCTGCTTTGAACTTAACCTTTTCCAAGATTCCGCGAACCTTCCCCGACTGGCACTCCGGCTCCTTCTTCGGTTTTCCGCTCCCTCCTCTCTATCCGAGCCCCCTCTCTCCACTTCAGCTGGGTTCCTCCACTTCTTCCCCATTTTAAGTTTGTTTTCCTTGCCTCGAGGAAAGACCCTATCTGAGTGCGAGTTGTGTTCGTTCTCTCTCTCTCTCTCTCTCTCTCTCTCTCTCTCTCTCTCTCTCTCTCTCTCTCGCTCTCGCTCTCGCTCTCGCTCTGTGTGTGTGTGTGTGTGTGTGTGTATGTATGTATGTATGTATGAGTGAATGACTGTCTCTCTCAGCGGGCTCACAGCAGCTCAGCTGAGCAGCAGCGTTGCAGCCTTTTGCCTTCTACAGCTCACGCCTGAACTGTGCGTTCCTGTGCCGCCGCCAGGCTGCGCTTGCGCTCGCGATTGGCTAAAGAATGGGGGCTGGGAGAACCACCTGTGCCGAAGTGACAATCTCCAGTCTGCACCACTGTGTTCATCATTTACTCTACACTAGGGTCGCAGCTGCCCACGCAGCCCCTTGGCCAAAGCAGCTCAGTTTCTGGTCTCCTGGAAACTGAGGCTTGCGGTGCCCTGATGACCCCAGGCTGCAGCCCACTCAAAATGTACTATATGAAGTTCTGGTGGTAGGCAGTACTTCCTAGACTGAAAAATCAAGATTTGGGGAAGAGGGCAGCTAGACGAAAAAGAATGTCTCTTGGCTTCCTCCTTATTTTGCCTTTAACAATTCTTTTCCTTTAGAGTCTTTCTGGGGGAGAACAGGCTTGCTCTTTCTCAGGTCCCAGGCTTCTTCTCTCTTACAAGTTTTCTCTTTTCTCATAATCTGCATCTACTTAACATTTTGAGCCTTAACCATAGGAAAGGTTTAGGTTTGTTGAGACAGAAAGAGGAATAATTGTTTGAGGGTGGAGGTTGAGGAGGAGGTTAAATTCTTGTGTTAACTCAGAGCTTCCCCAAGAGTGGGATATGTAGCATCCTTTCTCTTTTGTCTCCAACAAATTAAAAAAAAAAAAAAGACATCCCAATTTATGGATGTGGGCAGTTGGTCTGTGGTTGTGGTTTTGTGTTTGTTTTTATCTCTGCCACACCTTTTCCTTGTTTCATCCTGCTGGTGACTACTGCCAATTAAGGGGAAAGCTTTCAGACCTTGATCAGTTTTATGTCAGTTATTTACCAGACTGAACTGGCCCTACTTTCGGAATCATCCTTGATCAGGTAGAACATGCTTGCACACACACACACAATTACAGAGCAAACCCTGTTTGTTAATTGTTAGAAAAGAAAGAGAAAGGTTAAAGATTTCTGGTTGCTGATCCACGAGGGTCGATTGTAGTTTCAGTACAAAGAAACAAGGCTATATTTCTTTTTGTCCTGTTTTAATTATTGCCTGGCCCCCAGGAGACCTGAAAGGGAGGGGAAGAAGGAGGTAGGAAAGGAAGGAGCAGAAAGAGAGGACCTCGCCGGGAAAACCTGTTGTGTACTTGTGTACTGGAGGTGGCATATAACATCAACAGCAGGGGGTCATTCTAAAAAGACACTGCCTATCAGAAATGACTAGTTTATTACAGTGACTCTTTTGTAGTGGAATATGTAACTAAAATCTAGCAACAGTGGAAGAGGATGTACATTGCTGCATTGATATTAAGACTGTAATTTAAAGCAAGGGGATTCACAGTGGCAAGCTGTGATATGATACTGAAACAACCCTGTGTGTCCAGGCAGTACCCAGTCTATATTAAACACTGTAAGACGCCATAGGAGGTGTTTTCAACACACAATCATAAGGCTGTCATTTAATGATGAAGCTTCAGGCTCAGCTTTGGATTTCCTCCATTTATCAGCTTAAGTTCATGGCCTTGAAATTATTAGCAACATTTACTGGGATTATAGCAATTCCTCCCAGATGCTCGTGCCACAAAAATAAAAACAAAAATATTTTTAATGATTTATGCATTACCCCCAGGACCAAACAGGAGGAAAAACAAGTTGTAGTTTTTTTAAAAAGCAATGCGATTTGATGCACGGATAGCACTTAATGTTTAATTTTTCCATTAATCAAAATCGCCAAGGCAGAACAGGTAGGAAGTTTCAGGGAAAAGTCTCTCAAATGACTTAGAAGTCTTCATGCTAACACAAATGTTTTTAAACCCAAATCTTTGAATGGCATGGCATGAGCTCTGAAAAGGAAGTGAGTGTGCTAGCCTCAGGGACATTCACATATGCCTCTAGGTACATCACCCAAAATGCACACCTTGGGGTGTCAGGCTGGAACTGCATCATGCATATAATGGGAAAGTTAGGGGGAAAAGGGCCCTGCTATTTAAGGATATCTGACATGAGAAAGTGTCAAAAGCCAGTCAATAAGGACTTAAAGCAACCTTCCAGTCTTCCCAGAAGTCCTTAGGGGAGAAAATGATGATAGATACTGATTGGACATGTCACTTTTTCAAACTGCTTGGTCTAAAAATGAGTTTTGAATTGTCTTTATCACAGAGAAATTCTTTATAATACTTGTTAGAAAATGATGCTACCATTTTTGCAGTTACTATTATTTAATATTTGATAAGCACCAACAGCATGCAAGGAAGTAACTACAGTATATGAAATTCAGAATTAGACATGATCACTTGTGAGCAGCAGAGTTAACTTTTCGATAATTACACGGAGTTAGCCATTAACAACTTTTTCACCCAAGGTGAGTAGAACAAAACTGTAAATTCAAAACATTGCTGCGGAGGCTGTCATGGTGCAGGGCAGTGAAGGGGAAGGCAGATAGGCCAAGGAAGAGATATCCAGTTATATAGCCAAAAGCTATCTTGTAGATTATTGTTTTAACTAATTTTATTTGCTAACTAGGTGCTTAACTCAATTGTTACTAAACCCTAGAATGGATTAAGGGCTGTCAATGTTTTCTAAATTTCAGTACCTTTGGCCACTGCCTATTTCTACCTTCTTTGTACTGTGAATTCCTATGACACCTTATTGGTTACGAAATATTTTCTTTACAACTCTTTGAAGTATGTAGAGTGCAAGTTTCATTGTTTCAATTTTGTAGAAGCAGAAACAGGTTTAGATAGAATGATTAAGTCACTTGCCCAGGGTTACACAGCTACTAAAAGTCAGAAGCTAGATTCATCCAACATGTCACACTTTCTTACTCTCCCTTGTCTTTTACAAAGCCCCTACTAAGCTATAAATGAAAATTATCATATCTCTTAGTAGGCTATCAGGCAGCAATTGTGTATTGTCATAATGTTAGCCTCAAAAATAAGTACAACGATGCTTCCTAAAGTACATAGTAAGTATGGAACTTCAAGGTACCACTAATGTCACTTACAGATTCTGGAAAAGATTGCATCAGAAATAATCTGCTCCTTAATTTAAAATAACAATACTTAGGTCACTTATGTTGAGACCATGGGAATTAAGCTGTAGGTCCTGGAAACAGAGTTCCCAAGGCAACTAACTCAATCTGAATGAATAAGTCCAAAGCAATTGGTATATAAGAAGCTATAGCAGCTCAAGGAGGTATAAAGTATTCTTTGAGATAATAGAGCAGCTCTGGAATTTCACTCATATAGAGAACTACCAATGAGGAAACTCTATGTCAGTGAAGATTTGTAGCTTGAACTTAGTTTCTCAAAGAGGAGCAGATGACACTCAGAACTTAAGAGACTTGCCTAGATTCACTCAGTCAATGTGTGTAAAAGGTAGGATTTGAATATTTTTCTTCTTGACTTGGAGGCCAGTTCTTTATCCAGTTTATAATTCCTTTCTGCCTTTCAGGAGTATGTGTTTATGTGTCCATACTTACACATATACATATGTGTACTTGTATGTCTATATATTTATATGTGTAGAAACATCTAAATGCATACCCATATGTTATATGTACATACTTGTATGCATATACATATATAGTATATAATACACGTACCATGTTTTGTAGGTATGTAAAAATTTATTTCAATGAAGTGATGAATTTTTAGATATAAGTACTCTCTCCTATAGTGCAGATTACAATCTACCCTGCCTGATTATCCAGGGTAACTCTAGATCAAGTCCCACAAATCATCTGTAGGGGGACCACTTCATACAGCCTTCTTCTAGACCTCTTGACTCTGCATGGAAACAAATGGACTATGCAAGCTATTTACTCACTAAGAGTGTTTTAGCTTCCTTTCTTGTCATTTATCTTAATGATGACATCATTTATATACTCTTACTATGTAATTTCTTCATGATTCTTTCTTTCACTTCTCCATAGCAATTGAGATGTTGATGAGCTCCTCTTGGATATTCTCTCCTCTCTGGGTTTTCATGACATTTTTATCTTTTAAATGTAATGATAAGAATTTAAATTAGTTAATTAATCTAGTTAGAAGTAAGGATTTAGTATAAGAGAAAGAGTTTTAAATTTTTACCTTGTCTCCTTTAAGTAAGGAAGTAATTTTCTGTGAGTGATGGTAAGAGAATTTTAGGAAAGGAAAGACAGTTGGGTAACGAATGGCTCACTCTCTGGGAGCTTCCTTGCTTGGAGGAGGTGACTGGAGAGTTGGCTGGGATAACTCTGTGAGTTTTATAAGAGTTATTTTGGAGAAGACAGAAAACATCTTGAGATCTGAGGAAGATTGAATGAAGTGACCGCTTTTCCTTTCCAAGACAGAAAAGTGACTGAAAGGGGGCAATGTTTTACTCTCACTGAAATAGCTTCCAAAATCAACACAATGACCCATCATGATTTCAAAGAATTCATGATGAAACATGATTACCATTTCCTGAAAGAAAGGTAATGCACTGAGTGCATATGTATATGTATATGTCTTCATGATCAATGTCAGAATTTGTTTTATTTGATATTATGTATTCCAAAAAAAGGTTTTGATGTTTTCCTTTTTCAGGTGGGGAGAATTGGAAAAGTAGGGAAAAGAAAAAAAGGTAGACTTTCATTAAATAAACCATTCTGGCTGGCAATTTGGAACTATGCTCAAAGGGCTATAAAAATGCCTGTCCTTTGATCCAGCCATACCATTGTTGTGTTTGTACCCCAAAGAGATCATAAATAAACAGACTTGTATGAAGATATTTATAGCTGCGCTTTTTGTGGTGGCAAAAAACTGGAAAAGGAGGGTATGCCCTTCAATTGGAGAATGGCTGAACAAATGGTGGTATATGCTGGTGATGGAATACTTTTGCGATCAAAGGAATAATAAACTAGAGGAATTCCATGTGAACTGGAAAGACCTCCAGGAATTGATGCAGAGCAAAAGGAGCAGAGCCAGAGGAACACTGTACACAGAGACTGATATACTGTGGTAAAATCGAATGTAATGGACTTCTGTACTAGCAGCAATGCAATGACACAGGACAGTTCTGAGAGATTTATGGAAAAGAACGCTACCCACATTCAGAGGAAGGACTGCAGGAGAGGAAACATATAAGAAAAACAACTGCTTGAACGCATGGGTTGAGGTAGACATGATTGGGGAATGTAGACTTGAAACTACCACACCAATGCAACTATCAACAATTTGAAAATGGGTCTTGATCAATGACACATGTTAAAACCAGTGGAAATGTGCAATGGCCATGGGTGGGGAGAGTGCGGGGGGGTGGTGTGAAAGGGAAAGTAGGAGAATGAATTATGTAACCATATTAAAAATGAATATTAATAAATGTTTTAAAAAAAGAAAATTAATTTCAAATTAATTTCAAAAATGAATTGCCCATGGTCACACAAAAATTTGTTGGTACATTTTGTTTACCTCTGTGTATTAAGTTCTATAAATTGGCCTTGCCTCCCAAATTAGATTGGGAGCCTCTAAGTTTTAGAATCACATATTCACTTTACTTCATAAACCTTTAACAGTTAAAGCAGCATTCATTGGCAATATGTTCTCTAATATAGTTCAGCAAACCTTTTCTTAGCATTTACTTGTGTAAGATACTGTAGTAATTGCTGTGAGAAGGTACATAGGAATAAGACGTGGCCCTTGTCCTATATGTCCAGATCTATGAGTTTGCTAACATATAAAACTCCTTGTATAGAAACTCCCTCCATCTATGTAGTTTAGCAACTTGTTAAGCAATTAATCAACAAACACATATTAAATTCCTACTCTGTGCCAGGAACTGGAAATAGAAAGACCCCCCCAAAAAAAGAAAAGAAAAAAGAAAAAGAAAAAAAAAGGAAATAATCCATATCCTTGAGCATCTCATATTAACTTAAGTAACACATCTAATGTCAGAGGTAGGAAATGAGCCTAGGTTTTCTTAACTCCAAAGTAAGACCTCTAGCTTCTATGTCATGTCGGGTCTCATAATTGTACTTAAAATGATTTTATTTGCTAAAAAAGATAAGAAATTCTATAGCTCTTCTGATATAGTTCAATATTTCCTCCATATCATTTTTATATTGCCTTGTTCTCACATATTCAACTTTTCTTGTATACTTATTATTTATTCATTCTTGCAATAATCTATCATTTCCATCTCCACCCAATGAGTAGCCTGGACTCTGTCCCTAAGTTCCTTGATATTGATAGACCAGATTTGCCTTATCTCTCTGGGTTCCAGACCTATATTCCACATTTTTTTCATAATCTTGGAAAGAAAGGGCTTTGAGATTATGTTGTATAAAGCTAGATTGAAAGAACCAAGGGATGTTTAGCCTAAATAATAGAAAATGGAGGGAAGACATTAGAGTTATAGTTGAATAAATAAAAGTCTATCAAGTGAAAAAAGTGTTAATGGTCGGTCTATTTAGACTCAGAGCATAGAAATATGAGTAGTGGAGGGTACAGGTGTGCTGATAGCAGCTCTAATGGGCTGGAGAGATTATTAAAATTTAGTATATTTATACCAAATAAATCAGCAATTATTACAAATCAGGAGTTAATTTATTGTGTTTTTAATTGTCTAGATCAATGATGGGCAAACTATGGCCCATGGGTCCAGATGAAGCCCCCTGAAATGTTGTATCTGGCCATGCATCATTATTCCTAATCTGACGAATATAATGAGTAGGATACAATACAATGAAACTTCAAAAGAGTTGCCTTAGAAACAGACTGACAGATGAGCATTTCCTTTCCTTTGGCCCCCTCTTTAAAAAGTTTGCCCATCACTGGTCTAGACTCAAGAAAGTGTTAATAATGAAGATTATATTTAAAAGTATAAATGCAGACATTAATTTTTGGAAGGTCCAGTTTTCAGACATTAATGAGCACACTCCTAGACAGAGAGCATCATGGAGCAGGGTAACGAAAAAAGATCTGGATTGAGAGGTAAAGGAACTGGGTCAAAATTTTTATTTTTCTTCTGATTAAGTCACTTTTCTCTAGCCTCTATTTTTTTTATTTACAAGGATTGCCTTAATAGATGACCTCTAAAAACTTCTGACTCTAAAGAGGTCCTATGATGTTGCAGAAAGGTAAATTTTGGATCATTGTAAGGAGAAACTTCCTGACAATTAGAGCTATGTGAAAATGGATTGGACTCCTTTAGAAGATAATGATTTTCAATGAACTAAAGAGAAGGAAGAGGAGAGAAGGAAAGAGAGAAAAGAAGGAATAAAAAAGAAAGAAATGAAAGGGAGTATTTATTAAGTGACTATTATGTCAGGCACTTTACAAATATTATCTCATTTGCTCCTCACAAGAACCCTGGGAGATAGATGTCATTATTATGCACATTTTATACTTAGGAAAACTGAAGCAAACAGAGTTTAAGTGATCTCCTTACTAGATAGTAAGAGTCAAGTCATATTTGGATTCAGTTCTTTCTCATTTCTTGCCTAGATCTCTATCCACTGTACCACCTAGTTGCCATTTATCTGCTGACTTGTAGAGGGAATTTTTGTTCAGATATGGACACTATCTAGAGGGCCTCTGAGATTCCTCCTCACCCTGAGATTCCATTATTCCTTTTTCCTTTTTTTTAAGGTGTCTTTCTTTGCTTTCATTTTGAATTTTTTTTCAGGTTTATTTTCTGTCTCCTTTTCTGCATTTACTCACTCCTTTTCTTTCATATTTCATCATTTCCATTTCTAGTTATTTCATTTTCACTTTTACAATGAAATATTTTACAGTAAATCCACCTCATATATGGCATTGTTTTTTATTTCTTTGTTTAAGTTATTCCATCCTCTCTTATTCTGTGAGTTATTGGCATTCATAAACATGCATTAAATTCTCTTAAGGAAATATAAGTACATAATATATACTGAAAATTATTTTTGTGGTAATGCACTGCATAAGAAACTGCAAGCATTTGGGCTATCGAAAACAAACTGAGCCTCATAGTATCTCACAGCATTTTGTAGTTCTGCTTCTGTTCCCATGGAAGTAATATTTCACAATCATTTTCTTAGAGCTTCAGTTCATCTGCCAAAAGTTGGAGAAACTATTGTGCCCATCTTGAGAAATAACACCGTCCCTAAATGCACTAAAGCAAAGCATTTGTTTTTCTTGGTTTTATTTTTTTAAAGAAAACTAATTTCTTGGAATAGCATAGAGTCTACAGAAAATATCTTCTGATACTGTAAACTGTTGGCTTTAGTATTTACTTGCCACTTATTTAATCTATGAATATTCAATTTTATGATAGTAAGATGTAAAACACTGAGTTTATTAATTTCATATGAAGAACAAATGGAAAAATTGCCCAGAGGATTGATCAAAGTCAGGATGACAATGAAATACAATTGCTTTGTAGATAGATCAATAAGTAGGAAGGAAATGAATACCAATATGAGATGGTAGATTCCTTCCCAACAAAGGAAGCCTGAAGTCTACAGTCTTGGCACTCCATCATCCCCATTAGACCTTTGCTAGAGATTATAACTCCCTTTACTTTTTCACCCAGTCCTGGACTCTTCCAACCCCACAAACTCCCATTGTTGTTACATGCCTCTACCATGTTTGCCTTCTCAGTTTTTCCTATTTGCTGTCTGCCCAATATCTATATGCTATAGAGAGTATTAGGGAGACATGGACTTCTTTTTTTGAGGTATTTTTTTCAGAATTTTTTTGAATCACTTTTTCTGCATTTCTCACTTCCTTTATTCCATCTTCAGTCTTTTCTATTTCTAGTTATTTAATTTTCACTTTTGCCATGAAATCTTCTTTATTTTAACCCTTGTATTTCGGTGTATTGTCTCATAGGTGGAAGAGTGGTAAGGGTGGGCAATGGGGGTCAAGTGACTTGCCCAGGGTCACACAGCTGGGAAGTGGCTGAGGCTGGGTTTGAACCTAGGACCTCCTGTCTCTAGGCCTGACTCTCACTCCACTGAGCTACCCAGCTGCCCCCCATGAAATCTTTTCACAGTAAATTTACTATATATCTTTCTTGTACCATTGTTTTTGTATTTTCCTGTTTAAATTATTTCATCCTTAGTTATTCTGTTAGTTACTGGTATTCATAAACATGCACTAAATATTTTTCAGGAAATATAAGTACATATGAGAGTATGGAACAAGCCACCCTCTTTCCCAGCATGACTAGCCCCAAGATGATCAGATCTCTGTGCCAACTTCTGCCCCATAACTAAATTTACTTCAGGCAAAAGAATTGTTATCACTCTAAATATACATCTCAATTTATTTTTTAAGTTACAATCTTTATTTCTGTGTGATTGAATCTGAACATAGTAATGAGGAACCTATTAAGACTTTCTCAGTGCTCAGAACAGAATAAATTCATGTTTTCCTTCCCAAGCACAAAGGTGAATGAAATGAAAGCAATTAGTTAAATAAGAAGTAGCAGCTTAGTTACCTTTTTATAATTAATAATCATTATGTAATTCATTTCCTAGAACTCACAAAAACTAGGTTAGCCTAGAAATAAAAGGAAGTCAAAAAGTAGTCTCAAAAAGAACTTAGCAAGATTTTAAACTTCCCAAAAACTTCTATTTCAATGGTATCTGAAATCAAATATCAACATCAGTCACCTGAATACAATAAAATAGTACATTCAATTGAAATGGTATTGTGATTTCTGAAAAAAAAATCAGTAAATTTTATATATCCTTTCAGGGTCTATGAGCTTGTGACTCAACACCGAGAGCTAAAAATAGTCTATCAAGCATTCTGTTGAGAATTAAAGTTATGACACTGCTAACAAATCCTTGTAGAATTCCATCAGCTCTTTAGTTAAAAAGTAGGTCCAACCTATTGTTTGAAATATCAAATTTGAGTCCCTGACATTACCACTTTCAATTTTTTTTATAGAAAGCTTTATCAAGGAAAAATTAGCTGACTGTAAAACAGTAGGTGCTTAATAGATGTTTGCTGAATTGAATTCAATTGAATTCAACTATATTGTAATTAGTTGGATTTGATTTTTTAAACATTTATTAATACTTACTTTTTAGAAAAGTTAACATGGTTACATAATTCATGCTCTTACTTTCCCCTTCACACCCCCCCCCCCAACTCCCCCTTCCATGGCTGATGCATATTTCCACTGGTTTTAACATGTGTCATTGATCAAGACCTATTTCCAAATTGTTGATACCATTGGTGTGGTAGTTTCAAGTCTACATCCCCAATCATGTGCGCCTCAACCCATGTGTTCAAGCAGTTGTTTTTCTTCTGTTTTTACTCTCATGACCAAAAAGGTTGCCAAGCCCTGCCCTCCAGCACTCATTACTCTCCCCTTCTTTCATTTTAGCCAATCTGCTAGGTGTGAGGTGATATCTCAGAGTTGTTTTGATTTGTATTTCTCTAATTATTAGAAATTTAGAACACTTTCTGATGTGCTTATTGATACTTTTGATTTCTTTATCTGAAAATTGCCTATTCATGTCTCTTGCCCATTTATCAATTGGGGAATGGCTTGATTTTTTATACAATTGCTTTAACTCCTTGTGCTTTTGAATAATTAGACCTCTGTCAGAGTTTTTTGTTATAAAGATTTTTTCCCAATTTGTTGTTTCCCTTCTGATTTTGGCTACATTGTTTTTGTTTGTACAAAAGCTTTTTAGTTTGATATAATCAAAATCATTTATTTTATGTTTTGTAATTTTCTCTAACTCTTGCTTGGTTTTAAAATCTTTCCTTTCCCAGAAATCTGACAAGTAAACTATTCTATGTTCACTTAACTTATTTATAGTTTCCCTTTTTATATTCAAGTCATTCACCCATTCTGAATTTATCTTGGTGTAGGGTGTGAGATGTTGATCTAAACCTAATCTCTCCCATATTGTTTTCCAAATTTCCCAACAGTTTTTGTCAAATAGTGGACTCATGTCTCAAAAGTTGGGTTTTTCGGGTTTATCATACACTGTCTTGCTGATGTCACTTACCCCAAGTCTATTCCACTGATCATCCCTTCTGACTCTTAGCCAGTACCATAGCATTTTGATGACCACTGCTTTATAGTACAGTATAATATCTGGTACTGCTAGGCCCACTTCCTTCACATTTTTTTATTATTTCCCTTGATATTCTTGATCTTTTGTTATTCCAGATGAACTTTGTTATAGTTTTTCCTAATTCAGTAAAAAAGTTTTTTGGTAGTTTGATAGGTATGGTGCTAAATAGGTAAATTTATTTGTGTAGAATGGTCAGTTTTATTATGTTTGCTCATCCTACCCATGAGCAATCCATGCTTTTTCCAATTGTTTAGATCTAGTTTTAATTGTTTGGAAACTGTTTTGTAGTTGTTTTCGTATAATTGCTGTGTTTGTTTTGGTCGATAGATTTCTAAGTATTTTATGTTGTCCAGGGTGATTTTAAATGGTGTTTCTCTTTCTACTTCTTGCTGCTCTGATGTGTTGGAAATATATAGAAATGCTGATGATTTATGTGCATTTATTTTGTATCCTGCCACTTTGCTAAAGTTGTTGATTTTTCTACAAGCTTCTTAGTTGATTCTCTAGGATTTTTTAAATAGACCATCATATCATCTGCAAAGAGTGATAGCTTAGTCTCCTCATTGCCTATTTTGATACTTTCAATTTCTTTTTTGTCTCTAATTGCTACTGTTAGTGTTTCTAATACAATGTTAAATAATAGAGGTGATTGGATTGGATTTTTAATTTAATGAATTAGATGACAGGGGCATGGATTATATAATTTCTCAGGATCTGACCATATAGGCTTGTTAAAACTTGAGAAACACCTTTTTTATCTAGGTTTGTCATCCTGTCTAATTTAATATTGGCCACAGAAGCAGTTCATGTTATTATTAAAGACTATCATTAAATATGAAATAAGATAGAACTAGTGCTGGGCCACTCAAGTATGTATCTCAAACAACCATGCCATTGAGGCTACAATAAGTTTATGTTACCTAATTTCAATTGGGCCCTCACTGGAGCAATCATTCTACTCTTTCTTAATTGATTCTCCATTTCCCTCACCACAATGTCTGATCAAAATCTTGTCTTCCCTTTTCAAGGCTCCAATAGCATTTTCTCCATCTTCCCCTCTGAGCTGAGGACTATGTCTCATGTTATGCAAAAAAAAATCAAATTCCTTTCCTGTAAGCTTCTCCTCCTTTTCGCCTCACATTATGGTCTCTTCACATTAGTTTCTATTCTACTCTGGTCTCTAATAAAGAGAACTTCTTCAAGATAGTCCCTCTTTACGCACCGTTGGTCCCAACCCCTCTAAATTCTCCAGCAGATTGTCCCCATGATTAATTTCACAGTCTCTGATCTTAATTACTTCCTTATCTATGTTTAGTTTCCTGATGCATAAACAATCAAATGTCCCCCAAACTTACCAACCATGATCAAGATTCTATTACCCAGGACAGCTAGGTAGCACAGTAGACAAAATGCCAGACTTGAACCTCCCAGTGCCTGTTGGACATTTTGAATTGCATGTCTTATAAAAGCATTTCAAACTCAGACTTCCTAAGCAAAATTCATTAGTGTTCCTCCAAACCTACCCTTCTTCCAATTTTTCTTGTTTCTGTCAATTCACCATGATTTTAGCACCCATATTTTATCACCACAATGTCATCCTCTAAAATTTCCTTGTATCTGCTTTGTATGTATTTTATGTATGTGTATACATTTGCATATGTATCTTCTTACACACAGTTCCTAATATAAAGAAGATGCCTAATAAATGCTGGCTTATTTAGTTGATTAATTAGAAGCTTTGTGTTACCTTTTTGCATCCCAGGAACTCTTAATTCTTGTACTATGTTGAGACTGAAGTTCAATTCAAGGTGTTAGAGGTCAAAACCTTGAACACAAAACACAGTATTGAGGGCTTTCTAAAGAGGGCTCATGGAACCCTAGTGTTCCATGGTACATGGTTTAAAATTTAAATGTCTGTTCTTTCCCTTTTTTCAGAGGGAGGGGAATTTATGTTTGGAATAGAACAAATATTACCAGATGTATGTCTAATATTGATTTTATTTAACTGACTTTTCCTTTCTTTTTTATTCTTTCTTTTTTAACAAAGATTGACATCTGCCTAGTAGGTAGGGATAGGAGAGCAATATATTTAGAATGGAAAGTATTAAAAATAATAATTTTTTAAAAAGAAATGTTTTTTCCACAACATTACTAATATGGAAATGTTTTGCATGACTTAGCATGTATAATAGGTATGATGGGTGAAGGAAAACCAGAGAGAGGGAAGACCTTGGAGCTCGAGATGAATGTAAAGAAAAGAAAAATAAAGAAATTTAATGTTTTGTCTATATACCAGAGATGAATAAATATTATCAAGTTGAATGTCACTAGATATATTGATACAATTGGCAGGCCTAATGCATAGCCACGAAAAAACCTAAAATGTTATTTTAGAAAAAAAAAAAGTAACTAAACAGGAAGGAATAAGTAGTGGAAAGGCAAGAATGAAGAGGCGAGTACAAAGGAGGAAAATTGGAACTTTATAGAAGAAAAGTATGGTCTAACTGACAATTGCTTCCCATGTCACTCTCTGACACTCATTCCCTAGACTGACCTATCCTTTCCTTTGATTTCATCTTCTTTTCCTATTGAAAAGACTGGCATATGAGACAGAATAGGAGATTCAGAGAAGTATTGGCCTTTGGCTTTTCACCTTTGTCCATCTGCCTCATCACTTCATCATAAAAGAATATTAAATTGGCCTGTCACAATTTTCTCTTCACAAAAGTACTCTTGTTGATTTCTAGCAATTCATGATTTTCTCTTATGGGTGAAAAGATTTTGGGGGATTTATTTGTTTGATTTTTATGAGTATTTCTAAAATGTTACTGAATATTAACATTGAACCATAAATTACCATGGTGGTCCTAACACATATATGAACAAAGTCAAACTATTTAAATATTCTCTTTTCTATCCTCAGGGCTTTCTCTTGTCTTTTATGACTATTAAGAAAGAATAGATAAAATATAAAGTGGCCTCTTCCAATTGAAAGACCTAATCACCCAAGTTGTATGTCTTCAAAATTCATAAATTTAAATGCGCACAATTTAAAAAATGTTTTTAAATGGATGCTACTCTATAAGGAATGGGATTCTGCTCTCTTTAATGGAGAAAACATTGTCTTACAATAGTTTTCATAACTTATTTTCATTTTTCTTTAATTTGTTGATCTATTTTTATTTGCCTTCAACCTCTAACATCTCAATGCCTTATGAGACAACAAAGAAGGGAAAGCTTGGTCCAAATGTATGTAGAGAAAATCCATACTGGAGCTGACATAACTGCGAGTGTTTTAGGATATCATGTTCATATTAAGGAAAAGACACTAAAAATGTTTTTAATTTAATTTAATTTTTTAAAAAATAATCCTTACCTTCCATCTTAGGATCAATACTAAGTATTGGTTCCAAGGCGGAAGAGTGGTAAGGGCTAGGCAATGGGGGTTAAGCGACTTGCTCAGGGTCACACAGCTAGGAAGTGTCTGAAGGCAGATTTAAAACAAGGACCTCCTGTTTTTGGGTCTGGCTCTCAATCCACGTCGATAAAGCATTATTAGGAACCAGGAGGCTT
Organism: Gracilinanus agilis; assembly: GCF_016433145.1. Lineage (NCBI taxonomy): Eukaryota > Metazoa > Chordata > Mammalia > Didelphimorphia > Didelphidae > Gracilinanus > Gracilinanus agilis. The sequence goes on from NC_058130.1 coordinate 193,882,782, forward strand.
TTTGCATGTTAATATATGTGATAATTCAACAATGTACCACATATTTACCTTTTCACAATTTACTGAAAGATGCTGCAATACAAAATCTTACTACACATATTGTTTATTGATTTTAGAGGATTTCAATCCATAGAATAAATTCTTCTTTGCTTATTCTATTTTTCAATAAGGTATCCCCCATCATTAAAATCATTCCAAATTATTTGAAAGTTATAAGAATGGGACCATACCTGTGATTTCACTAGTATAGGGAACTATAGATAAAGGAATTTTCTCTACCAGAGGAGAACGATACTGGCTCTGCAATGTACAGTTAGTTGTAGACTACACCCTAAATCACAGAAAGATTAAGTAACTTGCCTGGCATAACATAGTCAGTAAGTTTCAGAAGTAGAATTTAAACAAGTGTTTTCCGTGCTATAAGGTCAACCTTCCATTCAGCATACTACTCTGATCCAGAGCAAAGTGCAATTTGAAAAGGGATTTCCTATAGATGGTGACATCCTCCTAGTGTTTCTGCTTGAAGATAACATTGTGCTGATTGCATTAAGTGCTGTAATATTTTTAAGCCTTTATCTTATGTCTTAGAATCATATTAGATATCAATTCCAAGGCAGAAGAGCAATAAGGGCTAGATAATTAGAGTTACGTGACTTGCCTAAGGTTACACAGATAAGAAGTGTCTGGGGTCAAATTCGAACCCAGAACCTCCCAGATCCAAGCCTTGCTCTAATATCCACAGAGCCACTTAGCTGCCCTGAAGTGCTGTGATATTGCAGAGCTTCCAGGAAGAGATATATAATCACTCTAAAAAATTTGATATAATCTTGATCAATGATACATGTAAAACTCAGTGGAATTGCACATTAGCTAAGGGGAGTTATGAGGGTTTGGGGGAGAGGAAAAGAACATGAAATATATAACTATGGGAAAATATTCAAAATTAAAACCTAAAAAAATAAATAAATTATCTTTAAATACTTGAAGAGATGACAAAAAAAATTTGACCTAATATCCACACAAGCAATACCAAGAACATGAAGTATATCAATTGCCCAGATTATTATATACATTGGATGGTTAGCCTATATCCGAAGTTCCTAACTTCTGTTGGGTCATGGATCCCTTTCACAATGTGATGAAAGGCTACAGACCCTTTCTAAAAATATAATTTTAAAATGCATTAAATAAAATACATTGGATTGCAAAGGAAATCAATTCAATTGAAATATGGTTACAAAATATTTTTTTCATTCATGGATTCCAGATTAAGAAATTAACTTATAAAGTAAGTCTATATATCAGGGACAGACAACACAAATAAAAATGAGCTACACCAAAGTTCAGCAGGAGCAGAGGGGGCTATATTGCCTTGAAGTAATTGAAAATACTTACTGAAACAATGAATTTGTACCAAAGTTGAACAGGATAATGAAAGGAGGCTATGTTGCCTTCAAGTAAGTTAAAATCTCCTTTCCTAGGAAAGTTAAGGCCCATACTTTTAAAACAATGTGTTTTTCTTTTTAATGTTGGAATGGCAGTGAAACATGGAAGGCATTTCAACTTACTGTGACACAGGGTTGATAAAAAGGTGTATATATAGTGTATATGAAAAGGCTATAACAAAATTTTTGAAGAAAAAGGAATAAAAATATCTTCAAAATTGGCTAGAAAAGAAGAGAAGATGGGGTGGTCATGTGCAAGGATGAGGGCTGATCAGAAGATAGCTGGTGTCTTCCATTGGTATCATGAGAAGTCAACAAAAACTGAAGCAAGGGCTCCAGCACATTGGGTGGACTCAGTATAGCAAACCTTAGAGGACTCAGACAAAAGGATGGGATTCAACTTGCATCTTTGGAGCAGATTTCTAAATCCATGAAATCATTAATCTGTTTAAGTTTTTGAGTGGCCTTCAACCATTCTGTGCCTGTCCTAACTTTACTTTCTACTCTTTCATTTCCATTGACTATTTTTTCTGGTTAAATATTCATAGCTTATTTAAACTTTCTATGTAACCAAAATTGGAAACAAAAGCCAACTTCTACCATCATATATTATTTTACCATTCATTAGCAAAAATATTCATTTCCTGTCACCAAAATGTCTTTTAGATTCAATCTTCTTTTCTGGATTTAGCTTCTCTAATGTCATGTTCATATAAAGTTCTTTTATTCCTTAACGATCCCTCCAAATTCCCACTTTTTTATAGATTTCCCACATACTCTTCCAATTTTTGTTTAGCTCTAAATAGAGTCAGTAGCATTTTGTTAACAGTGACTAGCAAAAAACACAAATTTGTTCCTAGATAAATGTTTTCCTAGATTTTGAATTTTCTCATATTGCTTAATAATTCATCCTGAATCTCACTTTTTATGGATTTTGAACATATTTTTCCAATTTCTGTTTAGCTTTAGAGGGAGTCAACAGAATCTTGTTACCCTGCCTGTGCTTTCTAAACAATGGTCTATTTTGTTCTTATGCGCAGTAAACCATTTATATGTGTCTTTCTAGACTTCTTTGTTACTGATTTTCTTTACATTAGGGGCTTCCTACTAATTCCTCTAATATTGAAACTATTTGCTTTTCCCTTACCATGCTCTCATATACAAAAACATCAACATATTGGATTTTCATAGATATATGCTGTTCTTGATATAACAGATTGTAAAATGCTATACCAGTGTTTTGTTGGGTCCAAAAATGCCAAATAAAAATAACCAAAGTTATGTGCTTTAGGAATTTTAGAGTAATGCTTTACTGGTGTTGTTATAGTTCTAAAAGCACTGGTCCAAAATCAGAACAAAAGGTGCTTACACGTCCCTTATTGTTCACTTCCTACCATGTCTCCCTTAATTTGCCCAAAGTTTAATTTGAAAATTGTGCTACTCTAAATGGCAATCAGGCCAGAAGTCTGGGGGACAAGTCCACTTTTTCATGTATTCTGTGGAGGGAAAGAAATATTAGTATCTTCCTGTTCATGAGAACTTTCCCTAGAGCCCATCCTGCATTATATTTATCTAATCTAATAAAGTATTTATTATATATTTATATAAATAATTTATCTAATCTAACAAATTGTAAATTATCTAATCTTCTGACTTTAAAGGACTCTCAAGTTATATTGAGTCAGAGGCCTGAGATCTAAAATTCAACAGAAACAAAAGATACCCAAGAAGGATTCAGATGTAGAATGAATAAAATGGCAATTATTAGGCACTTATTACATGCCAAGTACTCCCCTGATGACTAAACTTTGAGTAGGCAAGTGGAAAATTGACGCATTCTCTGCTCTCGAGAAGCTCCCTTTCTAATGGGAGAAGGTAAAAATATAGGTAGATAGTTAGAAGGTATATGTACATAATAACACAGAACATACACATATATAACATGTACACATGACCACACATATGTTATATACATATATGTATGTAAATATATGTGTGTTTGAGGCATTTAGGTAGCATAAAGGATAGAACACTTGGCCTGGAGTCAGGAAGACTTGAGTCCAGATCTAGCCTCAGACACTTACTAATTGCATTACATGGACAAGTGACTTGTTTGCTTCAGTCTCCTCATCTATAAAATGGGGATAGTAATAACCTCTATGCCTCAGGGTTGTTTAAGAATCAAATGTGATAATAATTATTAAGTAGTTGATACTATGCCTAGCATATAGCAAATACTATATAACTGTTGGTTATTGTTTTTGTTTTTGTTGTTGTTATGTATATGTACTTATATGTATATTATGGTACATATATATGTCTATTATGTTATGCATATGTACTTATATGTGTATGTGTGTGTATATATATTTCTCTGAAAATTGGCAGAGAGGACCAAAGGTGGGAACAGTTAATATTGTAGAAGTTATGGAAAGATAGGTCTAATGTTATATTATTAATAGACTGTGAATCAGAATAACTAATTTGGAAAACAATTTGGAATTATGCAAATAAAGTAGTGAAAATGCCCTTATCTTTGGACCCAGAGATTCCACTACAAGGTCTGTACTACAAGGAGTCCATTAATAATAATAATAAAAAGTTCCTATATACATCAAAATGTTTATAGCAGTATTTTTTCTTTTTTTAAATTTTAATTACAAATTTCTATGTAAGTCTTCCAAAGTTATATGATCCATGTTGTCTCCCTCCCTTCTCCCCTTCCCACTCCCAGGGCTGAAAAGCAATTCAATCTAGGTTATACATGTATTATCACACAAAACATATTTCCATATTATTCATTTTTGTAAGCAAATAACCTTATAGAACAATAACCTCAAAATATATACTCAAATAAACAAGTGATAAATCATATGCTTTTTTAACTGCATTCCTACTCCAACAGTTCTTTCTCTGGATATGGATAGCATACTATTTCACAAGTCCCTCAGAATTGTCCTGGATCATTGTATTGCTGTTAGTAGAAAAGTCTATCACATTTGATCATTCCACAATATTGTTGTTACTGTGTAAAATATTCTCCTAATTCTGCTTATTTGACTCTGCATCAATTCACATAGGTCTTTCTGAAATCATGTTAATCATTCCTTATAACTCAACAATATTCCATCGCCATCATATACCACAATTTATTTAGCCATTCCCCAATTGAGGGACATCCCTTTAATTTCCAATTCTTTGAAACCTCAAAAAAAGTGTAGCTATAAATATTTTGATACAAACATCTCCTTTCCAATTTTTTTATCTCTTTGATATACAGACCCAGTAGTTCTATTACTGGATCAAAAGGTACATTCTTTTACAGCCCTTTGAGCATAATTCCAAGCTGCCTTCAGAACGGTTGGATCAGTTCACAATTCCATCAGCAATGCATTAATGTCCTAATTTTGCCACCTTATCTCCAACATTTATCATTTTATGTTACTGCCATATTGGCCAATATGATAGGTATGAGGTGGTACCTCAGAGTTGTTTTAGTTTGTATTTCTCTAATGAGGAGGGATTTAGAACATTTTTCATTGATTATTAATAGTTTAGATTTCTTCATCTGAGAACTGCCTATTCATATCCTTTGACTTTTTATCAACTGGGGAATGATAGCAATAATTTTTTGTATTAGCAAAGAATTAAAAACAAAGCAGATGCCATCAGCAGAGCAAATAGTAAATATTAGAAGTCCTCCACATTAACTTAAAGATTGTAATTGTTACATTTAGTTCTATGCTTTCATTGGTGATCAACAAACTTAGCTGGGAGCAAAGAGAAAATGGCCTTATGATGGAAATCCTTCTGTCTTGCTCCTTATGGATGAACTTCAGGTCTCCAAATGGAAAAATAAAAACAAACTAATTTCATTTCCATAGATATATAGGTAGGTAGATAGATAGATAGATAGATAGATAGATAGATAGATAGATAGATAGATAGACAGATAGATANAGATAGATAGATAGATAGATAGATAGATAGATAGATAGATAGATAGACAGATAGATAATCAATCAGGCAAAGACAGTGTGAGTACTAAAATCAAATAATTCAGGCCACCTTAAAAGCCCAGGGAAGTCCATTATATTTTGATTTTTTAAATGATAAAAACAGGCAAATCAACCTGGGTCTAATTCTATGATCTTTATTAAATATAAGTATTTTGGTAATGTTTAGAAAGTGGAATATCAGTAAACTTAAATTTAGTGCACATTTGCTCTTAGAATATTTGATTTATCAAGGATTTACAGAATCAGACTGCTAACGTTACACTCACATTTTCATCTGTCATTTTTATTCCCTGTATCACTCTCTAACTATTTGTACCCTATTATGTGCTTTGCATAAATAATGATTTCAAATATTTTGGAATCAAAATTTAAGTTTCTATTTGTTTCTATTTAAAGGGCAAAGGGTAAATAAAGTATCTCCTATTGCAATGTGTCCCAATTACTATTGAGCATTTCATAAAATCATATACTTAAAGGTAGAAGGGACTGTAGAAGCCATCTGTACAATACCCCCATTTTATAGATGTGGAAATTAATCCACTGAATGATGATTTCCCCAAGGTCTTTTTTTTTATTTTTTTTAAACCCTTGTACTTTGGTGTATTGTCTCATAGGTGGAAGAGTGGTAAGGGTGGGCAATAGGGGTCAAGTGACTTGCCCAGGGTCACACAGCTAGGAAGTGGCTGAGGCCGGGTTTCAACCTAGGACCTCCCATCTCTAGGCCTGACTCTCACTCCACTGAGCTACGCAGCTGCCCCCCGCAAGGTCTTTTATTTTTGCAATTTCCATCAACCTTTTGCCCATCCAAATAAATGATTAACTTAAGGATGTCAGATCTTTGAAAATTTCATTATTCTCAAAAATTTTTCTAGCCGAATGAGCTCATGCATATCTCCAAGCCTCTTCATGAGGTAAGGAGCTAAAGAAGTGGAATGTTCCTTATGCAATCAGTTATGTCATTTTGTTGTTGATTTTGCTAAGGTTTCTCTTTCTTAGACAGAAGGGTTGAATCATGTGTTCGGGAAGGAGATGTATAATAAAAATGTGTATTGGAAAAAAGAGGCATAAATAAAACCTTCCAAAATTATATATATATATATGTATATACATATATACATATATATATATATAT
>NC_058130.1:193913726-193939044 GCF_016433145.1 Gracilinanus agilis
CAGATCAGTTTACAGTTGAGGGTTCTATGCTCTATCCTCTGTGCCACCCAGCATATTCATAAAAGTTGCCAAACTAAAAAACACAACTCTGTCATCTCTCTGTGTACATTTGTCTAAATGATAGACCCTTTGGTTTTTCTAGGCAAATCCTTTTCTGATCCTTGAGCCAACCTCCCCAGTTGTTAGTGTCCTCTACTCCTTAAAAAAGGACTCCGTTTGACTTTTGATAGAGAGGCACCTGGCATAGGGAATAGAAAGGAATAGAGAGCCATCCTCTGATACTGGAAGACCCAAGTTCAAGTCCCACTCTGATATATACCAGCTATGTTATCCTGGGCAAGCAATTTATTTTCCCAGAGCCTGGGCACCTGAGCAGCTACAACCACAGGTTGCAGAGAAACTGTTCCATTGCACTGGAAAAGGACATTTGTTCCTGAGAGCTCTTTGTACCAATAAATCACAGATCCATTTCCCACCTCTACTTTGTATTTATTTCTCTACACATATGCTTTGTCTATCCCTTCCCCAGTACAGTATGCAGCAGGAACTGTTCCAGTTTTGCCTCTGTAACACCTATACTGAGATAATTTATAAATGCTTGTTGACTTGAGGGTATATATATATATATATATGTATATATATATATATATATATATATATCCTTCTCTGTTGATAAGACCCAGATGCAGTAGCTGTCTTTATCCAGAATAATCTTTTCTGAAAACAGAACATGGAACACCGACAATCATCACCAAAACTCTTTGGTAGGGACAGAAGCCGAGAAGTCTGGAGTCAAATATAGATAGATGGCAGGAGCAATTCAGTGTCTATCTTCTCGGGGCACAAATCCTCATGATATTTAGGGATTGATACATGGAAACCCTTGTGAAGATCATCAATATCTCTTAAATGTAATGAAGAGCAATCACCTGGCTTCTACAAGTGCAGATTTAGTTTTTTCCCTTCTTCTTCTAGTTAGTGTATAAGGAGCCAGACTTTTGGTTATTTTTGATATAAAGTCTTCCACCAGGAGGTGATAGAGCTGGAAAGATCTCTGGCTGTAAGAACGATAAGGAGCTCAACGCTATGACCTGCCACCAGATGGCTGTTTCAGCCCTTCCAACTTGATCTAAAAGCATACATGGCACATCATCTGTGAACTAAGAAACATCTTCACATGTGGGCTTGCTGCCAGCCACCTGGTTTTGATTTTCCTGCAGAATAAAATGAAGCAATTAGCTTCCTGTTGCTAAAACAGACTTCTCCTGATACTTCTTGCATGTTCCTCCTTATCCCTCCCCCTGTGACTTTTGAGCCCCATGGCAAGAAGTTTCAGTTGGTTCATTTCGCACCAACACATTCCAAAATATTTTGTAAATAGGAAAACCTCTGTTCAAAGAATCTGAAACCGTTAAGACCATTCATACACTGTTCTATCTCCTCGACACTAAGGTGGCAGAACCTTAGCAAATAACACAGTCAACTAAACTCTTTCAGAAGCTCTCTCACGTTGTTTATTTATTATTTACATTGTTTTCTACTTTCCCTGTGTGTTTCTATTCCTCTTGACACTATACATAAGTTTCATTTGTGTTTTCACTTTTATTATATAAAGCACCATAGCAAAAAAAAAAAAAAAAGTCTTTCCTCTATTTTTTGGCAGTGATGGTTTTACTTTATTTCTGCTGTGAGGCCAGTTTAAGCTATTGCTTTTTCATTCAATCTTTCATTTGTGGTTAACATCCTCTTCCCTGCCCCCTTCAAGAAGCAGTTTAGTATAGGAGATAAGAGTACTAGATTTTGACTCAGGAGAAGTACTACAGTAGAAAAAAGACTGACAATGGAATCAAAGGACCCAGGTTCGGATTCTGCCTCTGAATTACTTGTGTTGTCTTAGACAAATCTGGGTGGGCCTTAGTTTCCTCATCTGTACAATAAGGAGTTTAGATTAGATGGCTTCTATGGTCCCCTTTCAACTCTTGATATATGATCCTAAGTCCTGTATTCAAGTCTTCCTCTAATACTTACTAGGTATGTGACTGTGGATAAATAACTTAACATATACATTTATATTTTATTGGCTGGTTTATTTTAATTACATTCATATACACATATATATTATGAATTCATCATTTATTTATATTTTTATATTCACACAAAGGCACAAAACACATATCCTATAGTCTTTTGGGTTTGTTCATCATTGAAAATGTTTTTAAAAATCTTACATTGGCAAAAGTATATTTAGTCCATAGTTCTTTAATGACCTCACCTGTGAATGATAAATTAACTTATGCTAAGCCTTAACTAAGCATTTGCCATACCCCCACGATTACACACCCACATGTACACCCACGCTCACACACACACACCACCACACACAGAGTATTTCTTCTACTTTTTTTTTTTTTTGCAGTTGTCAGGTATAAAAGAATGCTGCTTTCACCCAGCCTTATGTTAGGTATATACTCTGCATTTATTTGGTCAAGGCATGACTATAAAATACCCTGACTTATTTTTCACCTGTGACTTACTATGGCATAGTCACCAGCTTCTTTGGGTATTTCTGGGGAGTCTGTAGATCTGTCTGTCACCACCCTACCATGGTATTTGCCCCATCATCCTCAAGTCCTTCCAACACAAACTTAAACGCTGCCCCTGTGTTCCTTGAGTCTAAGGGGCCTGGAACTCCATGTCATTTCTCAACCATCTCTTCCCCATAACCCTTAATATGTCCTCTTCCCCTTCCCAGTCTCCTCCTTGATACCATTCCATTGCGTGTTTCCTTCCACTACTGGAAATGTAAGCTTCCAAAGACAGGGACTGACTGCCTTCCTTGGTTGTTAAAGTGCCTGACATATAATATAGCAATATTAATAATGCTAATAATAATATATTAGTTATCTATCTGTCTGTTCTATCTTCTAGAAGCCTTTCTCAATAATTTTTCATACTACTGATTTTCCTCTATTGATTATCCCCAGTTGATACCAATATATCTTGTCTGTGTATATGTGTCATCTTCCCCATTAGAATGTGAGCTCCCTGGAGTCAAGGACATTTTTGTCTATTTTGTTTGCTTTTGCCTTTTTTTATATCCCCAGAGCTTAACACAGAGCCTGGCACATTGTAGGCACTTAAAAATGTTTTTTAACTATCTAAGTACATAGGCATATTTGAGTCATTCTTCACTGTTGTGTACATGTATGTATAGATGTATATACAATATATATGCATAGGCAAAAATATGCAAAAGATGTATCTATGTTGTTTCTAATAAATTATCTCTATTTAGGGACCTTTCCAGTGTTTAATGGCCCAACTTCTTTCTCCCTTCATTCTTTCTTATTAGATGTCATTCACTAGGGAATACAGTGAGTTAAAATGTGCAGAACAATGAGAAGAGTTCCCAAGAGATACTGAGGTTTGTACAGGGCCAATTATTAATAGTAAATTTAATTTGTTGAATGAATGTGTGAATAAGTGAATTAATACTATCAGATAAACCTGTTCAGGACTTCCCTAAGTGAAGTTGTAAAGTGGAATTTTTTTTTAATCTCCCTAACTCTATTATTGATTTCTTTCTCCCATGCTGGGATCCCTACTCCAAGGTCCTCAAAACTGCCCTTAGCTGTCCAGTAGCCCTTATTATATTAGTCACTCCCCACTGACTTCTCCTGGACTCTCTCATATTTAATTTTTTTCTCACTATCTTCCTCTTATCACAATGGAATGCATTTGTAATGGTTGGAATTACTCTATTTGCTTGGCATCTTGGAGAATAGAGAACTAATACTCATAATGGATTTTATATAGCACTTTTACATATCATTTGAATAGTGTAACAATTCCGTGAGATAGGTGAAACAAATTTGACACTTCACCCCTAATCCTGTAAGATTAAAATTAATGTTAAATAATTGAAGTATTATTTTTATAAAGTTTATTATCTGACAAATTAGAACCACGTGACTAAGTTTTTTTCTGCCCTTGCAAAGTTCCCCGCTCTGTCAAAGCCACCAAAAGGAAGGAAATGAGGACTAGACACGGAACTCCACCCAATTTATATCCTGTCTACGTCAGCATATAAGGACAGGAAGTGAGTGAGGTTCTGGGAATCATAGTTTTTGCTGGAGATAGTAATTTTTCTGGGAATCATAGTTTTTAAGGTAACAGATTCTAATTTCACAATCCTCTATTTCTTTATTTTTTTAAATGGGGAGGCTAGACTGGAAGTTCTCAAAAGTCCCATATACCTCTGATTCTAGAATCCCCTCATTATCCTCACATTAGATATTGGGAAACTATGTCAGAGATAGGTAAGTGATTTGCCCAAGGATTGCTATGAGGGAAGGAACAGAATCTCAACTTGAACCCCTATTGTTTGACTCAAAATACAATATTAGGTACGCTATATCTCAGGTAGCCTTTCCCAGCACCAAACTTTGGAGTCATTGGAAGACTCAGTTTTTGCTTCAAGGTGCAAGTAGAAGGAGAAGAGATGTCTTAAAGCTGTGAAGAAATTTCTGTTATTTCCTTATTTGGAGAGAAAAAATCTATGGTACCTATAACCTATATATAGGCTAAATAAGCTACACACATCAATGATTTTCTAAAGGGGAAAAAGCTCCTTGTAAATTTACTTCATTCCATTACTTTTTGACTTATGGGCAAAGAAGTATTGTTATGGTAAGGAGACTCTGAAAGGAGGGAGATATTAACTGAGATAGTAAAAATCTGAGATTTCATTGGTATGTGGAAGTCCATGATAAAGAAATTCTCTCAGCTAGTGCCCCTCAGCAACTTCTAATCATAGGTAGCCAGGTGGCATAGTTCATAGAATCAGGAACACTGAAGTTCAAATTCAGCCCTAGAGCCTTGCCCACCATATACCTTAATTTCCTTATCTTCCTTATAATAAAGACACCTACCTCCCAGGTTGTTGTAAGGATAAAATGAACTAATTTTTATAAAATATTTTGCAAATCTTAAAAGTACTATATCAATGATAGCTATTCTTATTGACTATTATTAGTATTAGAGAGTTGTTAAGAGCGCCAAGAGGTTAAGTAGTTTGTCCAAAGACACACAGCCAGTATGTTATCAGAGGCAAGATCTGATCTCAGGTCTTTCTGGCCTTAAAGCCAATTCTATCCATTATGTCATGCTGACTGTAATGAAATGAAAAAAAAATACAAGAGTGACAGTTTAAGGATTAAAGAATTACAAGTATCATCCAGAAGCAAGAACATTTGGATCTTGACCTCAGTTTTCTAAGAAATCCAAATAAGAAGAGACTGAAAAAAGAAATGCCAAGTCTTTCTCTGAGATATATTGCCTCACTTCCCTCAGGAACCTCTTGATTTCTTTAAGGTTATTGTCATTTGCACCAGGGCTCATAGGCTACAGAAAAGGCTATACCAAGATATATTAAATTATCTCATTCTTGACACAAAGGGGAGTAAAATAGCTAACTGTTGGATTAGATAAGTATAAGTAGGGCAAACTTGGAACCACTAGGGACACAATGATGATATTGAACTTTCTATCAATAAAATATTCATTGAGATTTGCTGTTTCTTTTGGTGTCTTTCAAAGTATTAAAATTAAAAAAACGGAAGACCCAGACCAAGAGAGGAAATGCTAAGTAAACATTTCTGTTCAAAAGGGGTATAGCTGATATCCTTGTTGTCAACAGACAGCTGGGCTCAAATGAATCATGAAAATGTATTTTTATGGTGTAACAGATAGATTGCAGGTTGTGAAATAAGGGAGCAATAAGTTTAAAGTTCACCACTGCCACATATTTTTTGGGGGGAGGAGAACCTTAGGTAGATCCCTTTCCTCTTCTCTTTTTCTATATTTTTTTCAGTGATCTCATCTCCCATAGATGATTCCACAATCATCTTTATGTTAAATCAATACATCTGGTCAATCTTAGTCATAAATTTTATAGATACATGTATACATAGACAGACCAATAGACAGATAGAAAGATAGACAGAGATAAATAGATAAATAGATGTTAGAGGTCATTTGATATAATCCCCTAATATTGAAGGTGAGAGCACTGAAGCCCATACAGGTTAATTGACCTGCCCTAAACCACATAAGTAGTAGGAGTCATAGCCAAAATTTCAACCCAGGTTCTCTGACTCTAACTGCAATAATCTGTCTTCTTTACTGGTTTTCCTTCCTATCTCTAGTCTTTTTGTCACCATTTTCCTCGTGGACATGTCCATGCAGATACCTCATAGAGAGATCAAATTCCATGTGGCCAAAACTGAACTCATTATTCCTTCTTGCCCCCCAAAACCAACTTCTCTTCCTATCTTTTCTATTTCTGTTCAGGGCACCAGTATTCTTCCATTCACATTCACAAACTTGAAATTATCCTCAGATTTTCCCCATCCCTTACACCTATTATCAAATCTATTGCCAAGTCCTATAAATTCTGCCTACACAAGTATCTTAAAAACATTCCACTCTCACAAAAGCTGAACCTTGGTCCAAATCCTCATGATCCTTTGCCTGGACTAGGGCAATGGTCCCCATTTCTACCTGCTTGTATCTAGTCACTCTCCTCTCCTAATATATCCTACAAATAGCTAACAAATTACATTTGCTAAAGAACATGTATGACCACATTACTTCTCTGCATGATGATGATGATGGGCATTTATGTAGTATTTACACATCCCGGGCACTGTGCAAAATACTTTATAATTATTATCTCATTTGATCTTCCCAACAACCATGAGAAGTAGGTGCTCCTATTATCCTTATTTTACAAATGAGGAAATGAATTTTTTGGGAAAATTCTAGAATGGATCATTGGAGAGATAGTAAACATCTATATAGGAAAGCACTGATAAGAAGTAGTTAGAAAGGCTTCATTGAGAACAGGTCATTCCAGACAAATCTAATTTCCTTTTTTGATATGATTAATAAACTAGTAGATGAGGAGAATTATATAGATATGCTTTACTTAAATTTCAGGAAACTTTTTTTTCAAAGTACATACTATTCTCATGAAGAAGATGAAGAGCTATAGATTTCGTGGATTCAAAATTAGTTTGATTAGCCAACTGTTGTTTTTCAGTCATTTTCAGTGATATTTGACTCTTCATGACTTGGAAAAAATACTGGTGTGATTTGGCATTTCCTTCCCCAGGTCATTTTACAGACAAAGAAACATAGGCAAGGAGGGTTAAGTGATTTGCCAATGGTCCTACAGGTAGTAAGTTTCTAAGGCAAGATTTGAACTCAGAAAGATGAATCTTCCTCACACCAGGTCTGGTTATCCTATCTACTATGGCACTTAGCTGCCCTGACTAGACAGTAACAAGGTTCAAAAAATAGTTATTAAGGGCTTATTGTCAGTGTAACAAGAATTTCAGTAGAATTCTCCAAGAATTTACGTTTGGTTGTCCTTGTTTTGGTTAGCAATTCTCTCAGTGAATTAGACAAAGATATAGATGATATGCTCATAAAATTTGCAAATAATCAAAGCTGGAAAAGTACTAAAGTATCAAATTGCAAAAGGATCTTGGCAGGCTAGAACACTGGGTTGAATTTATTCAAATGAAATTCACTTGGGATTAATGTGAAGTGTTGCACTTGAGTTAAAAAGGAATATAACTTCTTAATTATGAGATGGAGGAGGCACAGTTGTTTTGAAAAAGATGGGGACGTTTTTAGCAAACCATAAGTTCACTATGGGGCAGGCAGGTATTTTACTGGATAGAACTCAGGGACTGGAGTCAGGAAGAACTGAGTTCAAATCCCAGATTCTTGTTAGCTATGTGACCCTGGACATTTAATCTGGTTTGCCTCAGTTTCCTCATCTATAAAATGATCTGGAAAAAGAAATGGTAAATCACTCCAGTATTATTGTCAAGAAAACCCCAAATGGGGTCACAAAGAGTTGGACAGAACTTTTAAAAAAAAGACTAAACGAGTTCAGTAATGAGTCAGCAGGATGTTTAGCTGCAACCAAAAAAAAGCTTATAAAATATTGGACTTTATTGAGAGGCAGTTTCAAGGAATGAACATGATATTCCCTTTGTATTCTGGGCATCACAATTTAAGCAAAAAAGAGTCCACAGGAAGGCAACAAGAATGATTAAGAGCCCTGATGTCTTATCAATCAGTTAATAATGATTTATTAAGTGTCTTCTGTGTCAGGCGCTTTTCTAAGCTCTGGAGATACAAAAAACAGTCCCTGGCCTAGAGCTCACAAGAATCAATGGAACAACTTAGACAAATCTAACCTTGAGAAAAGTAGTCTCAGAGGGAACATGATAGTAGTCTTCAAATAACTAAAGGGCAAGAGTGATCATTTAGAAAGGATTAGACTTCTTCTAATCTAAGCCTCATAGGGCAGAGCTAAGGAGCCTCTGGCAAAAGTTACAAGGAATTCAATTTAGGTTTATTTTCAGAAAAAAAAAAAAACAACTTCCTAACAATTAGAGATGGCAATGATTGGAAGGGACTGCCTGATAAATATGAGTTCCCTATGCTTGGAAATGGGTAGATGCTGAATGATCACTTCTAAGGCAGATAATAAGGAAAGTTCCTTTTTTATATGAATTGAACTCAATCCTGTGATCTTTCTGGTTCCTTCCAGCTCTAGATCTATCATCCTATAATTCTGTGATCATTCTTGTTTATGTGAGGTGCTTTGAAAGTGCATGTTACGGGAATTGACAAAGTTCATGAAATGGGAGGCCATGATGTATGATATAATGTCAACATGTATAATGCAGTCCTGAAGTAAAAAAAAGTGAAAAGGGGGTTACTCCGAAGGAGAAGTCTATAAACCAAGTATTAAACTCCAAGAAGGAAGATGACCGGAGTCAATAAATGACTGCTTCTAAGATTTAAATAGGATGAAAAGATTACATGCCTCCAAAAATAACAGTGGAATAAATGACTATACATACGTATATGAGTGTATGTAGTGCCTAAGAAAGACACAAATAAATTACTCTGCAAATACTGAGAAAAATTGTTTCTAACTGCATTGCTCAAGGAAGGCTTCTTGATTTTAAAAGTCAATCCATTTTGAGGTGAAGTGCATATTTTTAAAAGATCTTGAGTATTTTCCATTTTGGCTCCTAATCAAGAATAAGCCTTGATTATTTTCCAGCAGTTGAATAGACAGCCCATGGAACTAGTACATTAGTACACATGTCTAGGGAAGACACTGCTAATAGACAATGAATTGGGTCCACGATATAATCGGATGAATAGACTGACTTAAATTTCATTTGAAAAATTGTGCAATTATTTTAACTATTCCTAGATTTTTCCTGTAACAAATCTTTCTTCTTAACTTAAAAGACATATGGTAGATATAAATAGGCTACAACATGTTACCAATGATGAATTGCATGTTAAAAGTTGTATAAAAATATTATAAGATATAACTGATAGTAGTATATATATAAATGCTACATGTGTGTCTGTGGCTATATATATGTATGTGTGTGTGTATATATATATGTGTGTATGTATATATATACATATATATATATATATATATATATATAATTATGTATAGATTAGAAAAGGAAATGAGCCAGGCACAAAGTGAGAACAAGAGACAACAGATAGGTAGCCCATGTTCTGCACTAGTACCCAGATAATTTCAATTGACTAAATGGAAGGCCCCCAAAATAATATGTGAATCTCCTATGGAGGCTTTATGGAAGAAAATGCAGAAGGGTATTATAATCTTCATGACTAAAGGAACTACCTACGTTAATGAGATCTTAGATCCAGTAAAGGATCCACATCTTTTCCTCCATCTACCCTTTTATAAAAACTCCTCTTGGTTAAGTTGGGATCTTTGATATAGTCTTTATATTTTTATTTTATCCTCATAAAAGTTATCCTCTAGTCC
This sequence comes from Gracilinanus agilis, assembly GCF_016433145.1. NCBI lineage: Eukaryota > Metazoa > Chordata > Mammalia > Didelphimorphia > Didelphidae > Gracilinanus > Gracilinanus agilis. Next base: position 193,923,634 of record NC_058130.1, read on the forward strand.
TTCATTGTGCTATGACAATGACTTTAGATTCTTGGGGGACTGACTATAAAGTTTAAGATTTGACAAGTCCTATGAAAGTAGAAAGATTTCAAATTTGGTATGATCATCCCAAGATTGACTTAGTCAAATTTGGAGAAGCTCATTATCATTTAATAAGGTGTTAATTCGGTGGGTGGAGGGAAGATGATGGGAAAGCAGTTTACAAAGATTGCTGATGAAAAGTATGAAAGGGTTGTCAACTGAAACAGTGAGGGTAGTGCCCACAATGATGCAATCAGAGATAAAGGTAAGGACTGGATTTGTGATTTCAATGGCAAAGAGAAAACCTGCTAAAAGAAACTCTCTATTGCTATAGATTGGCACTTCCTCTCTAATTTATAGTCTTAGAAGATGACTAAGGGTACTCAGAAACTAAATGATTTGCCTAGTTACATAGCCAATATGTATCAGAGGCTAAATTTATTACAAATAATAATGATGATGATGGCCGACATTGATATAGTGCTTTAAGGTTTGCAAAGTTCTTTATAAATATTATTTCATTTGATCCTCACAACAGCCTTGGAAGGTAGTGCTATTATTACACCCATTTTACATGTGGGGAAACTGAGGCATAGGAAAGTTCTGACTTACCGGGGTGGGGTGGGGTGCATTGGTCACATAGGTATTAGGTGTCTATGATGGAATTTGAACTCAAATCTTCTGAACTCCAAATCCAACACTTTATCCACTTAACTGCTTCCTGCTTTAAGTATATCCACTCTGCCACTCTGCCTTAAAGTATGAAATAGTGTCTTTTTATCACCTTGCTGCATAAGGTTATGTGTATGTTTGTGTGTGTTCGGATAGCATGTGGAAGCTTGTTTTAGTGTAGTGGCTATCAAAATCAAACAGGAATAAATCCCCATAAGCTGCATATTGACTTGGAAAACCCAAAATTAACATTTTCTATGTTTCAGTGTACCTTTATTTTGTTAAATGTTTGCCAATTACATTTTAGTCTGGGTTTCCTTTGAGTTTGACACCTCTGTGATAGTGGATAAAGTGCTGGCCTCAGAGTCTGGAAGAACTGAGTTTAAGTCCTGCCTTTGACACGTGTAGTTACTTGGTCTTGGACAAATCACTTCATCTTTCATTGTCTAAGCAAATCTACACAGCTAAGTTGCAGAACAGTTGATGATCCTTGTTAGAATGAGCTACTTCACCATGATTTCCCTAAAACGATGATGGCAAACCTATGGCATGGGTGACAAAGATGGCACACAGAGAGCTCTCTGTGGGCACACATGCTGCCCCCACCTCCCCCTCCAGAGTTTGTTACTAGAAAGGCAAAGGGACTAAGGTAGAGCTGTTCCCCTCTCCCTCTCTGCCCTACCAGACAACATATTTTCACATCACCTGTCCCTCTGCCCAGCAGCCCAATGGGAGGGCTTTCTCCCTCCCCTTGTGGAGTAAGGTGGGGGTAGGGTAAGGTAGGTGGTAGACACTCAGTAGGGGGAATGGGGCAGGCACAATGTCTCTGGGGGGGTTTAGGGGGTAGGGCATAGCACACAGTATCTAAAAGGTGCACCATCACTGCCCTAAACCAAACAAATCATAGGTCCTAGACCAGAAGAAAAAGATACAGCATCCTTTTTGTGATGTGTTTGTTCCTCATAAATTTTGTGTAAATTTAATCACATTTTAAATACCATAGGGAAAACATTATTTATAGGAACACTTTGATAAATATTTATTCAAAGCAAGGAATCACAATTAATCTGTTCTTTAATAAATCTTGAAGCTCATCTATTTTGTTTAAAGTAGGATACATTCATCTGTGCTGTTTGATCTCTTTCCCATGTGTCTGTTGCATTTCCTCTCTCTTGCCCATTAAATTATTTTCCTCTCAAGAACAAGGACTGAACTGTACCTTCTCTGTCTTCTGTGTGACCTGAAGGGAACATCTTTCCACAGTTATAGTAGATGCTCACAAATGCTTGGCTGATAGAGCTGTGCTTTGGGGAGAGTCTGTTAAAAATTGTATAAGTTCCTAGTTTCCAACAGGGAGATACTTATTATAGACATTTATATACCTAAGAGAACACAGATGGATCCAGGTGGGCCTGGAAAGGGACTGATCTCCTCAGTAACTACTTCCTTACTTTTATCATGCAATTAATCCCCATCACTTTTATCTGTAGTATTCTTTTTCCAGGTCCTGAGAATTAAACTTCTAAAGGGCTGATTACATTCTGGACTCTCTTTAAAGAGAGATTTTTATCCAGCTAGGTAAATGACTAAAAGTGGGGTGGGGGCAGGGGAAAACTTGGTTTTTGGACCTAGAAGCAAAGTTAAAGAATTAGTAGAGGTGTTTTTTCCTCCCTAACTACTTCAGATCAAATTCAGAATAAGAATATATATAGATTTTTTAATACTAACGTGGTACCAGATATAATTATGAAACACATTAAAAATGTTAGAGCTTCAAATCTGGCCTCAGATACTTCCTAGCTGCGTGACCCTGGGCAAGTCACTTAACTCCCATTGCCCAGCCCTTATCATTCTTCTGCCTTAAAACCAATACACAGTATTGATTCTAAGACAGAAAGTAAGGTTTGTTTGTTTTTTAAATTGGCAAAGTTTGGAGTACTTAAGATTAGATTTGGAAACTAGGGGTTTTACCCAAAGGGGAAAGTACTTGCTCAGAGATAAAAATATGAAATCCCAATCTCCACTCCCATTCAGAATTTAATAGTCTTATGAGTTGCTTTGGCAAAAATAAATAGAATTAAAAAAAAATAATCACCCTATGGCCAATGTGCTTTTAACATTAGACTTACAAATGACTTGTACACAATAATGATCACTATCACCCTGCCCCACTCTCCGCAAATGCAATGATTGTGGAAATGACTGCCAATGGAGTACTATACCCAACCTATACTCCCAAAGCTACCTTCTCTGCTACCTTTCCTTCCCAGTAGCTGAAACCAACCTGATAGTGGATCTGTTCAAACCAAGCTATTCTGGTTCCCAGATAGCAGGCATACATATAGCCAGACACTCTGGTCCAGCTTCAAAGATCTCTTCCAATTCCTTCTTGCTGTCCTAGAATTTGTGCTCAACTGGCATATTTTTCAAGAACCCAGGATAAGCCCCTTACCACAAATAAACAACAAGAGAAGGTCCTGTGGTGGATTTCATCCATATTATTAATTACATAGACTGATTTTTGTTCAGCCCCTTTTTTATTTTATTATTTTAATAATATTTTTTCAGATTACATATAGATACAATTTTTAATCATTGTTTTCTGATATTTTGCGATCCAAGGCCTTTTCTTCTCTCCTTCCTCTCCCTCCTCCTGAGATGCAGATAATATGACAGGTTATACATATACTATCAGAAATACATTTTTTAATGTTCATCACATATTGCTTATATTAGAAAAAATTCATGAAAGAAGAAAATTGAAAAAATGGTATTCTTGTATATTTCACTCTGCATTCAGATTCCATCAGTTTTTTATAGCAGGGGATAGCCTTTTTTCATTATGAATCCCTTGGAGCTGTCTTGGATCCTTTGCATTTCTGGTAATAGTTAAGATAATGGTTAATAATAGGCTATTAAGCCATCGTCATCCACTTGTACTTTATAGGATGTTTTCAACTTGGGTAGGACTGTCACTCACTTTTTACGTAGTAGGAAGCTGGTTGTGATGTCTGGGAAGATCTGGGTTCAAATCCTACCTCTGACAATTAAACTTTCTGGGTCTCATTTTCCTCCTCCTCTATAAAATGAGGCATTTTAACTCACATTAGTTGCTAAATAAATATTTACTAATTGAATGATTGATCAAGGTTCCTTCTAGTTCTAAGGCAATGATGCTAGGGACTTCCTTTAATCCTCAAATTATGATAATTCTTTAAGATAGAGTAGAAATAACTATGTGGCCCTGAGCTGTTAAATCATCTCTCAGTGCTCTAGGCAACTTTGCAAGAGTTCAAGTTGGGACAAGTTACCTACCTGAATTGGCGGTTTCCTCATTTGAAATTCCATTTGGGAGAAAAAATAAATCCTTATTAGTTGAAAATGATAATTTAAAAAAAAAGAACTTGAAGCTTAGGAAATTTTCCCAAGCACTCATTGTTTTTCTAATATAATGTGACATTTCTTTTATTTCCCTTTTAAGCTCCTGGTATCCCCTAAGTCTAATACAAAAAACAATCATTTATTATAGCATTGTTCCTTTATAAACATGAAACCTGAGTTCTGAATAACTGTCCTAAAATTTTTTAACATAGTCCACATATAAATTGTAGATTGGCAGCATACTTTTAATTAATTAGATTTCTTTGATTTAATTTTCATTCATTTTGCAAGCTCATCTCCACCTCCATTGAGAGGTAAGATTGCCTAGAGTGCCAGACTTATTTCAGATCAAAGGATACTTTGTTCAAAGCTTGTAATGCTAATTGGCCAAAGGAATATAGAGAAGACATTAAATTTCCTGGAACCTCAGTTTATTTCTGTAAAATAAAGATCATAACACCTGTAACTCCAACCTGATAAGACTGTTGCCCTGGGCAAATAAGAAAATGTATTACCCTCCTCAATAGTTTTCCTTTGGCCTTTTGTAATCTTACTTTCTTCTTTTTCTTCCTACCTATCTTACCACTCATTAGTCTATTACTGGTCCATCACACATATCATATGCCCTCAATGTGAGTATTTTCAAAGATTTTCTTTTAGATCCCCCTAGGCTTCCTTATCTATAGATGTTCTCTTCGTTACCTCATTAGTTCTCAGGAGGTACTAATGTTAATTATTTGTAGGTTGAGGAATCTTGGTCTTTTTCAAGAACTTCAAAGCCTACTAAACATTTCAACATGGAAATTCCAGACACATTTCAAATTCAACATATCCAAGTAGAATTTATTATCTTTATTTTATTTTTTACTCATAATTTTTATTTTTATAATTTTATATATATCATATATATAGTTTTTATAATTATTATCCTCCAGTTATCCTTCAGTTTCCCAAATTCATAACCCTAGTTATCTTTTCCTCACTCTCTCTCATCCCACAAATTTAGTCAATTGCCAAATCTTACCATTTCTACCTCCATGGCATCCGTTGCTTCTGATCCCTTCTTTCTGAACTGCAACCATAACTCAGACCCTTATTACCTTTCACCTAGATTATTATAATGACCTCCTTAATAATATCCTTATCTCGAGTCTCTCATCAAGTAGAGACCTTTCTTCACACTGATGAGAAAGCGATTTTTCCCAAGCAAAGATTCCACCATCACCACATCACTTCTCTATTAGAAATACTCTGTTGGCTTCCTATTACCTCTAGGATCCTATACAAAACTTCTCTCTTTAGATATTAAAACCCTTCACAACTTTGCCTCTTTTTATTTTTCCAGCCTCATTCTACAATGCTCCCCTTCCCATACTTTGCAACCTAATGAAGATGACCTCACTTTCTTACACCAGATTCACCGTCATCTATCTTGGAGCCTTCATGCTTGCGGTATCTGGAACACAGTCTGCTCACCTCCACCTTATATAATCCTTCTCTGCTTTCAAATTTTAGCTTAAGTAACCCCTTCTATGTGAAGCTGATTCTTTGAAAGAAGAAAATAAATAAACATTTATTAAGTACCTACTATATGCCAGGCACTGGGCTAAGCACTTTGCAGAATATTCTCTGATGTGATCCTCCCACCACTCTTGGGAGGTAGATGCTGCTAATATCCCTATTTCATAGTTTAGGAAACTGAGGCAGCAAGGGTTAAGCCCTTGGTCACACAGGTAGCAAATGTATGAGTCTGGATTTGAACTTGAGGCTTCCTGGCTCCAGATGGGCTATCTATCCACTGTGCCACCTAGCTCTCTCAGAGATGAGACGAGGAAGCAGCATATTCATACATGGATGACACAAAAAATGGGAGATGCAAAGTGGTGTGTGTGAGAAATAGCAAAAAGGTAATTTTTGGCTGCACTATGCAGTGAATGAAGGGGAGTAATGTGTAAAAAGGCTAGAAAGGCATTATTTCTAAGGTCTCCTTAAAAGTCTCTATGGCTTTAAGGAAGCCTATTGGCCAGAGGCTGCCAGAGAAAAACTGCCACCAAAAGAATAAAATCAAAGATGTGAAATTATAATGCAACTGTTTTAAATAATAATGTAATTTATATTTTTGCTTCAACATCAGAAAAGCTTGTGCCGTGACTGCTTTTTTAAAAGTTCTTGAAATCTGTTTGTATGAGCAAAAGGTAAAAGGGACTCCTAGATGCTTTTAAAATAGTCCATATTAGTGTACCAGTGGGGTATGTACATTAATGAGAAAAAGTATCAAGGAGAAAAAAATCAAGCTCTTTCTATTTTTTCCCTGTGAAAAGATGATGTTAATTTCCTTGCACGATTGAATTGCTCTCAAGACCAGTTGTTTCAATGGGCATTAAAATTCTTCTTCTACAATTAGAACTAATCCCTAAAGTTAATCCTGAGAGAAACAGTTTGGCTTATTTGCATGTACAATGGCAATTATGCCTTACTGTTCTTATGAGATGTAGTTTAAGAAAAAGTTACCCCATATGTCAATTTTTAATCTGAATAAAATTTTCATTTTGCCCAAATTTCACTAGAAAATGGGCACTAATGCCTAGCAAATGGTCCTAGCACATACTTCGCCATATTGAATAGGGACCAATGACTACTAAAGCTTCTTATAATACCCTCTCTCTGCTCTTTTGGATGAAGTACAACTTGAAGGACCAATTAAATGCTGTGCCTTCCTTCCTTTACCCAATCTCAAGGGTGTGACTAAGGAAGAAATTCATTTTGAATGTTCATAGCAGTTAGCCATGCCTGACACCTTTTAGGTAAGGTAACTTCTCATTTCTTTTATTGCTAGTGATGAGCTTAACGAGTCCATTTTGAAAGCTAACTATACCATACCTGAAAACCTCAAAATGGCATTCTGAACAACTAAATAATTTCTTTTGTTTGTCATTAATTTATTTGTTATCCCTTGTGTTTCTGCACATGGGAGTGATAACAATATTATATTTATTTATTTATTTGTTTGTTTGTTTGTTTATTCATTTATTCATTCATTCATTCATTCATTCATTTATTTGTTTGTTTGTTATCTGAGAGCCAGGGAGCTTTAGAGCTAGGTGGTGCAGTGGATAGAGCACTGGGCTTGGAATTAGGAAGACTTATCTTCATGAGTTAAAATCCAACCTCAGCTACTTTTCACCTCTACAACCCTTAGCAAGTCATCCAACCCTGTTTGCCTCATTTTCTTCATATGTAAAATGAGCTAGAGAAGGAAATGGAAAACCATTCCAGTATTTTTGCCAAGAAAGTCCTAATGGGGTCATAGAGAATCAGACAAGACTGAAAATGACTGACAATAATAGGACCTTAAAAGCTGTTTAATACTAACCTGTCATTTTACAGTTAAAGAAACTGAGGCCAAATAAGCTTAGGGCCATTCAACTGTCTGGAGCAAGCTAACAACTCAGGTTTTCTTGACTCCAAGCCCAGTAATTCTATACCATGTACCCTTAACTTCTCTTTCAACATCCCTGTTAATGTCCCCTTCCCACTAACCACTTAGTGCTCACAGATTGCCTTGGTTGCCTCTTGTCAAGAGGAAAGGCTCTAACCAATATACAGGAGTGTTAGTGATTATGTCAGCCTTCCAGCAGAATAGGAACCCCACTAGGATGTATCCAAATCCCAACTAGAAGGGTCAAGATTACATATTTATAAGTAGAAAACTTCCAGCTCATCTTGTTATCTCCACATTTTTTTTTCTTTTGTGACACAACTTTTACTAAACCACACCAGTTCAAAATTCCTTTGTTTGAACTCCTAAAATTATGTCAGTTGGGCATTATTCACTTCAGTTACTCATAAAAGCAGTCCTATTGTAATTCCCTGAGAGAAATTAAATAGAACTCTTAGGATCCCTTCCCATCATTACAAAATCCAATAGTAGGAGCAGTTTGGTGGGGATGTCACTCTTGTCAAACTCAAATTTAAATTAAACAAGCTTTTTTAAAAAATAAGCACCTAATATGTGCACAGCATTGTATTAAACACTAGATAGTTTCAAGGAGCTTGCAAAGAGGATGTCATATATTCAATTAGGCTTAAAATGAAAAGTTATTAGGAGAGGTAAAAAAAATTCAGGGAGACAAAGAGTCTTAAAGGAAAACTTAGTTCTTGGAAGATCAGGAAAGACACCTGTGCTTGGAAATGAAGGAAAAGATGAATTTCTTTAAGTGGAGAAATTTGTTAGAGAATACAGGAAAGGCAGGTCTTAGTTCAGCAAGCAGATTATAGATTATTAAAGTAATTTCATTTGTTTCCAGCATAGAATAAGGAAAGAGGTCCTGTATGGACCAAAAGAACATATACAATATGGTGATGCTTTGCAATGTGGAAATACTTTGACCTCTTCTCCTACGAAGGGCCAATATGTACTCCATATCCTTCATACCTAGAAGAGTGAATTGGGAATCAAAAGATCTAAGTTAAAATCATTCTAAAGACACTTACTAGATATATGACACCAGGCAAATCATTTAATTGCTTTTAGCCTCAGTTCTCTCAACTAGATCATTGAAATAATAATAGGACCTCACCCACAGAGTTGTGAAGATTAATGAGACAATATGCATAAAGTGATTTTCAAACCCTAAAGAGCTATATAAGTGTTAGCTATCATTATTAAAAGAAGGAAGGTCTTTATTATCATCACTTAAAACGCTCATATTCATGGCACTAGATGGGGATGATATAGAACAAGAATATGGTATACTACCTAGATTCGAATTTTATTCTGGGGGAAAGGATAGAAACAGAAGAAAGCAAAGAGAAATAATGCTTCCATTCTCTACCTATAATAAGAAGTTTAAGTGGACAACCTTGTGCCAGTGCCAGTGTATAAGCAGGGGGAGATATGACTCCTGATTGGTTGAGAGAACTGAGCTGCAACCCTCAGCTGCAGACAGAACTCTGAAATGCAAGTCCACATGAAAAGGAACTGACTGCTTGAGATTGTTGGAGAATTTCAAGGAAAGCAGCAAAGCAAGCTTAGACTTTTGAGTGGGGCCAAAGGAGGTCTTTCAGGAGCCACAGACTTGCGCAACCTGGTCTCCATCATATCCTTGATTTCAAGTGCTGGTAACCCTAAAGATTGTTAAGAGGGTCTTCTGGATGAGAGCATTCTCTCCTTGGTTGAGCTGAAGTGTTTTGTCTTGCTTCCACACAGAATAGCTCATTTCTTTTATTCTATTGTTTTACTCTAATCTGTATAATTTCCCTGATTTCTACCCATTGCTTACTTTGATAAAGGTTAACTACCTATTCATGATAATCATTTGTGTAATTAGGATTAGGTGAGAGGAAACTCAGCTGGTGACAGTAAGCAAAGTATTTCCTTTTCCTTGAAAGCAATCAGGGAGTGTGACATATATCCTGAACCTCTTATTTTACCTTTAGTTACCAATATTTAAGATATGATACATAAATTTAGTTCTTGACCAATACCTCTTATAGACAAACTCAAAGGAAATAAAAACTAGCCAGTCCAAATCTCCTCTTATCCCCTCAAAAGTAAAAATCATAGTTTCCTATAGAGATAAAGAAGATCCCAGATCAGAAACCTATTCATAGCACACACAAAATAAGCTATTTTTATGAAGCAGGATGCTTCATAACATGAGTCCAGACACCCAGAAATTCAATAATTTGAACTGTTATTTATTGATTTAAAAAAGGAAAAGAAAAAAATCTACCAGCTGGGACAGCCTTCCCTAGTGGAAGCTGTATCAGACTAACATTACAAGACTGTTTATATAGGTTACAAGATACAAGGCTATTTCCTTTCGCAACCAGGTTCTTATTTGTCAATAAAAGCCTCATCACAAACACAGGTGTGTGTGGTCAGTGATAAGTGGATAACATTCAGATCACTCAAGGGATATTTACTTTTCACATGTACCTAAACACTCATCCATAGTTAGCTATGTATTTACCTTGCATTCCATCCTGACCTATTTGTTTGTCCTGATGTCCCTTTGTTGACCACAAGGGAATTGGACTCTGACCCACCACTTGCATAGGTTGCTTGGCCTCCTGGAGGGATTAGATCAGTTTCCTAAGTAATGCAGGAATTGATTAATCTACCTCATCTACTTTCAATTCTACTTTATTCTCTAACTTATTTCATTTATTCAGACTACTTCTAAATGAAGTATTTATATATTTATATTTAGATATTTAGATACCAACCATATATATACCTCTATTTGCAAAAACCCATTTTTATGTGTAAATCATAACACTTGTACATCCAAAGAGTATAATTATATAAGTATATAATTATGCATAATTATATTACTACATATAAATATATATTATTATATATAGTACACATACATATATAACTATGCAATTAACATAAATTTTAAAAATCAAATGTATTATTTTGTACATATTAGGATCTCCTATTGAAAAAATTTCCCTCCAATGCAAATTAGAAACTTCTCTGAAACCTGAAGTGTTTCAGTGTTACCTAACATCACTAAATATTTTTTTGCAATTTGCCTAGAGTCACACTTCCACTATGTATCAGAGGTAGGACTTGACCTAAAATTTTTCTGACTTTATCTCCTCTTAGGTGATGGGCACAGTGGATGAAGCACTGGTCCTAGGTTCAGAAAGACTTGAGTTCAAATTCACCCTGAAATATTACTAGCCCAACCTGTGCAACTCATTTTATCTTTATCTGCCTCTGTTCCCTCATCTCTAAAATGGGGATAAATAGAGCACTCCTAAGGCTATTGTGAAGATCAAAGGAGATAATATTTTAAATGTTTAGGGCATATTATTTTTATTTTGTTATATGTCAAAGGAAAAGGAAGAAAAGAGATGGAGAAGTTTGTTATAGATTAATCAGGAAAGGAATCCTGGAGGGCATGGGCTTAAAGTTACAGGGCAAGATAGAATAAACTGGACCAGGAATCAGGAGACACCTGGTTTTGAATCAAATGCCACTATTTGCTTCACTCTTATATCCCTGGCATGTATCTGAAGATCTCGAGAGATGAGAAACACACGCCCTCCTGAGGCGGTTTCTTTCTCTTTTGGACAACTATAATTGTTCTAAATTTTTCCTCATATAAAAATGAAACTTGCTTTTCTCCATTCCATTCATGGCTCTAAATCCAAACCTGGAAAGATCTCATCAATGAAATATCATAATTAATATTATAATTTCATATGGTTCTATTATTATATCATGAATCATAATTTTAAAAATCTGTCAATCATTTATTTGGTTGAGTCATTCACCACAAACCTAATTCTAGCATCTGAAGCTAACTGGACTCTGCCTGTCACCTATCCTGCCAGATATTCATTGTGCATTCCAATATTGCTGGATCATCAGTGTGCTGATAGTAAAACTTTAAATGAACTGACAGATTGTTATTTCCTATGGGATTCTCAGCAATGGTTATAGTCAACATTCTCACCAGATTTATGTATTAAAGAATGTTCTTTTGGCAGATTTAGAACCCACTCAAGTTACAGGGAAGAATTTTTTTATATCAAAAACAAAAGATAGGTGTTTGAGATTTAAATTCTATTTTACATTATGTGGGATAGGGCTTCCCTTTCAAAGTGAGCACTGTATCTTGTTCTGTGATGAATTAGATGCGGATGGATGCAATGCTCCCAGGGAGATTGTATCTGCTGGATTTAATCAATTAAACACTAACTTACCTCAAATTACCTGAACAACTATATCTCTGTTGACATAATAGGCATTACTAGATGCCGACCCATCAATAGGTTAAATGAGATGAATGGCCCATTTTTACTAATTGGCCCAAGGCTTTTACTTCTTGTTACCTCAGGAATTAGCCATATTGGAATGGAAAGGCCCCTAGCTAAGGTGCCAGGAGACCTCAGGCCTAATCCTGCTTCTGCCACTAACTAGTTAGGTGGCCTTCAAATACTTATTTCACCTTTCTAATCCTCAATTTTCTCCTTCAATAAATTGAAACAGATTAGATATTATCTCTTCTGGCCTTTTGTTCTATGCCTTAAAATAAAGATTCTTAGCATTCTTTATTTGTTAATTGACCCCTTTGGCAGTCTGATATAGCCTATGAACTCTTTTCTCAGCAAAATTGTTTTTAAAAGCATAAAATACAAATAATTTCAAAGGAAACCAATAATATTAAAATAAAGATGTGATTTTTCTCCAGCCAAGTCCACAGATAAAAATCTTTGTCCTAAAACAGCAAAATCCAATAAACAAACATTCATTTACAAAAGCACTATTCTGATGCCTCCTTAGAACACTCTGGACCTTGAAGATTGGTAGACCTTCAAGTATAGAACCAGTGACAGTATCTACTATAGAAAGATACATATGGAGAAACCTCTGAACAGTGGTTTGGTTGGTGTATGATGAATTCTTTAGAGATGTCAACCCAAGAAATACAGAAAAATCTTGTCCTACATGGACCTGATCTCTTTCTTTGTTTCTTTGTTTCTTTGTTTCTTTGTTTCTTTGTTTCTTTGTTTCTTTGTTTCTTTGTTTCTTTGTTTCTTTGTTTGTTTCTTTCTTTCTTTCTTTCTTTCTTTCTTTCTTTCTTTCTTTCTTTCTTTTAAAAACCCTTACCTTCTGTCTTGGAGTCAATACTGCATATTGGGTCTAAGGCAGAAGAGTGGTAAGGGTAGGCAATGGGGGTCAAGTGACTTGCCCAGGGTCACACAGCTAGGAAGTATCTGAGGCCGGATTTGAACCTAGGACCTCCCGTCTCTAGGCCAGGCTCTCAATCCACTGAGCTACCCAGCTGCCCCCCCCCCCCCGCCCTGATCTCTTTCTGTAGTGATGGTAACAGAATGATGCAAAGTAGAATAGTGAGTGTTAAAGACCACACATTTCTGACTGTCTATAAACATTGAATTAAATGTTTGTACTCTCAAAATGAGATCCGTATCCAAAAACCTGGCGTGATATACCACTGAAGTCAAGGCCATATGACACTCTCACTCTAAATAGAATCAGAAAACATAAGGAACTCGCTGCCAAATGAATGGATGGCTCACAGGTTCTCTTTTTTAAAAAATGGCAAATGAAGCTGACAGAATTGCTTTCATCAACTACCCAAAGTCAATGAGAAATATAATTTCATTGGATCATTAAGCATCTCAATGTGGAAGCATTTCTGATAGTAAAATCAAGGATATCACCATAAAAATAATTGTAGCTTATGAGTCAACATCTGTTGCAGAGAAAGAGGAGATGGAAAAATTCTTTGAATTTCCTCCAAAACCAAGTAAATATATAGATACAGATATATATATACATATGCAGATTAATTAACATTATTATTATAGTTATTATTGTTGTTATTATCACAACTACTCCCTGGTAGTTTCTAAGCAAAATAAAGTATAGAAAAGAATGACAAACCACATACATACACATACATACAAAATATGATCTGAGCTTAAAAAATGGAAAAAGTCAATGTCTTATAGACTCATTACAAGCATCATGTTTGCATGTTAATTCTTTTTGTCAAGAAAAGAGTGGGAAAGTAATGAACATGATGAGAACCAGAGCTTTTTAAAATGAAATAGTCTATTTCCAGAGGTAGCTAGGTGGTGCATTGGACAGAATGCTTACCCCAGAGCTCAAAAAAGACCTGAGTTCAAATTATATCTCAGATCCTCAGTAGCTGTGTGACCCTGGGAGAGTCACTTAAATGCCGTCTGCCTCCATTTCCCCAACTGTAAAATGAGAATAATAATAGCCCTTACCTCCCAGGGCTCTTTTGAGGATAAAATGATATAATGTATAAAGCAATCAGCACAGTGCCTGGGACATAGTAAGCATTTGCTAACTACCTTCTTTCCTTCTTAGCAGACTGAAAGGCATTTCCAAATTAGCTTTCTGTGTGGTGATAAACCATCAACTATTTAAGATAGATCAAAATCAATACTAAATTAAAATAAAGAATAAAGATGACCAGGTACTCTATACTGTTCTAATAATTCTAATTTAATATCCCTAAATAAGATCTTGAAACTAGAAAACTGGAAAATGATGAGATAAAAGACATTGATTCAATGACTTTCTTATAAAAATTTGACCAATGACAGCGCCATGACAAAAACTAAAAGAGGGCAGAAATTGTTTCAGCTAAGAAATAATGAATTTCACTGTTAACAGTGCTGGAGAATTATTGTTAGAGAAACATAGGATCAAAGAGGAACATCAATTTAGATACAGACCAATGTGAGCACTAGATGAAGGACTAGACATTTCCTCTGACCTTTACAACCTCTCAGATTTTTCCAGATCAGAAATTACACATCAAAGGTAAAACAATGTCAGTTGTCCCCATCATATAGGATGCCCAGAACCCAAAAAGAAGGCTAAAAAACTCATTTCTTTAGAACTTGATATATTTTCCTTTTTCAGGATCCCCTTTTTAAACACAAATATACCCAGGAAGGATTACACATTAAAATATTGTCAGTTAACACATTTGAGGATTGTGTAAGGGATAAAAAGAAGAATCAATAGAAAGAGAACTAGCCCTAGATCTATAGGACCTGGATTCAAATCTTGCTTCTGATATTTCCATTTGTGAACTTGTGCTAGACCCTTTCTGCACAGTTTCCACATCTATAGAAATGAGGGAGTTGGAATAGATGCCACTTGAGGTCTCTTCTAACTTTAGACAGATCTATTATTTTCTAGAATAAGTTGAGAGATGTGCAATTAATGTTGAAATTTGTTTTGACACACCAGGTAGATAGGCAATGAGAGATTTGTTTTTGGCAAGGGGTGTATTTTGTTGTTTGTGTCTTTGGTTTTTTTTTCATTTAGAATTGGGAAATAATGGGGGGACACAATGATTTTAAAAATACTTATTACTTGAAAAATAAAATAAATACATGTGTCATTTGACCTAACCAGGTAAAAGAATGCACATCGTTGTAGACTCAGAGCTAAGCTCTTAATTTGACAACTCCCATAATAATACCATAAACTTAGATGCAGCTGAGGAAGGAGACACATTGAGGAGCCCTGAGCTATATAAGTCAAGCAAAATAGACCAAACCATAGCTTTGGTACATAAGATTATATGAAATATCCATTTATGGAAACTCAATCCTTAGTGAGTTCTCAACATATCACTACAAAATGAGGCATAAGTAATTTGTCTTCACTAATCTTCTCACTTAGAAAATAGCATTACCTCTAGACTTGAAACCGTTTCATCCATTATTCATTACTGGTATATTTTGGTGTCCAATACTATATGTATTTAAAATCTCCCTTTGAAGTGAAAGTCCCCAATTTTATAT
>NC_058130.1:193944042-194074697 GCF_016433145.1 Gracilinanus agilis
GTGAGGGTGGGCAAAGGGGGTCAAGTGACTTGCCCAGGGTCACACAGATGGGAAGTGTCTGAGGCCAGATTTGAACCTAGGACCTCCTGTCTCTAGGTCTGGCTCTCAATCCACTGAGCTCCCCAGCTGCTCCCCAATCCATATTTCTTTTGACCTTACAACAACTCAGGGGGTAATTCTGTTTTTATCCCTGTTTTATAGATAAGGAAACCTGGGGAGAAAGTGGTTAAGTCACTTATCCAGGGTATGCAGCTTTTACCTGTCTGAGGCCAGATTTGAACTCAGGTTTTCCTGACTAGAGTCAAGTAACATCACTTCTACCTTAAAATGAGACTAGATCAGAGCAGACTGAGAAGCAGAAACATAGCCAAAGAATGGAATCCCAGTCTTGCTGGAAAGAAACTCTATCTTAGCTCATGGACAGAGTTTCTTTCCAGCAAGATTGGGATTCCATTTTTTGACTATGACAGACTTGTAAGTCAAGATGGCAGAGGTTAACATTTATAACAACCCCTTTAAGCTTGAATGTACTATCCACAGGAACTAAGGTAATAAGGGGAGAGTATGTCCTGGTTTTGGTGATGGGGTGTGTATTTCTGAACTTTTGTTCTTGATAATTCATTTTAGTAAATATCCCTTTGTAAAAAATAATTGAAATTACTTCTTATCCATGATATCAAAGATCTACCAAATGGTTAAATGATACTGGGAAGATGTGAACTATGCAAATAATACTAGGGTGGAAAGTACTAATAATCTGTTTTGAATGGGACACATCAGAATGGGGACTTAAGTTTATACCATTAAAAACACTCACCCCAACCCTCAAGCTTAACCCTTGAACCCTGAGCAGCAGTGAAGCTTTCTCAAGTTCTCCAAGTCCTATGTGTTCTCTCTAATAACAGTAGTGCTAGTGAATACTCTTTAATATCACTGATAACATTATTTAACCTAATTTTTAGTATCCCAAGTTTGTTTAACTAATTAACATCAACTATCCTTTATAAAGAGATATTTACTGGAAAGCAGCTAGGTAGCACAGTGGAAAAAGAGCCAGGCCTAGAAACAGGAGGTCCTGAGTTCAAATCTAACGCTAGATACTTCCTGCTTGTGTGACCTTGAGCAAGTCACTTAACCCCCATTGCCTAGCCCTTACCACTCTTCTGTCTTGGAACCGATATTGGTTCCAGGACAGAAGGTAAGAATTTAAAATGATAGAGAGAGATTTACTGAAAATATATCCTTTGGACATGAGAAGGCCTGTTGCCCAGCTAGTTTGTTGAGGAGGGATATATTTAATAGCAATAAATATAAGTTTTATGAGTATCAATAATACTACAAAGGAAACAAAAAGACCGAATGACTCACATAGAGTTATATGGCTAGTAGATATTGGAGCCAGGATTCAAATCCATATCTCCTCATTCCAAGTCCAAAAATCTACATGGTGCTACAGTCATTGACTTTTTTTCCATTGTCCTCTTATTGTTCAGGATAATATATATTGGAGGAAAGTCAGTATATTTTCTGTAAGCAGAAGCTTATTATATCTGAAGCATGGTGATGTGGGGAATGGTGGTAGGAAGAGAGGACGACTAGGTAGGGACAATTGTGAAGATGGGTAGAGCAGGTGCTATTTTTTAAAAACAACGATTTTTGAAAAGTAGATGTGAGGCAGCACATAGAGATTAAGTGAAATCACCCGTCCTTGATGTATTCAGGACAGTAGTAAGTAAGCAGAAATAGAGGCAGTGTGCATGGATTCTTCCTGAGGGTTTCAGGGAGCCACAGTACAGTTAATAAGGAGTTCAATAAGCATAATGAAATAATACACCTGCTATGACCCAAGAACCATGCTATATATGCTATAGAGAACCAGACATGGAGACAGGAAGTTCTGGGCTGCACTTCGGGCTTGGACACTTCCTAGCTGTGTGACCTTGAGCAAGTCACTTAACTTCAATTACCTAGCCCTGACTGGTCTTCTGCTTTGCAGCCAATATGTTGTGTGGATTCTAAGACAAAAGGTAAGGATTTTTAAATAAATAAACAAATGCTTATTGAAGAATAACCAAAGTATCAGTTTAAAGCAGTGGTTCTCAAACTTTTTTGGCCTACTGCCCCCTTTCCAGAAAAAAATATTACTTAGCTCCCTGGAAATTAATTTTTTTAATTTTAATAGCAATTAATAGGAAAGATAAATGTACCCGTGACCATCACCACTCTCCTGGATCGCTGCAGCACCCACCAGGGGATGTTAGCGTCCACTTTAGGAATCACTGGTCTAAAGAAGCTTATAGAAAGTTATTCTTTTATAAGCTAATGAGAACACAGAAATTATTTGCAGACATCGAAAGATATGAAATAATCTTTAAAGTGGGAATATGTTTATTAATGATCTGTAAAAACTCTGTGAATGCTTTTTTTAGTTTCCAGAAATGGTCTTTGGTTGATGAGTGTCATTTTTCAAATGAAACTTGTTAATTCATGTTGACTTGGCAGTTTTAAAATCCATGGCTCATTTGACAAGAAAGCTGTTTTGTCTGTGTAGCTGCTTAGTTTTATACCAGCTTTGACCCAAGGGTTTAGAACAAGAGACAAAATAATGTGTAGCCCTTTGGGGAAGAGGGAAGAAAAGACAGGGAGTTTTATATGAGAGAAAGAATAGCACTGCTATGCAGATGACCAGTCAGTAAGCTTATGAATATTGCTGTTATAAGGATGTTTAGTACAGTAGAATTTGCACCTAGTGATTCTGCTGCTGACTTATGCTGTAGAAGGCTAGAATGATGGGAGAGGTTGCTATAGACCAGTGATGGGCAAAATGTTTAAAGAGGGGGCCAAAGAAAAGGAAATGCTCATCTGTCAGTTTGTTTCTTAGCCAACTCTTTCGAAGTTTCATTGTATTGTATCCACTCATTGTATTCGTCAGATTAGGAATAATGTCCCTCAGCCTGATAGAACATTTTCAGGCCCCCCCCATCTGGCCCTTGGGCCATAGTTTGCCCATCACTGATACAGGGAAATGATGGTGAACCTTTTAGAGACTGAGTGCCCAAACTGTAACCCTCATGCCACATGTGAGACCCCTGTCTTACCCCAAACAGGGGAGAGAGAAAGTGCTACCATTTGACTACTGGGAAGAGGGATGGGAGATGTGAGAAATGTCCTCAGGAGTGGCGGAGGAGAGGGGAGCAGGAACCTCTGGCATGCATGCCATAGATTTGTAACAGGACTATAGAGAGTTAGGAAAGCAGAAGGGTGCATAGAGCAGGGTGATAGGGGCATTGCCCTCAAGTGTAGAAACAACTAGGTTACATACCTAGTTAACTAAGAGAGTTAAAACAGTGAAGACATTAACCTTGCTGAGTTCCTCTCTACTCTCAATCAATCGACAGGCATTTATTAAGTACCTATTATATCCCAGGCATCCTTCTAGCCTTGAGGATTCAAACAAAAAGTGAAATAATTTCTGCCTTCAAAGATTCACCATTTTAATGGAGGTGGAAGGACCAAGATATAAACATATCCAAAATAAATATAAGAAAATGTTTATGGAGTGGGGGAGATACTAGCAGTTCAGGGGGTCAATAAAAAGTTCTTATAAAATATGGTACTTGAACTGAACCTCAAAGCAAAGTAGCATTTTGAGAGTCTAGACAGCAGTAAAGAGGAAGTGTATTCCCAGCAAAAGATGCAGCATCAAGCATCGTGAGAAGGACAATTCGACTTGACAATAATGTAGAGATAGGAAATATGTAATGAGGCTAGAAAGTTAGGCTAAGGCCAAGTTGTAAAGGGCTTTAAATGCCAAACAAGGAAATGTATTTTTTTATTCTAGAGGCAGTAGAAAGCCACTAGAATCTAATAAGCAAGAAAATAACATGGTTAGAACCATAGGAAAATCATTTTGGCAATTGAAGTTTGGAGGATGGAATAGAACGAGGAGAGGACAAAAAGCCATTGCAATATGTACTGGTGAGATAGGTGATAAGGCATATGTGAGTGGAAAGAAGGGGACAGATATTGTGGAGAAACAACTGAGTTTGATGCCTAGTTTATAAGTGTAGTTTAGAAAAAATAAGAAGATATTTCCTCTACTAGTGACTGCTACACCGTGAGCTCCTCTTCATCCTGGCTCTAGCTTGCTCTTTCCATGGTGGTCTCCACAGAAGTGGGATCATCAGGATTTCTCCTGTGATCACATTTCTCAGTAATGTGTTTTATTCATCTTGACTTGAGGATGCACTTCATGCTGCTTGCCCCAGGAACTCAGGTTTGTAATTATAACTCTGCATGTAGGGACACCAATGGCCACAAGGACATCTATAAAAAGCCCTGAGGGTTTGGTGATCCATAAGGAACACAAACACTATTGTCATAGCAAATAATAAAAAACAAATTTCCATCATCTAATGAACTTTATTGTAGAACTCTGGAATGTGTGTCTACATGAAAGCATCAGAAGTAAATTGGGGCCTGAAGAAGTATGAAGTATAATAAAGAATCATTCCTCTGCTACTTCCATCCATCTAGGTTCTATAAAGTAGATAACCACAATGGGACTGTGCTATGGCAAAATAAAGTAAGGCAACTATTAATATTAGTGAATCTCAGTCCCAGGAAAAATAAAGAAAAGTTTGAATTCATTTTCTCCTTCAGCTTTTTGGATCTTGAATAACAAGTGTTACCACTTGAATTAAAGTCTTTCATTTCTTTTTTTTTTTAGAAAATCAAACAAATCATTATTATAATTATAGTAACTAACACAAATAAAGCATTTACTATGTGCTATGTGCTTCATAGTTATTATCTAATTTGATCCTAACAACAACCCTGAGACACAGAAGCTATTATTAACTTCCTGTTACAGATAAGGAAACTGAGGCAAAAAGAGGTTGTGACTTGCCCAGTATCCCACAGCTAGTACATATCTAAAGCCACATCTGAAATCAGGTCTTCCTGACTCCAGACCAAGAGCTCTATTTACTGTTCCAAGTGCTCTTATGCCAATGATGAAGATGATCAAGATGGATTGTAGATAAGATAGGACATAGAAGTATATAACTAATATAACATTTCAACATTTAAAATTATTAATATTTTCAACATTTTAAAATATATTGAAAGAACATACAGCATAGAAGAAAAATGTCTTTTGGCTACCTGAAGTTTCCTAGCTCCTTAGAAAGAGCCATGAGGAATGGAACTGAGAAAAGGGGAACTGAGCATAGATCCTGGGTATTCCCAAATTAAGGAATTCCAAAAAAAGTGAGATAATTTCTGCCTTCAAAGATTAGCCATTTTAATGGAGGTGGAAGGACCCAATTAAGGAATTGCCCCAGCATAGCTTCTGTCAGGTTTAAAGGAATACACAATAGAGAGAGTCCAGGCAAGATCAAGAGAAGGAATGAAGGGGAATGGGAATGAGGGATTAGTGTTACTTGTCTGGTTTATGAATGGTAGAATCACTCTCTCTAAGAGTTGGAAGTCAAAATCAAATTTAGCAAGTACAAATTCACATTGGTAGTCTGGAATGGATATGGATTGATGTGGAAAAAGCACTAGCTCTGAAATCAGAAGCCATATGTCTAAATATCACCTCTGTCACCTGTATGACCTCAAGCAAATCACTTGAATTCCTTTGCCTCAGTTTCTTCATCTGTAAAATGAAGAGAAAGAACAAGTTGTCTTTTGAGGTTCCTCCCAGTTTTTTTTTTGTTTTTTTTTAAAACCTTGTACTTCGGTGTATTGTCTCATAGGTGGAAGATTGGTAAGGGTGGGCAATGGGGGTCAAGTGACTTGCCCAGGGTCACACAGCTGGGAAGTGGCTGAGGCTGGGTTTGAACCTAGGACCTCCTGTCTCTAGGCCTGACTCTCACTCCACTGAGCTACCCAGCTGCCCCCTCCTCCCAGTTTTAGATGTATGATCCTATGTTCCCCATACTAGTACCTGCTAAATCAAGGTAGAACTAGTCATAACGCAGGAACTTGGGAACATCTGTCACACAGTTTTAGGCATTACCATCCCCTCTTTTGTTGTCTACCCTTCATGCACTATATATTTCTCCCTAATACTATCCCCATACTAAATAAAGCATTCTACTTCATGTACTAGGGGCCCCCAAATAATAACCATATTTGCCCAGAATCTCTCACATTCCATTCCCCCTCCCTGGAATCCTTAATCACTCTCAGTAAAAATCCAACACTCCTCAAGGAACTGCAACCTTCACTTGATAAATGCCAGATACCCCTAGTCTCCTGATGAGAAATTAGAACAAGAGTTTGAGTATTTCTTGCCTTTAAAAACAAAAAAAGAATGTTCCCAAGTCCCTTTCCTTCACTCTCACCCCAATCAATTTTAAACTCAGTACTGGGATTCCACCATGAATAAATCCTTGGGTTCCTCTTGTATAAAATAAATGAATTGGAGTTCATGACTTTTGTGGACCCTTATAACTTTAAATCCATGATCTTATGATGCTGCGACCCTTATCCTCCATAACCTAGCACAGTAATTTTCAAATGTAGGTACTTAATAAATATTTGTTGAGAACCATAAGAAAGGATGAATTAAATGAGCGCAGAGAAGTTTGTGAAGACTCATATGAACTGATCCAGAATGAAATAGGCAGATTTAAGAAATACATAATGATTACCATAATGCAAATGGAAATAACAACAACCACAATAAAATGAAAATTTAATGATAAAGATCAAGCTTGACCCCAAATAAGAGAGGAAAAAATACTATTTCCACTCTTCTTTAAAGAGGTGAAGTACTACAGATATGGAACTTATTTGATATGTTGGTTAGTTTTGCTCAATTCCTTGTATTCCTTTCCATGTTTTAAAAATCTTAGTTATAAGGAATGGCTCTTTGGAATAATGTAAAAGGGATATATCTATAAATAAAGATGAAATAAAAATAGAAGATAGAATAATTATTTAAAAAATACTAAAAAGTAAGTTTAAAAATTTTTTGTTAAATTCAAAGAATAACTTTAATGTGCCAGATTCATAGGTACTTTGGAATCACTCTGAAGCCTGACAATAATCACAAAATAAGAATCTTAAAGTACTAGGACTAGTCACAACTAAAATATAGGGCTTCCTATTCTAGCTCATAAGGCTCTCTGCTGACACTAATGTATTTAAATTGAATACTTATCTCCAATCTTTTAATCTTTGACTAACTGTAGCACAGATGACTCACAGTTTTATGTTAGCCCTTGTGGGCACAGAAAGAAACCCTTCTTGTTTTAGCTTCTTCTGTATGTTTTGCCTCCACACACTTTTTTGAAATAAATAGGAAAGGTTTTGTTGTAATAGGAAGTAGAAATCCAACCCAAATTTTAAAGAAATTTATATTTAATTTCTCTTTAAAACATGATGAACAACAGAAAGAATCCATTTGAATTTCCTGACATTCATTGCACATAAATTATTAACTGATGAATAGGCAACAGGGAACTGTAAAAGACCAAACCTTCCATATTATTTCATTAACAGAGATCCCCTTGATTTTATAGGTATTCCATACAGATGGGAAGATGGGAATCTGTGGGTTGGCTCCAAATTCCAGCCACAGAGTAGCCACACATAGAAGTCAGCCCAGAATATGATGGAAACTTTGGTTCTGGGAAAGAAATCAAAACTCTACAATCTGGTTAACATCTGGTTTCCAGCAGCAGCTTCAAACTTTGCTGCAGTTCTCAGTTGCAATCCATTGTTGAACTCCCTATAGAAAGCTTCTGATCATAAGAAAGCTAACTGGAGCAGATGGTGCCCTCAAATAGAAAATATAGCTGTAGGAGGCAAAAGTTCAGCCCACTCCCTAAAAGGACCAATTGTTCTCCTGGTGACACCCACTCTCCTTACACCCTAGGAAACCACTGTGCTAATTGTTGTCAGCTTAAAAGAAAAAGAATAATTGAATAATAACCAAGTGCAACGAATTGGCTCCTATTCCTTTGACCCATGATAAAAACATTTCCTGAACTTTGAATGGATTAAGATCTTCTGAAATTCACCACTGAAGAAAACCAAAATTTCTATGCCACTAGGAACCTTCACCTGGTAAGTTTAAAGTCCTTATTTAGTCTCTCCTTCTATTCAAGGTTAATAGTATTAATTTAAAATCCCCCCCAAGGCTACCAAGCCTTTGAAACTTTTTTCATATTTTTTACTCAAGCATGAATAACCATAAGGCTGCACCAATATTGTAGGTCTGAGTTTTATAGTAATTAGCTGGCCAATAGTCATTGTAGAAAAAAATCTCTCTGTTCCTTTTTTCCCTTCAGGTACTAAATTGTAAATCCCAAAAAAATGAGATTTAACATATGTGAGGAATTAAATGTAGGGATTTGACTAAGTATATGAGAATTCTAAAATAATATAGTGGGCGCCAATTTAAAATATTTTTATAGCTCAAGTCAAAATGACTTTTAATAGTTTTTATTTACAAAGAGGTGGAAAAAGTGAAAGTAGAGAAAAGCAGAAAGAGGGTAGAGAAGATGTCTAGCCTATCATACTAAATATTGCTCCAGTGCTTGGCTCAGCCTGGCAGGGCTTGCTAACCCTCCACTAAAGGACCAGGTGTTCCACCCATGCAGCCTCCTCCAAGAGGGAAAGGCCTCTCCGGAACTAATCTCTCCAGAAGCCAGGAAAGGAAGGCCAGCTATTCACTCATCTAAGAGCCAGTCCAAGAGCCAAGGTCCCAAATTGAAGCCAAGGTCCAAGTCCAAAGTCACCTCCAAGAGGCAGGTCACCAGCCAAGCTCCAAACCAAAGATTCTAGTCGAAGTCCCAAGCTGAAGACTTTCAGGACTTTTTATAGTCCTTTTCCCACATCACTTCCTGTCCTTTCCCCTCTTCACAGGGGCCAATCATAGCTTACAAATTGCCTAGCACTGCCCAGGGGGGCAGTGGCTATGGGATCCACCTCTCATCCTCTGAAGTTGTCAACTCTTATCAAAGGATTAACAAGTTTCTGATTGATTAGGTTAAAAGGGTAGAGCTCTCCAAGTTGGTGACTTGTGAATTTTCTTACTTAGTGGCTAACAAAGTGTTAAGTAGAGGTTAAGTAGGGGTTTTACGACTGATTAACTCAAAATAGACAAAGAGAATAAAGAATACCCTTTTACACATAATACTATGAAATTCTGGTTGATAATAATATTAATCATAATAATTTATATAACCATTCACATGCTTCCCTCACTACCTCCCCTGAGATAGGTAGCACAACTATGATTATACCTATTAAAAAGATGAAGGACCTGAGTTCTGAAGTGACAAAACTAGGACTTGAATCCAGGATTCTCCTTCTTATATTATGCTGGTGATTATACTTCATACTTGACCACAAACAATCATTAATATCTTCCTCTATTAAACAAAAATTAATGGTACCCTGATATCCCTGATATTATAAAAAAGAACATTTTGAAGTGCTTGGGAATATTGACATTAGAAAATAAGGAATCATAGAACTTCATAATTTGGGCATTCAAAATAATTTCTGCAAACTTCGAGGCCAATACCTGGAATGTAATTCTTTCAACATTTATCAAAAAAATGGTCACACAAACTTTATTTAAAGACCTCTAATGAAGCAGTCTATCCAATTTGGGACAGCTAAAATTGTTATAGCAAACTTGAATTTGTCTCCTTACGATTTCTATCATTTTCCTCTGGCTTCAAAAAGAAGAAATTTAATCCATGTGGCAGCCTTTGAAGTACTTGAGAGTTGGAATGTTCCTTCTAAGCTTTCTGTTCTTTAAAAATATCTAATTCCTTCAATTAATCTTTATATGACACTGTTTTAAAGGATCTTCACCATGCTGGTTGTACTCCTATAGACACACTCCAGCTTCTCAGTATTCTTCTTAAAATAAGTTTCTTAGAATTGGATCCTTTCATGTGTATATTTTGTACATGCCATTCAATATACAATGGGTACCTCTTTAAATATTTACAACACCAGCTATGCAACAACACAACATTGCATGGTCTTAGCCTGTATTCTCAGAAAAAGAGTTATCTCTAAGAAATCAAAAATATTTATAGATTCTGACTTTGTGATTCTATTATTTTCTGAATTAGTCATTGCCTGATCTGTGTAAGATAGGATAGGAACAGGTGACACACCTAATTATAGATTTGAAAGCTATGATATTCCAAGGTTATTTAATTTATCAATGTTCACATAGCAAATCAGTGACTGAGCCAGATTATTGCACAATTTCAAAAGGAATGAGATGATTGAAGGAGTGGAGAGTCCATGAACAGATCAGAGATTCATATGATTTAGAGCTTAAAGAGACTTTTGACATTCATCTTAAATAAGGAAAGACTTGAACACATTTTAATAAAGCTGACATAGTTGTTCAAAGGTTTCTGGACTTCACTGTGTGGTAGAAGGGAGGTCAGAAACCCAGCCTTGGAATACAGAATTCCCCCACAACAAGTTATACTTTAATATTGATTAATCTTTCATTGAATGACCAGGAAAGGAGAGGGTCTGGTCAAGTAGGGATAATGAGAAAACTGATAGAAGTATTTCAGAGATATTAAAAGACACTAAGGAAAGCAAAGCCTCTAGATAAAAGACTGGTCTTCTCATAATAGGACCTGAATCCATGCTTGCTGAATTGAAGGACTTGTGGAAAACAGATAGGAATTGCACAGAATTAAGAAGATGTGAAAGAGGGGCAGCCTAGGTGGCTTAGGAGATAGTAAGCTAGGCCTGGAGATGATAGGACCTTAGTTCAAATGTGGCCTTAGATACTTCCTAGGCAAGTTACTTAATCCCAATTCCCTAGCCCTTATCACTCTTTTGCCTTGGAATGGATACTTATTATTAATTCTAATACATGAAGGACTTAAAAAAAGAAAATATGGAAGAACTCTATCTAATCTGAATTAGCAGAGGGAATGCCCATATTGAAGAGGTCACATATTCATCAAAATATAAATATCCTGATACAGTTAAAGACACAGAGATGGGAACTATAATGGAAAAGAACAACCAGGAGCAGACGGTGAGAATCACACATAACTATAAGGAGGCAAGTAGTTACATATTTGCACAACTCCCACTGAATTTGCCCACAAGTAATGGAGGAGTGAACATGTACACACACACACACACACACACACACACACGCACACACACACACACACACACACGAAACTGAAATTTAATGAACATTGCAATGTTTAATATTTTAGAATATCTAAGGCTAGATTTTGTTAACAACTATACATGAAATCTATATATTTATAAATTAAATTTATGTATATATTTATATATATGAATCCTGCTAAACAAATACCATGATGCTTAATATATCTAAATTTTTATGCTTAACATTTCACACATTCATGTGGCTCTGGAAGTTCAAGGAACAAACACTGTGATGCTTAAAACTTCTTGCAACAGACAGTTCAGATCCAAGCTCCTAGTGGGTTATGTAAAGTGTCCCCCTATGAGTGAAAATATTTCAGATGAGAACACTCCCCAGGTTACCAACTGTGTACTGTTTGTACAGCTTATTTGAAATTTTTTTGAAGTGGGGGAAGGGTGGTCTTAGGATTTACACAAAGAAAAAGAAAAGCTGCCACATGAATTTTGGGTTTGATTTGGCAGAACAGAACATGCCCATATATCCAATATTGATGTTCCACCTTCAAAGGCTGACACCAAGCCCTGTTCTTCTCCTCTTTTCCTTTATAGCAAATGAGTGGCAAATAGATGCTGAGGATCTCAGACAAAGGAGGCTAGACTTGCTAGCCTTCACCACAACTTAAAGTATCCTTCCAAAAATTTCCCTGGGTGAGAAAAAAGTTAAACAGTAATTTGCATGACCTGTCATGAAGGATACCTTTGCATCTTTACATTAAGCACCTTTGTCATTCAACTAGGCTTAAGATGCTGACATTTCCTTCAGCCAGGTGCACTGTAACCGAAGATAGAGAGGAGAGGGGCTTTAGTAGTCTTTGGGAATTTTTATTTAAAATAGCAATGAGAACACACAGAGATAAATCCACTAAGATTTTTTTCAAAGGGAAAATGGAAATTGGAAAATATGGGGGTGGGAGGAGGGGAAAACAGCTTATAAAACATCTGTTCTCTCCATTGTTCTGACTCTTTTAGAAGCTCTAGAAAATTGCCCAAGAATATCGAGTACCTCAGGGAAAACAACATGAGTGACCTCATAGCACTCCATACATAAAGATGGAACACTTGCAAAAGTATACTTGGGGGAAAAATTCATTTGAATTTTAGGACATTTTTGGGAGGGTCATGAAAGGTAAACAAATATCCAAAGTTTTTCACAGGAATTATATCAGTGAGTTTTATTGAGCAGCTATTAAAAAAAACAAAAACTCAAACAGTTGTGAAATCAACTAAACAAATAAACAGAAACTTCAACACAAGACCCTTACCCTAGACAAGTGCCTCAACCATATGGCCCAGCCAAATGGAAGAGATTAACATTCTCCAAAATAGTCATTCCCTTGGAAAAGCCATTCAGTGCAGTAACTGCCAAAGGGTCAAGAAGTCAACTCAGGAATTTCATTTTGGAACTTCACCTCCAAGGCCTTACCAAGCTTCTGCTCATGCATAAAGAGAACATTTTAAATTGTTTCCTTGGAAATATACTTGTCAGAAATACCTGAATACAAAATCAGCCATAGACACATAACTAGCTAGGTGATCTTGAGCAAGTCCCTTAACCTCTTAGCCTTAAATCCTCGTTTGTAAAATAAGCACATTAACAGAATCAACCTCACAGGACAGTGGTGAGGACTAAATGAGATAACATATATAAAACCCTTTGGAAAATTAGCTTCTATTGCTTGGAGTTGCGATCTTTGAAATCTGCTAGTAAGTATGAGCCATGTACTAGGGACTCAAAGACAAAAGGAAATGGTCCCTAAACTTAGATAGCTTATGTTGAGGTTGGGTGGGAAAAAAGTTGTCTGTGTGTGTGTGTGTGTGTGTGTGTGTGTGTGTGTGTGTGTGTGTATACATATATAAGACTATTAAATATAACTTGAGGAATGGGGATAGAAAGTGAGGACTGGGGGGCTGCTTGTATGTCACTGGATTAGGACAAAATCAACCATCATCTGAAGTAAAAGTGAAATGTATTCTCCATATCACACCTAATTGAAGAAGAACTTGAAAGTGAATTATACTTATAAGTTCTTTAGATAAGAAAATTAAGCCTTGTGAATAAAAACAAAACGAAAGCATTTCCAAAGAACAATCTGCAAAGAAGCAGAAGTGCGTAAAGAAGAGGAAGGGGAAGCAGTTATCTCAATCAATAAGTAAATTTAGAATGATGTGATCTGATCAGGGTTCCAGTGTAATAAATTTTTCATCTTGTATTTCATCTACTTAACAAGACAAAAATATTCAATGTAAAATTAAGAGTCCCTACGGTACATGAAGTCTAATTTGGTAGATTTTTAAATATATATATATATATATATATATATTTAACTTTGTGACAACATAGCTATATTTTTAAATTATGAATTAGCTACAACATGGAGAAGCACCCTGCCTATGCAAGATTTACCATGCATGAAATTATGAATTGTGTGAAATTTGTTTTGGCATCAGTCACTCGATTAATAAACACTTATTAAACATCTACTATATTCAAGGCACCATTCTAAACACTAGAGCCCACCAATTCACAGAAGATGAGGAAGAGAAAGCAATCCCCAAAAACATTGGATTTGGACTGCTGGGATCAGAAGATCTGGGATCAGAAACATCTGATATTTGTTACAGCACTGAGTGACTTAAGGAAATAAATTACTTAACATCTCTGGACCATGGTGTCCTCTATGGAAAGAGGAAGATTGGATAAGACAACCTCTATTATCTTTTCCACCTTTATTATTCTAAAATCTTCTCTCTACCTCCAATAGGCACTCAACACATTTATACTGTCATATACATTCCATTATTTCCTGGGGGAAAACACATGATCCATGGCTTCTCCAACTCCTAAGCCCTACGAAAATATATTCCTCTTGTGTTACAAGATTAAATGACTTCTCAGGCCCCATCCAATTAGGCTTCACTATGACTCTGAAACTTCTCACCCAGTGCAAGAATCTCATGGACTGAAATTTTATAAGTAATGATAATTCAAAACCAAATTAATTTAAAAAGTTGAGATGGTATTGGAAAGTCCTTTATCCTCTATTTCTTAACTTGAAGATTCCCATTTGCAGGAGTCCAGTCAGGGAAATAGCTGGGTCAGAAGGAAGGCTTCAGGGCCAGTCATTGATCATGCTTATAATAGGCAAAGATAATTATCACACCTCTATGGGAGATGTGGCAATTATTCCATTGGGAAGAGAGTTTTCTGTTGTATTTGGGTCTCTGTCACTAAGTCCTTAAATCTTAACACAGGTCCCTAATGACTAGGTTTTCTTTCTAGTTAACCAGTGGAAAAAATCCTGAATAGTAAGATGACAAAGCATAATAAAAGGATTTTAATTAGATAAAGCAATTCAGCCAGAGTGCTGGGCCTGAGTCGGGAAGACCTGAGTTCAAATTCAGCTTCAGATATTTATTAGTTGTGTGACCCTGGGCAAGTGACTTCACCTCTGTTTTAAATCCACTTGAGAAGGAAATGACAAATTACTTACAGCATTTTTGCCAAGAAAACCATGGACAGCATTACCATACTCTGGAACATGGGGTTATGGAAAGTCAAACAGAACTGAACAACAAATCCTTGCTAATAGATTTTATAGCTAATGCATTTCCCTTTTCTAGTATGATGTTGTTGTTTTGCTTTGTTTTTTTTTAATCCTTGTCTTCCATCTTGTAATCAATACTGTGTATTGGTTCCAAGATAGAAGAGTGGTAAGGGCTAGGCAATGAGGGTTAAGTGACTTGCCCAGGGTCACACACTGGAGAAGTGTCTGAGGCCAGATTTGACCCTAGGGCCTCCTGTCTCTAGGCCTGGCTCTCAATCTACTGAGGAGGCCAGCTGCCTCCTCTAGTATGATGTTTTAAATAATTTCAAAGAAATATCATTAAAATTTTTTTTATTTAGAATATTTTGGCATGGTTACATGATTCATGATCCTCCACCTCCCTTCTCCTTTCTTCTCCCCACTTCCAAAGCCAACAAGCAGTTCCACTGGGTTCACATATCATTTACTTCTGGGCTTAGATAGCCACAGAGGAGAAGGAACTTCATGATTCTCCCTACTACTGATCACAACAAAGCATCTCAAAAGGATAAAAATAAAAATCAGATCAGGGAGGGGCTCTGCCAAGGGGTGTAGCCTTGAAGGTAGCTAAGATTTGGGCATTTCCAAACTATTTTATTATTATTATTCCTGTTGACCCCCTAGGAGCATAGGGCCGCAACCATCTCACGCCAGCGGACTCTGTTCTGGGCAACTTCCCTGAGCTGGGCCCATGTCATTCCGACTGTTTTTGTTTCATTTTCGGCAGATCTTCGCCAGGTCTGTTTTGGTCTTCTGACTTTCCTCCTCCCTGAAGGGTTCCAGCTCAGTGCTTGTCTGGCTACATTGTCTTCCGGTTTTCGTAGCGTATGTCCTATCCATCCCCACTTACGTTTCTTTATATCCTGACTGATGGGATACTGGATTGTTCTTTCCCAGAGACTAGCATTCGAGATCTTTTCAGGCCATCTGATGTTCAAGATGTAACATAGACATCTGTTAACAAAGACCTGGAGTTTGTTGGTGTCAGCGCTCGTCACTCTCCAGCTTTCTGATCCATATAGGAGGACGGCCTTTACGTTGGTATTGAGGATTCGGAGCTTAGTGACGAGGGACAGTGCTCTGGAGGTCCAGACAGACTGTAAGGTGTTAAATGCCTGTCTGGCTTTGTTGATTCGGTTTCTGATGTCCTCATCTGCTCCGCCGTCCTTACTGATGATGCTACCCAAATAGGTGAAGTGGTCCGTCTCCTTGATGTTTTCTCCCTGTAGTTGGATTGGCAGGTCCTGTTTGCTGTTGACTGTGATCACCTGGTCTTCCTCTTGTTGATCTTCAGACCTGTCTTCTCCGCCTCTTCAGAGAGTCGTGCAAGTTTGGCTTGCGCATCCTGCTGCTTGTGAGAAAGGAGACAGATGTCATCCGCGAAGTCAAGGTCCTCAAGCTGTTTGGTGTGAGTCCATTGAATGCCCGTATTGTTGTCCTTGGTAATTCTTCTCATGGTCCAATCTATGACCATCAAGAAGATAAGGGGCGAAAGCATGCAGCCTTGCTTCACTCCGGTCTTCACTGTGAAGGGAGCCGTCAGTTTCCCATTATGGATGACCTGGCAGGTAAAGTCTTCGTATAACTGCTGGATGATGTTGATGAGCTTCGGGGGAATCCCGTAATGCTGCATCAGTCTCCAGATGATGCTCCTGTCCACGCTGTCAAATGCCTTCTCGAAATCCACGAAAGTCATGTAGAGGGGGGACTGCCACACTCGATGGACTGTTCGATGATGATTCTTAGGGTGACGATATGGTCGGTGCACGATCTGTGCTGACGAAACCCTGCTTGTTCTATTCTCAGCTTCTTGTCCAAGGCCTCCTTCAGTCTTTCTAAGATGACTCTGGTCAGGATTTTGCTGGGAGCGGATAGAAGCATGATTCCTCGCCAGTTGCTGCATTGGGATAGGTCACCTTTCTTGGGTAGCTTCACCAGGTAGCCTAGTTTCCAGTCTGTTGGGACTTGTTCCTGTTCCCAGATCTTCTGCAGGAGGGGCTGTAGCATCTCCGCTGACATTTCTGGGTCTGCCTTCAGTACCTCAGGGGGGATGCCGTCTGGACCTGCGGCCTTGCCATTTTTCATGGTCTTGATGGCTTTGATGATCTCAACTTTGGTAGGTGGGCCCGTGTTCACCTGAAGCAGTTCGGCGGCTGGTGGTATGTCCGGAACAGTTGGTGGAGGCGGTCGGTTCAGGATTTCTTCGAAATGCTCTGCCCATCGGGCTCTCTGCCCTGCATCACTTGTTATTGTCTTGCCAGTCTTGTCCTTCACTGGCTTGCTAGGGTTGTAGTTCTTTCCCGATAGAGTTCTTGTTATTTCGTATAGCCTCTTCATGTTCCCCTGCCCAGCTGCTGTTTCTGCTTCTTCGGTCATATCGTGAATGAACCGTCTCTTGTCATATCTTGTGCTCTTCTTGACCTGACGGTTAATTTCCCAGTACTGTGTTCGAAGTTCTTCTTTCTCCTGTTGATCTTGGCACTGGCTGATCTTCTGTTTCAAATCTCTTCTCTGTTGTATCTTGGCCCATGTCTCCTGTGTTAACCATTCCTTGCGCTTTCTCTCTCTCTTTCTCAGGACTTCTGCGCAGGTGGTCTTCCAGGTCTGCTGGAGTTTGGTCCCGTGGTCTTCGACTGTCTCTCTCATGAGTCCTGTCAAGGCCGCGAACTTGGACGGTCCCAAGCCCGGCTGAAAAAGGAGGAGGGTTGGGCATGGGGCTAGCAACCCCATCCCGTAAAAAATCACATTTGCTATAGAAACCGCAACCTCACCAAAACAACAAAACCGAAGATCGCTGGAGGATTGCTCTCCAACAGAGTCCATGACACATGAAAGCCTCTGGGAAGCCAGCTCGCCGATAAATCTTCTGACGACCAAGGCAAAAACCAGAATAGCGACATGGAACGTAAGAACATTATACGAATGCAGAAAACTCGCTCAGGTAGTAAATGAGATGAAAAGATACGACATCAGGGTCCTCGGTTTATGCGAGACCAGATGGAATGGAAGCTGCCAGACCAGTCTGATATCAGGCGAAACCATCATTTACTCTGGCCATGAAGACCCGGACCATTCGCACACCCAGGGAGTAGCGCTGCTCATGACACCTGAAGCAAAAAAGGCGCTGATAGGTTGGGAACCTATCTCGTCAAGGCTTATGTCAGCAAGGTTCAACTCAAAGGGGAAGAAGATCACCATCATCCAATGCTATGCACCCACCAATGCGGCAGAGGAAAAGGAAAAAGAAGAGTTTTACAGCTCCCTACAGGCAATACTTGACGGCACACCAAGAAGAGACCTGATGATCATTATGGGAGACTTGAATGCAAAGGTAGGAGAAGACAACACAGGAAAGGAATTCATCATGGGAAAGCATGGAGTAGGCACCTGTAACAAAAATGGAGAGCTCTTTATGAATTTCTGTGCCTTCAACAATCTTGTTATTGGGGGCACTATATTCCCACACAAGAAAATTCATAAGTCAACCTGGACTTCGCCTGATGGAAGGACGAAAAATCAGATAGATCACATCACAGTTTCCCGCAAGTGGAGAAGAAGCCTTCTAGATGTTAGAGCAAGACGTGGTGCAGATGTGGCCTTGGACCACCAACTCCTGGTGGCAACTTTTAGAACCAAGTTGAAATTTCCAAACTATAAGGGGGTAAAATTACACATACCAAAACACAAGCTGATCACCCCTCTCCCACACCACCTACCATGCCAGAGTCATAGCAAGGGCTGGGGCAATCTCTAAATTTGTGGGGGCTGACTGAGGGCACCAGAGTCTTACCCCTGAGGGCAGCACAGGGTCTTGGCAGCTAGACTTGAGACCTGAGGCTGGGGAGAACAGTGCACAGAGCTCAGAGCATGGAGCATGAGCACACAGACAAGGCAGACCCAGGCTGGCCATGCAGACCCGGGCTGGCTGCAACAGACACAACACAGACTGGATAAATAGCCTCAGGGCAAGACTCTTTGAAGCCCACTACACCAGGAACTGCCTGCCCATCTCAATCAGACTTCTGGCTGAGAAGCCAAGATAATTCAGAAGAAAAAATGAGCACAGCAATGGCTATCAAAATGAAGGAATCACAATCCACAAATACCAAAAGAAATAAAAAACATTTGATCCTGGATAACTTATATGGAGAGAAGTAGCAGAGTACAGAGGTGATAGCAAAGTGTGACGAAAAGCAAACACATCCAAACATTAAAAAAATGGAAATTGGTCACAAGCTCTTAAGGAACTCAAAATGGAGTTCAAGAACCAAGTAAGAAAGCTAGAGTACAAATGGGCAGAAAAGTGGGAAATAGAAATGCAAGTAATTCAAAAAGAAAATAACAGTTTAAAAGACAGAATATCCCACTTGGAAAAAGGAACACAGAAATCACATAAAGTAATAAGCAAATTGGAGACCAAAATTGACCTGCTGGAAGTCATAACAAACAGGATGGACCAAATCAAAAAGGGAAATCAAAAGATCATAACTGAAAACCAGTCTTTAAAGACTAGAATTGGGCAAGTAGAAGCTAATGATCTCATCTCACAGGATAACAAGAATTAATAAAGCAAAATCAAAAGAATGAAAAATAGAAGGAAACTTGAAATATCTCATTGAAAAGGCAACTGACCTGGAAAATAGGTCCAGGAGAGACAATTTGAGAATCATTGATCCACCTGAAAACCTAGGGGAAAAAAGGCTTGACATCATATTATAAGAAATTATCCAAGAAAACTGCCTTGATATTCTTGAACAAGAAGGCAAAATAGACATTGAAAGAGTCCATAGATCACCCTCTACATTATATCCTCCAAAACAACCCCCAGGAATATAATTGCCAAATTCAAGAGCTTCCAAGCCAATAAGAAAATAGTCCAAGAAGCCAGAAAGAAACAATTCAGATATCAAGGAGCCCCAGTCAGGATTACACAGCATCTGAAAGCTTCCACACTAAAGGACCTCAAGGCTTGGTATATGATATTCAGAAAGGCAAGAGAATTGGGCCTACAACCAGGGATCATCTACCCATCAAAGCTGTCTATATACTTCCAAGTGAAAGTATGGGCATTTAACAAGATAGAAGATTTCCAAGTATTCCTAAAGAAAAGACCAGAACTAAATGGGAAATTTGATGTCCAAATACAAAATTCAAGAGAAAAATGAAAAGCTGTACAAGAAAAAGGGGGGGAAATTTTAAGGACTTCAATAAGGTCAAATTATTTATATTCCTAATTAGAAAAATGAAATTTGTAACTCTCAAAAATTGTTTTCACTATCATAGTAGATAGAAGAATTATTCATAGGTAGAGGTTTGGTACTAAGTGGTTTAAGATAACATGTAAAAAAAATAAAAGGGGAAGGGAATGGAAGATAGCACCAAGAGAAACTTAAAGGAAGAATAAAAATAAGATAAATTATACTACATGAAGAGGCACATGGGAAGGGAGGAATAATACTATTATAAAAATGAGAGGAAGAGAGTTCTAATAGGTAATACTTAAACCTTACTCTCAGTGGAATAAATTCTGAGAGGGAAGAGTATCTAGATTCATTGGGGTATCTAATTCTACCTTACTCTACAGGGAAGTTGAGAGGAAAAAACCAAGGAAGGAAGTGGAGTGGGGACTACCAAAAGGGAAGGAAAGAAAGAGGGGAGGGAATTCAATAGACCTTAAAGAAAAATAAGAAGGGAATAAGAAGGGAGGGGATGAGAAGGGAAGTAAAATAGGGGTGGAGAATAGGGGGAATGATTAAAAGCAAAACACTGGTGTAGACGGAAATAGTGAAAGAAGAAAGGGTAGGACAAAAAGAGGAAATCAAAATGATGGGGAATACACCTATGGTTATCAGAACTCTGAATTTGAATAAACTTATCCATAAAAAGGAAGCAAATAGCAGGGTTGATTAGAAACCAAAATCCTATCATATGTTGTCTATAAGAAACACAAATGTAGTAGGTAGACACACACAGGGTAAAGGTAAGGGGCTGGAGCAAAATTTATTGGGCATCAATTGAGAAAAAGAAGGCAGGAGTTGCAATCATGATATCTGACAAATCCAAAGTAAAAAGAGAAGGTAAATACATCATGATGAAAGGCAGTATAGACAAAGAGGAAATATTAGTACTCAACATGTATGCACCAAATAGTATAGCATCCAGATTTTTAAAGGAAAAATTATTGGAGCTTAAGGAGGAAATAGATAGTAAAACTATTCCAGTGGGAGACCTGAACCTTCCTCTATCAGATCTAGATAAATCAAACAAAAAAAATAAATAACAAAGAGGTAAAAGTTGTTAATGAAATCTTAGAAAAATTAGAGTTAATAGATATGAGGAGAAAAATAAATAGGGACAAAAAGGAATGCACCTTCTTTTCAGCAGCACATGGTTCATTCACAATGATTGACCTGTACTAGGGCATAAAACCATGGCAAACAAATACAAAAGAACAGATACAATAAATGTAACCTTTTCAGATTATAATGCAATAAAAAGAATAATAGGTAAAGGTACATGAAGAAGCAAGTCAAAAATTCATTGGAAATTAAGTAATATGATTCTTCAAAATTGATTGGTTAAAGAACAAATCATAGAAACAATAATTTCATTGAAGAGAATGACAATGGGATGACATCATATCAAAATCTATGGGATGCAGTCAAAGCAGTACTCAGTGGAAAATTGATATCCCTGAGAGCATATATCAATAAATCAGAGAGGGAAGAGGTCAATGAATTGGGCATACAGATTAAAAAGCTAGAAAGAGAACAAATGAAAAATCCCCAAATGAAAACTAAATTGGAAATCCTAAAAATTAAAGGAGAAATTAATAAAATTGAAAGTAAAAGAACTCTTAAATTAATAAATAAGACTAGGAGCTGGTACTTTGAAAAAACAAATAAAATACATAAAGTACTGGTTAATCTAATATACATGTATCACTGTTCAAAACCTATTTCCATATTATTCATATTTGCAGTAGAGCAATTCTTTAACAGCAAAACCCTAATCACATCCCTATCACACTATGTGGTCAATCATATATTTTTCTAATGCATTTCTGGTTCCACAGTTCTTTCTCTGGATGTGGATTATTCTTTCTACTAAGTTCCTCTGGACTGTCCTGGGTCACTACATTGGTACTGGTAGAAAAGTCCATTACATTCGATTGTGCGATAATGTATCAGTCTCTGTGTACAATGTTCTCCTGGTCCTGCTCCTTTCACTCTGCATCAATTCCTGGAGGTCATTCCAGTTCACATGGAATTCCTCCATCTCTTTATTCCTTTCAGCACAATAATATATAAACAACACATACCACAATTAATTCAGCCATTCTGCAATTGATGGATACCCCCTCAGTTTCCAATGTTTTGCCACCACAAAGAGTGTGGCTATGGATATTTTGGTACAAGTCTTTTTCCTTATTATCTCTTTGGGGTACAAACCCAGCAGTGGTATGGCTGGAACAAAGGTTAGGCATCCATTTAAAGCCCTTTGTGCATAGTTCAAAATTGCCTTCTAGAATGGTTGGACCAACTCACAACTTCACCAGCATCATATTAGTGTCCCAATTTTGCCACATCCCCTCCAACATTTATCTCTTTCCTTTGTTGTCATATTGGCCCATCTGCTAGGTGTGAGGTGATACCTCAGAGTTGTTTTAATGTGCATTTCTCTAATCAGTAGGGATTTAGAACACTTTTTTCACATAGTTATTGATAGTTTTGATTTCATCCTGTGAAAACTGCCTATTCATGCTTCTTGACCATTTGTCAATTGGAAATGGCTTGACTTTTTTATAGAAAGAAATATCATTTTCCCCTAAAGTCCCCAGGAATTATTTGAATCATAAGAACTTCAGTCATAGCATTTAAATATGTTTTTGTGTATGTATATGTTTAGATATGTACATATTAATCCAAAGAACATTTTTGTAGTGCTCAAGTCACTCTAGCAATTTTTTCTCTATTTGTGGATTCTCCAGGTGTCTAGATATTATAAGACTGTCTACTGTCAAGTAATTGTGAAAGAGGCTGGATCTAGGAAAGTCAAGCCCCAAGAATTTAAATAGATCCATGAGATATTTGAAAGGCCTGGGGCTAGAACACAAAGGATCACAGGATGTAGGACTGGATACAAATAATGTGTTTATATCTTAGGGAAGAAACATGTTTTTATCAAGAATATCTGGCTACTAAGCAGCAGAGCTATAATATGAACCCAGATCTTCTGATTCAAATCCAGTGCATTTTGTGTTGACAAAGCCAGAGAATAGTGTTGTATATGAAGATACAGAGAAATTTGTTTAATGCAAACACCAAAACTAGGTGATCAATCAACAGAGGAAAAAGGGATAGCCACAGTTAAGCCTTTATACCAAAGATCCATCTAAGAAGGAGCAAGGAAGGCAAGTGACAGATCCAAAGTGTAGGAAATTTTTCCAGTGGTGAATGGTTTCAAAGAGCTTCGGCAGCAGGTATTAGAAGTAAAGAGATTGATGTTCATGAATGGGAAATTCATGTGGAGAGGGAGTAGAATGAGGGAGAGGGAAGGGCTACCATTCAGACTTTATTCAATGGTTAACTAGAGAGAAAACCTAATCATTAGCAAGCTGAGTTAAAAGTCAGAGTCTAAGAAATGGTCTCAAAGCAGAATGAATTTATTGAAGGATTGAATTATCAAGACTAGAGCAAGACCAGCATCAATTCAAAATAAACTAACCAGGTACTGACATTTTTCTGTGTTCCTTCTTGTTTCAGGATAATATTGGTGCCCAAGTCTGGGAGAGACCTAGACTCACAGATGAAGGTTAAGTAGTAATGTCTTGGAATGTTAGAGGGATAAAGCCAATCAGGTTATTACATCTAAAGTCTCCTTAGCTTTTAGAAATAATGGTCACCTACTTCTAACTTCATCAAATATACCTTATTCTCTCTTTGCTTTCCTTAATCCATAATACCTCCCTTTTCCTCCCTTTCCCTAGTATCAATTTCATTCAACAGTTTTCTCTAATTATTGACCAATATTAATGGAGAGACACCAGGATGTGAAAAGAGTATTGGGTAAGAAGCTTAGGTTTAATATATGGTTCTGATACAATCTATGTCACTAAAGAGCAAGCTCCTTCATTTCTCTACATGTCAGTTTCCTCATATTTAATATGAGAGTGAAAATTTCATTTGTCACCTCTGTAAGATTGTAAAGAACAAAAGAGTGCCTATTATGCATTGATAAAAAGAAGTTTTTCTTACTAGAAGAATGAATGAAATCCAAGATATAGACTCCCTATTAGGATTCCAATCCTCATACTGTGTGGTTTATGGTAGACCATACAATATAGATATAAAGGGGGGAAAAGTGATTTGCAAACCTTAAATTACTATAGGAGTTTTTACTCATACCCTTTTTTCATAAAGCTATTAAAATATGACTTGACATACATCCAAGGCTTCTTGAGGAGTTATAAATTATTTTATCTTAGGACTTCCAGGTGCCCAATTAGATCTATGCATGGGCCCTTATATTTCACTTTAGGGAGCTAAATATCATTCCGATGAACTAATTGTTTTGTCAGTAATAAAATGTTATATTCTTGACTTTTTATGATTGCAACTGGGTTTACACTGTGCCACCCAGGTTTTACATTCTCCAAGTATTCATTGGACCAAATGGATAAATTTAGTTTGCTCAGGCCATCTTTGTGACTTATGTGCCTGACAGTTAAAATGACTCCAAAATATAACAAGAATAGTATCATGATTGACATAAAGATTTTTGTGATAAGATTTTTTTATTAAGCTTTTCTACATTTCACTTTTAGTCTTTAAAACTGTTTCCAATGGGTATAGAGAGACATGCTACCTTGACAGAAATCATCCAGTCCCTGGGAAGATTTGGATTTATTTACATTTATGAACAAATTGCAGCAACACAAACAACGAGATGCCAAAGAACATCAATCAAACTAAACTAAGTTTCATTTTCTCTTCAACATAATCCTTGGGTCCATGCAATGTGACCAAGTTTAAGAGGTAGCATGGTGCCTTAGAAAGATCAGAGGACTTAGAGTCAAGAGAGAAAATCTGACACTAGCTTTATGATCCTGGAGTAGTCATTTAATGTTTCTGGCAGGGCTGTAACTAAAGCCAGATATGAGGGCATAGAAATGTAGAGGTAATTGCTCTCCTTCAGCATCACAGAAATAGCTGAGCTTAACTTTGAAAGAACTCTTACAAAATGTTTTTCCTGATATCCCAGCTGTTTGTTCCTTTCATGCCCTTAAACTGACCCTGTATTTATTTTGTTTCTGTTTTGGATGTATGTGTATGTATCTTGTCTCTCATATAGAATGTAAGCTCCTTAAAAACAGGGCTTATGTCATTTTTTACTTTGTATTTTTCTTCTAATGAAAACAGGAAACTACCAGTTGGCATATTTCATCCTCCTAGCATTCGTACTCCAGATAAGCTTTGGCTGCCTCCCTTACCAACCTCCTTCCAAGAGTGGCTATTTGATATCTACCCTAGGATTAGCTCCAACCCTAATTTGTTTGAAAAAGTTGATATGAGACTTCCAGGTCATGTGAGCAACAAGACAGACTAGACTTTTCCCTAATCCCTAGGACCTGTAAGGATGGGATTTGTGCAAGTGGGATGGGACAAAAGGAGCCAGAGAAAGAGTGGCTGACAGTTGATGACAGTTGGTGACAGTTGAGACCAGAGAGAATTAGGGGTAATTCTCCAGAGGGAGGAGGAGGAATAGGGTTCTGGCAGAGGACATCCCAGCTCAGATCCAGTCCTGAAGGCTTCCAGCAGATCTTTCTTTGGACACTGAAACCCTGATTCCCTGGTCAAAGATTCCATTGCTTTTTACCCATCAAGACTTCAAACATAGTCAGCTAAGTGTTTGGACTCCATTTTGGGAGCAATCTCTTAGTCTCTGCCCCTATTACCCAACCTTGCTGAGAGACCCTTTCTGGTCTAATTTACAATTATAGAAAGGATAGAAATAGAAATAGAAAAAGAAATAGAAATAGAAATAGAAATAAATAGAAACAGAAACAGAAGGAGAAGAGGCAAGGGAAGAAGCTTGGGAGTGGGAACCTCAAAGGTTCCCACCTAAGTGACGGACTGCATAGAAATAGTGAAGAGGGCACCACAAAATCCTTCTGCTCTTCACCCCTTTCCCCAACCCCTAAATTGTGAATAATAAAAGCCATTCATTAGTCAGATAGCATTCCAGAGTGCCTAAGAGACAATGAGGGGGAGGGGAACCACAACTTCGTCTAGCAGCCTCCATCTTGGAGCCAGATCACCTGCTGTGAAGTTGATTGACCTTGGGGGAAGCTTGTGTGAACCCTGCCCTCATTCAGAATTGGATTGGGGTATCCCATACCTCATCTTATAGGGAAGCCTCGCCCCCAACTCCTGTGGGGCAGCACAACCATCCAGGTCACCCAGTTTTGGGATGATACCTCCTCAAAGTCTCCCAGTGTATATTCAGTGGGAAAGGAGAACTAGAAGAGAGTCTCACCTCATAGACTCTCTCTGTCTCCCCTCTATAGTAACTTTGGTTACTGGCTCTCATTATTATTACAGACCTTTCAAACTTCTCCAAAATTGAAATGATGCACCAAAAATGAAGCAATTTCAGTGGTTTCCATCATCTAAAACTATCAGGTGAACCTTTTAGAGACCATGTGCAGTTCCCCACCCCACCCCCCACCAAGGGTCAGGTGCAACCAGAATTAAAAAAAAAAGATTGAAAAAAATCAGGAACTAATGCTCAATGGCTCTGAGCTTGACTACACTAGAGTCCCAAAGATACAACATAGGCTTACATCATAACCCACCTCTGCACTTTGTATCCCCCTCTCTTTTTCCAGAGCTATAGAGACCCCAGTTCTAGGCTATGGAAGTTTTTCCAGGTGTTAACAACTAGCTTGACCACAGCTCTTCAGGAGCAGGGGTTGTTGCTAGGTGCCAAAGTTCTGTATTGCTGGTGCCGGAGAAAGCAGACTATGAACTTCCAGTTTTGTAGCAGAGAACTGAAAAACAGAGGGACTGAACAAGTCATTAGGACAAGAAACTCTAGGTATGAGGAGCTGAGCAGGATTATACTAAACCTGAATGAAAGACCACAGCATCTAGCTAAGGCATTTTGCAACTCACCCTCCTTCCCCCCCAAAAAAAATTATGGGGAAGAGACCTAGGCTGGTAAACCATGAATTGCCCAGTGTGGGAGGAAGCTGAGATGCTTTAAGGTACACTCCCCAAGGAAACCACAATAAAAGGAGATAGAGTCAGGAAATAAGTGATAAATAAAATGAGGTGGGGGATGCGGAGACTGAAAAATACCAAAGATTTCAAGAAGAAGAACTCTTAAGGACCTTGCACATAGTTAAATCAGCAGGAAAAACAGTAATGGAAGGAAATATGGCCTTCAGATCTAAGAAAAAAAGACTATAAAATAAAAGAAAATGATTCATCATTTGAAAAGACAGAGGACCCAATGGAATTTAAGAACATGGAAACACAATACACTGTTCCTTAGTGGTTTAAAAGAGAAATGAAAATTATGAGAAGAGAATTTTTATCCTGCACAACAAAAATAATAAGTGGAATAGAAAAACTGGAATCTGCAATGGCAAAGTTCACCAAAGAAACAAAAGAGAAAATAATAGATTGAGAATACAAATATACAGAAGTAGACAACCTAAAAGAAGAGAAGCAAAATACTAAAATACTAAAATAAAATAAGCTAGCTATGCAAACAAAACATACAGATCTCAAAGACAGGATGTGTAGAGACAACAATCCTTAGGACTGCAGCAAGCCACCAGAATAACATGACAAGGACAAAAATCTTTAACATTATAACAAAGGAAATAATAGATGAAAAGTACCAATAATTTTAATATAGAAAATTAAATCCTAATGGAAAGAATTTACAAATCACTATTAGGGAAAAAAACCCCAAGCCTACAAACACAAAGATACAGTGCTTAAATTTAACAATTCAACTCATAAACAAGAAGTTCTATAAGCCACATGAAAAAATATTGTCAAATACAGAAGAAAAGACATTCAAAGACAGCAAAACTATACTATATCCACTAGAAAATGGAGGAGGGAATCAAATAATATTTTCTGAAAAGACTTGTCCTGCAACTCTGAATTTAACAATATAAGACAAAAGATGGATGTCCAATAATAAAGAAGAGTTTGTAACATTTTTTATAAATAAAATAATAATTGAAGGAATTATTTGTTTCTTGAAAACCCCAAGCAACAAACTACATAAGGAAAAATAAGTACAGGAAGTAACAGCAATAGTGACAATAGAAACACAAATAACAGACTTCTTTTAAAGGTACACAAGGAAACAGGGGTTAAAGGTGGAAAGGTGGCAAAGGTAAGAATGAAATGGCAGACATTAAGGATAGAACCTGGGAACACCCTGGCTAGAGGTAAATACTTCTTTTGTGGGATTCCATCATAATAAGGGAGATTGTATAAAGGATCAAAAGGGAACAGGGAAATAGAGAGGAATGATGTACGGGGTCAAATCAAGAGCTCATAATGAGAGAAGGTGACCTCTATAGTCACAGAAAGAGAAGAACCTAAAGAGGAGCAGATGAGAAGGTGGTGGGAAAGATTAAAAAGTGGGGAGTGAGGTGAGGAAGGGAGTAGGTCTTACTTTGAAGGTAGAAGAAAAATCTACTAATGAATGCTCATATTAGTGAAAGGAGATGCAAATCTCACAATAGATAAAGTCTGGGAGCTTTGGTACCCAAAGTCTACTTCTCATGGGAGGGGAGGAGGTGGGACTCCTGTGATCAATTAGAACCTAGAAGACTGGGAAAATATAGACAAAGAGGAGACTTCCAGGCAAATGTATGTATATGGGCAGGGGTGGAGGGAGGTGAAATCTACAAGAAAGAGTATAGGTTATTGTGGCTTAGGGGAGCTACTATGTGGCAGTATCTTCTCTGATACCTGCAATAATTAGTATTATTCTGAGAGTAAGACATAATGGAAAAGGGGAAACCTTGGAGTAAGGTCTGTAAAGTAGTGGCATTAAGTCATATAAGACAGACCCGTGGAAGCTTTGCAAACAAAAAGAATACAGAGAAAAAAGTGAATAGATTATAGGGGTCATGAATCAGAGAATAAGGGTCTAGATTAAACAGAAAGAGAAGACAGATAATGAAGAAAGTAGAAATGAAAATTTAAAAGATAATGAACAGGAGTAACTGAAGAGAGAGGAATGGGGAATCTATTTGACTAACCAAGAAG
Source organism: Gracilinanus agilis (assembly GCF_016433145.1). Taxonomy (NCBI): domain Eukaryota; kingdom Metazoa; phylum Chordata; class Mammalia; order Didelphimorphia; family Didelphidae; genus Gracilinanus; species Gracilinanus agilis. Next base: position 193,973,123 of record NC_058130.1, read on the forward strand.
AAAAAGAAGAGGAAAAAAATACATAAACATAAAAGTAGAAGAAAGGAACATATAAAAGGAAGAAGGTGAAATATGAGAAGGGCCAGAGTGAAAGGGAAAAAGGTACAGTGGGAAGGTGGTCATTTTAAAAAAGAATAAAGTAAAATAACTAAGGGAACAAAATACTGTATTTAAACAAGGAGAAAGGGGAAATAATAAGATGAAAAACAATTTTAAAGACAGTTGGAAGAAAATATATTCCTAACCTTAATAACTTCAAATGTGAATGGAATTAATAATCCAGTAAAATGGAAAGAGTGACAGATTGGATGAGAAAACAAAATGCTACAATCTATTGCTTAGCTTACAAGAAACACATTTTAAAAAATAAAGATATAAACAAAATGAAACTGAGGGCTGGGGAAAATTGCTATCTATCAGTTGAATGAAAAAAATGAGTTGCCATTATGCCATCAGAGAGTGGCAAAACAAACATTCAAAAAAAGACAAACAAGAAAATGATAATATGCTGAAAAGAACCATAGAAAACAGAGCAGTATCAATGATAAACTTACATACTCCAAATGTCTTAGGATCCAAACTCCTAAAAGTTTATTATCTGACCTTCAAGAAAACAGACAGTAACACAGAAGTGACAGAAGACTTTATATTTCCCTCTTTCAGTTTTTTATGTCTAACAGAAAGATAAACACAATGGAAAAAAACAGAACTGAACAAATTTCTGAAGAAACTAGAAATAAAAAACTTATGTCACATTTTAAATGGAATGGCAAAAATATATACTCATTTTTCTGCACCATAAGAAACTTGTAGAAAAACTGACCATATAGTAGGGACAAATCTATTACAAACAAATGGGAAAAGGCAGAAATAGTTACTATATCATTTACTGACCATACACCTTGATAAAATAATAAAGAAATTTATTTGTAAAAACAAAATACCTAAAACATCAAGGAAAATTATGATAAGAAGTAATACTAAAGTGGGACTAGCAGCTATGGATCTTGAAATATATTATGTTTTTTTATTAATTAATTAATTTTGAATATTTTTCCATGGTTATATGATTCATGTTCTCTCCCTGCCCTCTTCATTCACTCCCATAGCTGGCAAGCAATTCCAATGGGTTATACATGTATCATTGTTCAAAACCTATTCACATATTATTAATATTTGCAATAGTGATCATTTAAAGACAAAATCTCCAATCATATACCCATCAAACCATGTGATCAATCATATGTTTTTCTTTTGCATTTCTACTCCCACAGTTCTTTCTCTGGATGTGGATAGCATTCTTTCTCATAAGTCCCTCAGGAAATGTCCTGGGTCATTGCTTTGCTGCTAGTAGGAAAGTCTACTACATTCGATTATGCCACAATGTTTCTGTCTCTATGTACAATGTTCTCCTGGTTCTGCTCCTTTTGCTCTGCATCAATTCCTGGAGGTCTTTCCAGTTCACATGGAATTCCTCCAGTTCATCATTCCTTACAACAGAGTAGGATTCCAAAATCATCAGATACCATAATTTGTTCAGCTATTCCACAATCGAGGGACACTCCCTCATTTTCCAATTTTTTGCCACTACAAAGAGCACAGCTATAAATATTTTTGTACACATTTTAATTTTTCCTAGTTATCTCTTTGCGGTATAAACCCAGCAGTGGTATGGCTGGATCAAAGGGCAGGCAGTCTTTTAAAGCCCTTTGGACATAGCTCAAACTATCTCATAAAGAAGCAGTCATCCAAACCATCTGGTACTGGCTGGAGAATAGAAAGAAAGATCAATGGAATAGACTACATAAGGGAGACCTAGAAATAATAAAAAATTAATGAGAAATAATAGAATTCAATAACTCGACATCTGATAAAGTAGAAGACATAAGTTTTCTAGAGAAAAACTTGTCTAATTACAAACAAAAACTGTTAGGAAAACTAGAAAACAATCTGGCAGAAACTAAGCTTAAACTAACATCTTACACCACACATACTCCATAAGACATTCTAAATGCATATGTGACTTATTAAAGAGCTAAAAAATGGAAGAGAAGCAGATGATTTACCTCTCACAGCTACAGGGTATGAGATGTATTCTTAACCAAATAATAAATAGAATCAATTACTATAGAAAATATAAAATATGTAACTTTGATTTCTTGAAACTAAAAAGCCACTTCATAAACAACATTAACTATTCCTAGACTAAGAATGAAAGTGGCTGATTAAGAGGGAAAAAATCTTTGTACCAAATTACTATAAGGATTTGGGATTATGCAAAATAACTAAAATGTACATACTCTTTGAACAAAAGACTGTTCCTAAGTTTACACCCCAAGGAAGCCATTAATGAGAAAAAGGTACCTATACACCCCTTGTGATAGCTAAGAATTAGAAACAAATTAGATGCCCATTGATAGATGAATGACTAAACAAATTGTTTATTGAGTCATGCATGATGTCAAATTCTAGTGTGCTATAAGAAATTATGTTTATGATGAATACAAAGAGCATGAAAATATCTATATAAAATGAGGTGGAATAAAGTAAGCAGAGCCAAGAAAACAATATATACAGTAACTAAAACAATCTAAATGAAAGGAATGATACATCACAATTTCACAAGTGTAATAAAAGGGCAGACAGGTGGTGCATTGAATAGAGGGCCAATACTGAGGTCAGGAAGACTCAACTTTTTGAGTTTAAATCTGACTTGACACACTTACTAGCAGTGTGACCCTCACCAAATCACTTCATCCTTTTTCCCTTAGTTCCTCATCTGTAAAAATGAGCTGGAGAAGAAAATGACAAAGTACTCCAGTATTTTTGCCAAGAAAGTCACAAATGAAGAGACAGATACAACTCAAACAACTGAACCACAGTAGCAAAGTGTTACAAAATTATAAGATCAAATGGGACTCAAATGAATAATTATGAGAAGACATCTTCAATCTACCCTTTTTTGGAGATGAGAGGTCCACAAGTATTTTGCATCATTCAAGTTTTGGTACTATTTCAATATATCAATCATTTATGCTGATTTTTTCCTCTCTCTTTAAATTGCTATGAATGATTATTTGAATAAATAATGTGGCAGTCTTCTTTTAGTGAAAACTCCTTAAGATCAAATGAAATCAATACATTTTTATTGAGTGTCTAATCTCTGCAAGGTACTATACTAAGTACTGAGCATAAAGACAAAAATGATTAAGATATGTTCTGCCCAAGAATAGCTTTCAAATCAGAGAAAATAAGACAAAAGCAATTAAAGGTATGCTTAAATTTGAACAATAAAAAAGCTAGACTCATAATAAAAGTACCTCGAACTTTCACAGAACAAGAAGTGATACGTATAATTGACAAATTAATAAAGACATGAATCATGAGTTCAGAAGAGGAAGAGATCATTGTAGCTAAAAAGAATTAGGAAGATTTCATGGATAGGTAAGGACCTTGGCCTTAAAAGATGTATAAAAATTAAAGAGGTAAAAAGGATAGAAGATACCATTCCAGCAAGTGACCAAATGCATAAAGTTAGAAAAGCATAGGCATGATAGAAGCCAGTCAATAGTAGATGAGTTTGACTGCAGGAAAGGCTTGTCAAAGAGAAAGAGAGGTTGAGCTAGATTGTAAATTGAATATCAAATGAAGAAGTTACAAAATTGTGACTCGCCAGAGTCTAACCTACACACAATGGGGAATCTTCAAATGTCCTTGAACAGTAGTGTCACATATTGATAGTGATATTTTAGAGTTATCTCACATTTTAGTACAGAATGGATTGAACAAGGGGAGCCTAGAGGCTAGTAGACTAGTTTAGAAAACTATAGAAATATTTCAAGCATGAGGTGAAAAGGTCTTGAATTGGGATGGTGGCAGCAGGAATGAAAAAGAAAGGCAGGACATCAAAGATATTACCAAGACACATACATAATTCCATAGCAAAGTTGATCAACTTATTCAGAATATTAAGTAGGATGCTATAAAAATCATGTATACATATATATGTGTGTTAATTTTAAGAATTAAAATCCTAGAAATCAAAAAAAGCAACTGAAAAATTAGGGAAAATATACCATAAATATGAATATGCAAGTCTCCAGTAGATCTCACCCCCATTTTCAGGCTCTCTTATTGTCATCAAATTATACTATTTACCCTCAAACCTCTATTCAGATGGCATGTGAAAGGTAGTAATTTGTATTTTATCACACAAACTTATTTTAACTTTTGCAAGCTAATGATATATTATATTTGAACATTTTATGAACTTTTGTGAAAAATTACTAGTTTGGAACTAAAATAAAGAAAAGACTTTGAAGCCGTGGGTTAAATCTGCCCGAGTCAAGTACTTTATAATTATAAAGTCTTTAGTTTTTGGTTACCTACATATCATAGCTCTGTCAGTATAATTAGCTCTGACAAATGTTAAAAATCATTTTGTAAATTACTCACTTAATTATTTTCATTTTAGATATGGAGATGTTCTTTAATTGGGCATGAGTCAACAAACTTTTCAGACGATTTTCTGATGTCAATACAGGCTAATATAAGAAGCACAGTACAATACTAATAGAACTAAAAAAAAATAAAAACATTATTGCCCTTTCAGTCTCCTGTGAAGAGGTTGTTATGATTCTTCATTATGAAGGGCATTTTCATTACATTTTATGAACTACACCCTTTAAAGTTAAACAAAAATAAAATTCTGGAAATTGCCAGCATCAAGCATCTTCAGTTACATAATCATTTTAGAAGATCTCCCGCTAATGAAACACCAAAGATAGATTAGTTTGATTCACTTAATTTCATAGGTGAAACAACTGAAAGCTAGAGAAAGAAATGATGTTCCCAGAGTCACATAGACCTAAAGACAAAAATTAGAATTTTAGTTCTTGGTCTTTAGCCTACTGAACAAGTATATCTTTGTGGTTACAGACTACAGATTTCTTTTCAGATCTGAAATATATTGATGTGATCTCTGATCTTTTCTGGCTAAGCGCTCCTTCCAATAGCATATTTCAAATCCCATCCTTTGTAATCTTAATCCATGCCCTTCCATAAATTCTCTACATGAATTCTACTCAGTGGACTTGGAGGCTTCTTCTACATATACAGTAATAACATTTTATGAATACCAATGCAGCATGTAGCCCGCCATCACTCATTCTTCATTTTGCTATGTGCCCTCTTTCAAAAGATACTCATTTGGGGGCAGCTGGGTGGCTCAGTGTATTGAAAGCCAGGCCTAGAGACAAGAGGTCCTAGGTCCAAATCTGGCCTCAGACACTTCCTAGCTGGGTGACCCTGGGCAAGTCACTTGAACCCCATTGCCTAGCTTACCACTCTTCTACCTTGTAACCAATTTAGAGAATTGATTCCAAGACAGAAGGTAAGGGTTAAAAAAAAAATACTTATTAAACATATAGTATCGGGATGCTGCTGTCCTAGGTGCTGAAAGAGATAAGAAAAAGGAATAAGCATACAATCCTTGTTCTCAAGAAGCTTCCAATCTAGTAGGGAAGATAAAATATATACATAAACAAATATCATGCAAGTAGTGTGATAAACACATACATAAAAGTTATAAATGAAGGGTTATGAGAGTTCATAGGTTGAAAGATCACATCTTGCTGAAAAGAACACAGAAGGTGTCACAGAAGAATATTTGCTCTTCGTCTTGATGGACTACTAGGATTTCAATAGGTAGAAAGTTAAGAGCAGATATGTAGAGAGGAGAGAAAGCACCTGAAGTATTCAGGGCATGACAAGTTGTCCAGTTTGGCCAATTCAAGGGTACAAGGATAGGTTTGTGTGTGTGTGTGTGTGTGTGTGTGTGTGTGTGTGTGTGTGTGTGTGTGTGTGTGTGTTTATCAGATTTGTGATTTCAGTAATGCAGGAAATTCCCAGAAGGAACTTCATCTAGCATGCATATCTGAACCTCCTTTGTGAATTGCAGCTTTAAAGAGTTATCACTTTAAGGAATAGGTAAGCACTATAAACAGACAATCCCCCTATGATATTACATCATTGTTCTCTTCTGCAAAGTAGTAGAGAGTTATTCTTTCTTATTTTAACCTGGATTTTCTTTCACTTCTACATTTTAGCCCTTTCAAAGATAGCAAAGTCAGTGTCAAATTTTTGTTCTGAATTAGACTGAACCAAGGATATCCATGATAATCTTTGGCTTCCCTTAAAATTCCATAAAATCTCTCCAGCTTTCTGGATTTTCTGATTCTTGTGATAGGGTGTCCTTGTCTTACACACATCCCCAGTGTATGTATATCATGCATTTTCTGGAATATTGCTTTAAATTTTTTTAAGTGCTTCTTATGTATTATTTCATTTAGTCCTCATAACAACCCTGGGAGGTAGGAGTTATTGTTATCTTTGTTCTTGCAGATAAGCAAACTGACACTTGAAATAGGTTATTTACCCCAGGTCACATAGCTAATAAATATCTGAGGCAGAATTTGAAACCATGTCTTCCTGACATCAGGCCCAACACCTCATGCACTAAATATCAACTTCTATAGCTACAACTGTTGACACCAGAATTTGTCATTCTGTCTGGAATTTCACTAACTGAGTCATCTACCAGCTGCCAGGTATTAGAAAAACTAGTCAGTCCTAAATAAAATTCCCACCACTCCCTATATAAACTCTGTCTTTTGTTGTTATTTCTGAGTGGCTTCTGTTGCATATACCCCAAACTGTAATATGTAGTAAGAACCTGGAGGCATTTGGCTGTCAAGTTCAAAGAGTAAACCTTGTAAGGGGAATTCCTTCCTCTTCCTACCAAGTCCTAAAAGTCTTTTACCAATTGGCCCAGAGAGTTTTCCAATGGTTGAGTCACAAATATATCCTTTCCCTTCCTGAGATCCATTTCTGTCCTTATCTATCCAATGATAATTATCCAAATGTTTCCTTTTTCTTATCTTCCTATGTTCCCCTCCTCATATACTTTCTCAAGTTAAATCACAATGTTTCCCCTGTGGGTGTCCTAATAAAACTCTAATAAAAGCTTATTGCTTTTTCTGTATTAGTTGGTCTGCCTCCTCTGTGGACAGCCCTAAGCCCTTAAAAGCAGCTACAGTAGACCAGGACCACAAAAATGTGGGCAGGAATTGCCTGGAAGTATTGCTGAGTAAATTCTCTGTGGATTTTTGTGCCTATTTTCCCAATCACCTTTCTGTGTATTACATCTCTGCCACCTCATTAAGCCCCACTGAAATTACCACTGTCTGCTAGCTACAGTAATAATTGCCAACTTATTAAAAACAGATCCAATTAGATTGAACAATGATTGCCTAGATGTAAATATTGGTTTCCTGTGATTTGGAATTTATTTCATGATTGTCAAGCTGCAAAACCTTTGTCCTTAGAATAAATGGACACTAGTACGAAAATCATGGAGATAAGTATATTTAGCTCATGAGAGTCCAATTCACAAATGAAGACATACTGAAAGATCATCATCTGAGATCTCTGACTTGAAAAAACCACATTGGCTTTCAGGTGCCTTCTCTGAAGCTCCTCATGTAAGGAACTCCTCGAGGCTTAGCATGTGGGTACCATAACAGCTGCCCAGGACTTGTGCCTAAAGAAGTAGATCAGTTGTAACCTAAAGATGGGTCAAAGCTGATTACATAAATTGAATTAATGAAAATTTCTTAGCTAACTCAGGAAAGATTATACTTAGGATTCAAATCATTCCTTAATTAGAAAAAATCCTTAGTCCTTTTTCTCAGAGACCATTTCTAAGAGAGTCTTCTTGGCCCAAATATATAGCACCAGAATGGCTGTGTACTTTAAAAAATTAATTAACTCATTAATTTTTTTTTAAAAATAAATTACAAGGTAGACAGGACTTCATATTTTAAACGTGGTGCCTTGCTAGAATAAAAGTATATCTCTACTGGCTTGAAGATCTAAGATTTGAAGAGTAATTTTTAGGGGCAGCTAGATAGCACAGTCAACTAGAGAACTAGCCCTGGAGTCAGGAGGACATGGGTTCAAATGTAACCTCAAGTATTTCCTACTTGTACAACCCTGGGCAAGTCACTTAACCTCTAACTATTGCTAGAATTGATACTAAATCATAAGGTAAGGGAGTTTATTTATTTTTTTATCAATTCAGTATCCCTGATGGAAGGAAAAACTCAAATGTTACCAACATAGTAGAGGTGTGATGCAAGGTAAATCATTTCCTCTCTCTGTTTCTGTCAGGTTCCTCATCTATAAAATGAAGTTTAACTAAAAGACTACTAAGATCCCTTTATTCCAGCTCTCACATTCTGATTGCATGAAGTGGGAAAATTGGGACCTACTAATAAATCAAGACTGAATAGCCCACCTCTGTATCTTGAGATGCTATAACCTTGCCACTGTTCTGAAGCTTCAGAGGAGATATGAAATATGAAACAGCTTCATACCCAAACATATGGTCTCTGTTGCTACCTATGATAATGCTTTATGGTCTTCAAAGTATTTCAGATGAAGTATTTTACTGGTGCCTGGCAAAAAATTCTGCAAAAAAGGTCATGCAAATAATTATTATCTCTTTTCTACAGATAAGGAAATGGAGACTGGTGCTGCCTAGTCAAAAAAGAACTTTCAAATAGTGGTCAGAATGCTGGTTTCCATGTCAGGAAATTCTAGGTTCAAATCCTGAATTTATCATGTATTAGCTAAGTGACATGGGTAAGTCTCTAAACTTAGCAGTCTCACTTTCCTCCTATGTAAAATGGAGACAGTGATGTCTGTAGTATCTACCTAGATTATTGTGAAAATGAAATAATGTATTTCATTTATTGTAATGAAGTATATTGAAATGAAGTAAAGTATAAAATATGAGCCCAAATCAACTACTGTATAAAAGATGCTTTGTTGGGTTGGTTGTTGTGAGAAGTCCCATGGTAATTGCATCCTTCTGGCATCTTAGTGTCAGAGAATTCTGTACTACAGTTGACTTCTCAGCTGCCTGACAAAATAATATTTTATCCAGGAGATAGAAAAGTAATGCAGAAAAGATTCAGGGGAATTCCTGATTATTTTGAAAGATAGCATAAATATGAATGGAACAAAGTACATAAATCCTAGATCAAAGGATATCAGAGCTGGAAAGGGGACTTTTAAAGATTATCCAGGTGAAAAAAAAGATGAAATATTAAAGACACATGGGAGCTTGGGACTCATCCAAACATTCATTTTATAAATAAGGAAACTGAGGCCCACAGATGTTAAATCACTTACCCAAAGGCACACAACTTTTTAACGGAAGAACCAAGTCTAGAATTTTAGCTCTTTCCTGAATCCTCTTCCACCACTGTTTCCAGTGGTATGTCATTGAGAATATGGAATATCTTTGCTTCTCTGTTAGTATCCCCAGTATTAACACATTGCTTTACATATAGTAAGAACTTAGTAAATTTTTATTCATTCATTCATGTAACAAAGCCTCTTTTTCTTTCCTTCTTTTCTTCCTTCCTTCCTTCTTCCTATAAAACCTCTAGCATGAAAACTTTCATTCATTTCTTTATTTCTTCTTTTCTTTCTTTCCTTTCTTCTTCCTTCCTTTTTTCTTCCTTTTTTCTTATGCGTACTAAACAAGTTTCATTTAATGTTGTCATTTAGAAGGAAAAACTGGATGAGTACTATGACCCATAAGTTTTATTTCTTTATGAATGTGTTTTTGGACCCTATTTCTGTCGCATAAAATGAGGAAACAGAGTAGTGAAGCATATTCATTTCAGCTCAACTGAGGGATTCCATTCAGTTCAGCAAATATTTATTTATCCTGCACAATGTCATTCTCCTTGGGCCTTATCTTCCTCAAGAGATAAACACTAAAGAAGCTTTCCAAAATATGCCTTGAAAGAGTTAGATTTAGAAGTTGTTGCTTTTTTTTTTTTTTAACCCTTATACTTCGGTGTATTTTCTCATAGGTGGAAGAGTGGTAAGGGTGGGCAATGGGGGTCAAGTGACTTGCCCAGGGTCACACAGCTGGGAAGTGGCTGAGGCCGGGTTTGAACCTAGGACCTCTTGTCTCTAGGCCTGACTCTCACTCCACTGAGCTAACCAGCTGCCCCCGTATTGCTTTTTTTTAAAACTCTTGCTTGCATATCCTGCAGATTGAATGGTTATTTGTCACTTTCTACCTTTGTTGAAATAGTTTTGTTAATTTTCCCAAAACTGTATGAAAAAAAATGTTTTTCAATCCCTTTTTGGTTAACTTTAAAACTCTAATGATTTTTAGAATCCTTCAGGTGAGAATTATAATTCCTTAAAATTAAAAGATTATGACATCAGCATTATAGATGGATAAAAATAGTTAGCATTTATATAGGGCTTTAATCCTTTAATGCAGATGCTATACTATTCCTATTTTAGCATGGAAAACTGAGGCAGACAGAGGAGAGGTTAAGACTTGACCAGGATCTACCAGCTAATAAGTGCCTGAAGGAGGATTTGAACTCAAATACTCCTAAGTCTCATTCTTGCACTCTGTCCAATATACGACCCATCTATCATCTGTGTGGCAGGAGGTACAAAGTTCCAACAATATGTTGTCCCTTTTCAATTCCCAGAATCCTATTCTGCAAATATTTCTATAGTAGGGTTTTTTTTCCCTAGGGGAGTCTGGAGGCAATAACCATTTTGTTAAGAGTTGCTCATCTCTTTTCTATTCTGCGGTAAATGATGCAGCAATAAATCAAGTAATAAAGGTGCTCTCATCTGAATTACTTAAATTGAGAAAGTGAGGCAGCCAATGACTAAAGAATATTTGGGAGGTGGGTATCTTGATAATGGCCTTGCCTCAGCTTTAGAGTCAGGTGACCAGGTGGCCTACTTTGGACAATACAATTCCAGATTCTTGCTGCTGTCAGAAAGTTCCATCATTAGAGATTTGTGTCTTCTCATTAAGCATTAGCCTCTATTAAAATGCAAATACTTCTAAGAGGAGAACACATTTAGCTCTTACTAATCACTAACACATTAGCTTAAATTCATTTATCAGCTCCTTTCCAATCTCAGCTGGGAGTGGGTTTGATTATGAGGAGGGAGACCTCTGGAATCCAAGACTTTTTAGGGTTCGTGAATGAAGGGTGATCCAAGAAGAGAAGTCCCATATTCTGAAGTTATGCCTCAGACCCATCTCTCTTCCACACCATCCACTGTTACTATTGCCATTCTTTTTCTCCTCTACTCTGGTTAGGAATACAAGATTCACCAGGTTTACATCCTGAGTCCTTCGCTCATAAAAACCCCTGTGATATAGGTGCTATTACTATCCCTGTTTGTATTTGGGAAAACTGAAGCAGACAGAGGCTAAGTGACTTGCCCAAGGTCTAACATCTAATAAATGTCTCGAGTAGGAATTGAACTCATATCTTCCTGGCTCTCATTCTGCCACTCTGCCTGCTACACCACCCTTTTGTAAGCTAAGTAGCAAGAGGTACAAAGTAGGACTTCTTCCTTTATGAGTTATGGTAGTTCCAACAATATATTATTCCTTTTCAAATCCTATTCTGGCTAATTCAAAAGCTGGCCTGCCAGCATGATAGCAGGTAACTGCCTGGTTCCTTATGAAAGCACAGTTTCCTAATAGAGTTGTGTCTAATGGTACTGTAGAATAAGACCCACAAAAGTATTCACACTAGAGAAATCAGATTGATTCAGCAAGAAAGTCACAGAGCTATAAAATTTTAGAGCTGAAAGAGACCTTTGAGACCATGAATGCTGATCCTTCATTTCATAACTGAGAAATTGGGGGCCAGGAGAAGCTGTGTATCTTACCCAAGGTCATACTTCCAGCTAGTTTGTGGCAGAGTCATAACTAAAAGCCAGATCTCAACTCACACACAGGAGTCTTTTCCTTTTCAGCATTCTGTAAACCTGCCTTTGTTTTCAGCTTTCCATATTGTAACTCCTGAATTCATTACATTGAAAGGAAGCATAATTTAATGAAGAGAATGCTGGATGGGCAATCAGGAAGGTATAGGTTTAAATATTTCCTCAAACACTTAACCAGTTGTATGAACTTGGATAAATTACTTAATCTCTCTGTTCCTCAGTTTCCTCTTATATAAAATAATATGGCCTCTAAGGTTGCTTCTAATTTTAAATGTATGATCTCCACTTGGACAAATGTGAATTTCACAAAGTATTCCACAGAGATATGGACTGAATGTAGTCAAACAGATGACTAAAAAGGGAACATGCAATTCAAATTGGAAAATATTTCCCCCATCATTACAACATCTATTTGAGAGGGAGGGTCAGTGAAATATATATGGATGGGATAGCTGGGTGGCTCAGTAGACAGAGTTCCATGCCTGGATCCAGGAGGTCCTCAGACACTCCTTAACTGTGTGACCCTGGGAAAGTCACTAAACCCCAATTGCCTAGCACTTACCACTCTTCTACCTTGGAACCAATATTCAGTATTGATTCTAAGAGAGAATGTAAGGAGGTTTTGTATTTGTTTTTTAAAGAGAGAAAAGATGAAGAAACATAAAGAGGCTTTTTTTTCTAAAGTACATAGAAGATGGAATTACCATACTATTGAGCTGTATTTTTTCCATCTGATCTTGAACGGAGACCCTAGTCACCAGCTATGATGAAAGCTTTATTTAGTCTCAAAGACACAGGCCACAGTCAGTGATTTTCCATTAGAAGCAGACTGAGCTGGGGGACAGCTGGGTAGCTCAGTGGATTGAGAGCCAGGCCTAGAGATGGGAGGTCCTAGGTTCAAATTTGGCCTCAGACACTTCCCAGCTGTGTGATCCTGGGCAAGTCACTTGACCCCCATTGCCCACCCTTACCACTCTTCTACCTAGGAGCCAATACACAGAAGTTAAGGGTTAAAAAAAAAAGAAGCAGACCGATCACTAAAACTTGTTTGCTAGTCATTCTTGATAGCCTCAGCACCTTGGTGCATGCCTTTATATAATGACATAAAGTTTGTGCTTAATGAAAAGTTTATATTTTTGTTCTTTTCTGAAGGTCTCATCAGAACACTATGTTAGTATGAAAAGATGAAAATATTTGGAATCTGAAGCAGCAGAACACAGAGGATTTTGCAATGCTAAGATTATATTTCAAAAAATATAAAACTCATCCTAATTTTGCTCCAGCATATTAGTTTAACCAATGGCAAAGTGACTCCTTGAGGCTTTCTAAAATCCTTATTTGAAAGAAGAAGCCCTTAATATTCAGTCAACAATAATGACAGCACACCTACAGATCTAAAGAATACAGTGTAGAAGATAGTACCGGGAATCATAAGATCATAGATTTTAGAATGTGAAGGAACCTCAGAAGTTATCTAGTTGAACCTCTCTTTTTAAATATGAGGAAACTGAGGCCCAGTGAAGGAGACTGAGGAAGAAGAACCAAAGAAATATGGGGGAAAGACCCTATTCTTAGAGAATTTGAAATCTAATTTAGAATGTATAACAGCCACAAAAAAAATGGAGACTTTTCAAATATTATAAACTAGAAGTTAATATGGTATAAATTAACTTGAAAACTCCAGGAAGGTTTATCCTAACTTTTCATTTCCTCCAGGACCTTACACAGTATTTCGCACTCAAGCAAATGTTTGCTAAATTTAACCAAATTACAAATTGAGGATACGAGTACCAAGGAAATGCTATGGACTGAGAAAAGCCATATAGTAATAGTAACTAACAGTTCCACCATACATTGGTGTTTCATGAGCATTTTACATATGTCATCTCACTTGACTATCACAGCTGCCCTATAATGTAGGTGCTATTATTATCTCCACTTTGCAGATGAGGAAAATGGTGATAGTCAGCAAGGTGGATTAGTGGATAGATCAATGGGCCTGGAGTCAAGAAGACCTGAGTTCAAATTTGACCTTAGATATTTACCAGCTATGTATATGGGCAAGCCACTTAACCCTGTTTCCCTCAGTTTAGTATTCTGTAAAATGAGCTGGAGAAAGAAATGGCAAACCACTCCAATATCTTTGCTAAAAAAACTCCAAATGGGGTCATGAACAGTCAGACAAACTAAAACAAATGAACAACAACAATAAAAAGATTTCTTCTAGAAAGTATTCCATTCTATTCAAAGGCAGATAAGTAGTACAGTTGAAAGAGTGCTGGAATTGCAGTCAGAAGCCCACCTGAAACACTTCCTAGATAACCTTAGGCAAGATAACTAGATAACCTTAGACAAGTTGCTGAATCTTTTGGAGCCTGTTTCCTCACCTTAAAAATGGAGATGAAAACAACACAACACTTATTTGCAAGCATTTTTTGTATAATCAAACAAGAATACGTGTGTGTAGACAGATAAATAGATAAATAGATAACACTTGGCAAGTCTGAAAGTACTATGTAAATGTTAGCTATTACTATTTGAAGGGGTTGTAAACCAGGCAGTAAATGATGAAAGGGCTTATTTGCAAGAATATTCCACATCTGTCTTCATGAGATTATTGACTGAATAGGAGCAAAGTCTTCAAATTCAAGTTTAGCATTTACATCAAGTGTGAAAGAAAAGAATAGAGGGAGAGAGATACTGTGCACAGGGGGAGAGCTGTCACCTGGTGGCTAGTTCCTCAACCCCATCCAGTTTATAACAGTGAGAAGCAATGATGAAAAGCTATCTATTATAGTCTAGCATCTGAAATGTGGGCATTGGTGCTATTTCTTGGTTAATCTATTTTGGGAAAAAAACTACAGATTGTCAGGATGACAGGAAGGAACAGACTGAATGGCCCAGGACACTGAACAAACTAATAAGATCATTATATGGTAAGGTTTCAAATCCTCTGTTATACAAAGATTAGGGCTTTGTAAGATGAAAGCAGTGTTTAAGAAAGACTTTTTCTGGAATATAGTGAAAGTTTCAGGTAGGCAGATATGGGCTGAATAAATACTGAATAATTCTGTAATTTCACAAGCTAGCTTATAGGCCCAGTTATTGAACAGTTAGGAGATGACAATCCTATTTGAATGAAAGGAGGGAGGGAAAGAAAATAGATATTTATAGTGTAGACTATGTGCCAGGCACTATAGATATTATCTCTTTTGATCCTCACAATAACCCTGGAAGAGTATTGCTTCACACCTGTAAAACTGGTTATTAAAAAAAAGGAAAATGGTAAATTTTGGAGGAGATGTGGAAAAATTGGGGTACTAATACATTGTTGGTGGAGCTGTGACCAACAATTCTGGACAACAATCTGGAACCATGCCTAAAGGGCCATAAAAACTGTGCATGTGCTTTGATCTAGCAATGCCACTACTAGGTCTTTATCCCAAAAAGATTAGATGGGAAAGGACCTACTTATACAAAAATATTTATTACAACTCTTTTTTGTGCTGGTAAAGAACTAGAAATTTGAAGGGTATCCATCTTTGGGGCATAGCTGAACAAGTTGTGGTATATGATTGTAATGGATACTATTATGCCATAAGAAATGACAAACAGAATGATTATTTTTAAAAATGGAAAGACATATAAAGTGAAACAAAGTGAAGTGAGCAGAACCAAGAGAATGTTATATTGAACTGAGGCAAACTAAGTCATTGACCAGAAAACCTGTTTTTCCCTGGGGAAGGTAGAAATCAGAAATGAGCTTTCTTGTGAAGGTCAGTCAGCTCAGAACCAAAATAACACAGTCATTATCCGTGAGAAAGTAACTCCCTTACACACAAGCAGCCAGTCCAGGATAAGATATACAATGGAATGTCCTGGACCCCACACTACTGACGAATATAGCTTCTAGACGGACAATAAGGTTGCTTGCTTCATCAAGGTTGTCTCATTAATGAACATTGTTTGCTTTGTATCTTGCATAAAAACTGCATTGTAATTTCAGTCCAGTGCAACTTTCATTATGAAGATTTGTCCTGACCAGTAATAAATAATTATTGGTTCCATTAATTTGAATTTCTGAGTGTCTGGACTTGCTTTATGAAGTGCACCACTTCAATACATAGTAGCAACAATAGTGTATGATGATCAACTGAAGTGCTTAACTATTATCAACAAGGCAAGAATTTCAAGGGACTCATGATGAAAAAGGATATCCGTCACCAGAGAAGGAAAAAATGGAGTACTAATGCAGATGGAAGCATACCATTCTTCACTTTATTTCCTCTGTGAATTTTTTTTGTTTCATAACATAATAAACATGAAGATATGTATAGTAAGATAATGTATATACAACCCATGTTATAGTACCTTCCTTCTTGGAGAGTGACAAGTGAAGGAAGAGAACATAGATTGCAAAATGTCAAAAACAATTCTGAAATCTTGTCTTGACATGCAATCTGCAAATAACAAACAATAATTTTTAAAAATAACCCTGCAAGGTAAATGGCCTCATATCCCCATTTTATAATTGAGGAAAAGGAACAAAGCAAAAATTAAGTAACTTTCCCATGATCACACAGCTAGGTTTCTGAAACCAGATTAAAATTTAGGACCTCCTGAGTACTCCTACCTTGTTTGAATTTTGTAAGGGAGGTACTATCTCCATTTTACAGATGAGGAAAATGAGGCAGATAGACATTAGATGATTGTATTAGTAATTGTCAGAGGCTGGAATTGAACCCACTTCTTCTTGCCTCCAGGTCCAGCAATCTATCCACCAAGTCAACTAGCTGCTTCCTATGAACAGGCTTTGACTTGTCACAGTTACTACTTTAAAAGGTAGGTTTTTTTTGCCCTTCAAATCATATGGACATTAAGTGGAAATTTCAGTTCCATAGATATTATATGTCCCTTATAGAAGCTTCAAACTCATACCCTGAGGCATGTTCCAATTCAGAGCTAAGAGATTTGAAACTTTGGGGACTGCTCAGTGTATCCAATTCCATTTTTTTCTCTTAATCTTACCACATAGCTTATAGAAAGAACATTTTTCACTATTTGGGTATACCTAAAGCTAGGTATCCAGCAGAGAAAACAAAAAAAGGAAGAAAAAAACACCCATATACAAAGAGAGGTAGCTACGTTGTGGCCCTGGTAAAAATGGGAACAGGTGAGATGTTTCTGGGCTTCCTTTCTCCTCCTTACTTGGCTAACTTGGTGCTTTCATGCTGACTTTTCGCTGGCTGATGCCTCAGTTTACAAAATTATCCTCTTCCCATCCAAACAATTCCCTCTATTGATCTCTGCTATATTTTAAAAGGAAAGTTAACACTCAGTAAACAATTATTATGTGTTAATCACTGTTCTAAAGAGACATAAACAACTAAAAAGAAAGTAAGGTAATTCCTGCCCTCAAAGAACTTGCATAAGACAACACTCAAAAGGAAACTGATAAGTATAGAAGTAGGGCAATTAATGGAAGGGGAAATGAAGGGAACCATGAAGGGACATGGTTTTGAATTCAGAAAGGAATTGAACTAGGAGAGGAATGAAGATTGGCAGACACTGGACCTCTCCCCAAAATGTAAAACAGTGAAAGAAATTGTTCATGGGAGAAGGGGCCCAGCCTCATGGAGAAATATTCCATGGAAAGAAAGTCAAAGGGATAATGGGATGTTCCAGGTTGAGGAGGCCTGAGGTGTAGAGAGAAGTTCCAGAATGAGACAACAGGTGAGACATGGTTTTGAAATCCAGAAAATCAGGAACAGAATTAATATGCTTAATTGTGATCACAATAATCCTTACAGAATGACAAATGTGCTAAAGTTTTCAGACCCCAGGCTTAGACTTTAAAAGAATATTTTCTCTTTGATTTTTGAATGATAGTTTCATATATTGTACTTACAACTCTTTGACTATGTAATACACATTAGAATGAAATGATTGCAAAGGCAGAGAAGTCTTTTATTAGCCATACCTCCAAGTGGCGAGTTACAGTTTCAGACTATAAGACCTAGTGATTCATGTATGCATTCCACACCTATAGGACTGTATTTTTGTTTATTCCTTTTTACAGTCTTGAAACACATGGTTAAATGTATCAAAAATATATAAACCAAATGTTCAAGAAAGTATTTGCTTTTAGTTTCCAAAATAACTTACAGTTAATTCAATATAAGGATAGCAATATATTATAAATAGATAATAAGTGTTTCCAGGTTTATGAAACATTTCCTCACAACAACTTTCTGAGGCAAGCTGCACAAATAATCATATCACCTTATTGTCGATGAGGAAACTGAGTCTCAGAGAAGTTTAGCCTTTTGTCTGTATCATATTCTCCTTTGGATTATATTTATTTGTACATAGCAAGGACCCTGTTAGTGTAAATAATGAACCCCAAGAAACAATCACATTATTTGAATTCACACTGTATATTTTTATTGGACTAGAACCAATTTACATATTTTACAAAATTATAACTTCGAATAGTGATAATTTGACCACTTCTCAGGAATTGTCATTCACATTAATAGAGAGCTAATTGTACTTTCGTTATCACTTCTCATAGACTGTAAGTTTTGAAGACATTGTTGTACAGCGGGAAAAGTACTGGATTCTGAATCATAGAACCTAGGTCAAAGTTCACACTTTGGCATTTACTACCCATGTATCTTTGGGCCAGTGACTTAACCACCCTGGGTTTCAGTTTCTCTAAGTGGAAAATTAGAGGGTGGCCTCAAAAATCCCTTCTATGGAACCTAAATCAAGATTACTAAATTTTCATGTCTTGTAAAGAAGAAAGTATAGCCCCTTTCTCAAAACAAGAGCTAAATGTTTGTAGAATCTAATTGAGTTGAACACCTTGCCTGGGATCAGGTAGATAGTAAGCATATAAACAAAAGTTTGACCCAGTACTACTGCCTCTCCAAGTTTTCAACACTCTCGAACAGGGGTCTGCAACCTCTTTGGCCGTGAGAGCCATAAACGCCACATTTTTTAAAATGTAATTTCGTGAGAGCCGTACAGTGCTCACAGTGTGCGCTCCTGTAACAGTGCCTGAAAAAAAAATGGACTTTATGGCTCCTGCAGAAAGAGCCATATCTGGCCCTCAAAAGAGCCAGATATGGCTCGAGAACCATACGTTGCCGACCCCTGCTCTGGAATTTTAGGTCTCTTGGCTCTAAACCCTGGGCTCTTTCTACTAATGCAGTCTCTCTGTCTGTAAGGAAGGTTACAAACTTCTAGGGATCAAAATATGAAAAGAAAATAAGAAAGCACCAGAAAGACAAAACCTGTTCCTGGGTTATCTTGTACCTCCCCTAAAACATCAGCCTCTCCTGAAATGCTCACATAAGCTTATCAACTTCAAAATCATAGCACGAATTAGTTTAGAAATGTATACGAATTAAATTTAAAAATCAAGAAGAAAACAGCAACAACTAGATATTGACAATGCTACAAAAGCATCCTTTCTTTCTTTCCTAAGCCCAGATATAATGTAGCCACTTCTTATTTCCTCAGCCAACACAAACTACCTTGGGCAGATTTATCAGAACTCCATCACCTTATTGGGTAATTGTGGCATTTTCCATGCAAAGAGAATTTGAATGTGAATGTTTTCCATTTATTTATAATTGCATTCACCCACAAATGTGGGTTCATTTGTGAGCCAAAGAAGATAGAGATTTTTCTTTCAAATCACAAAAGTTAGAGCACAAATAAACCATAGATATCATCTAGTCTAAATCCTCAATTTACAAGGAAAGAAACTGAGTTCCCAAAAGATAAAACCATTGTATTACAGAAAGTATACTTACTCTTAGAGTTGGGTTTGAATTCTAAATTTATTACTTACAAGTCATTACCTTCTATAGGTCTCAGCCTCTCAATAACTATTAATAATAATAACAACAGCAATAACAATAATAACTAGCATTTATATGGTGCTTTAAGGTTTGGAAAATGCCTTACAAATATTATCTCATTTTATCCTATCAATGACCCTGAGAAGTCTATAAAATTTAGAATCACAGAATTTGCAGTTTAAAGAAGACATTTGATATAATTTCATCCAATACCCCATTTTACAAATGAGGAAACTAAGGCAAACGGTAATTAAATAATTTCCCTATTTAATAGCCTCATCATTAGTAAATTGTGGTTATTGGATGAAATTATCTCTAATGTCTTTTTCAAACTGCAAATTCTGTGATCCTAAGATTTATCTGGAGTTATGCAACTACTAAATGGCAGGTAGGGAATTTGAACCCAAATCTTCAGATTCCAAGAGCTTGTTCAAATACTTAAGTAAATAAATTGTAGACTGTGTAAAGATGCTTGTCTGTTAGCACTTCCAGCCCATCTTGGACCTACTACAACAGAACAATATCTACCTACTGATTTCTCTCTCTTTTCTTCTGTTCCTTCCTCTTTCTCTCTTTTCCACCTCCCTTTTTACTTCCTCCTCCTTCCTTCTTTTCTTCCTTCTTTCTTTTCTTCTTTCCTTCCGTCCTCTGGACCTAGCCTATAACCTCTGGACAGGGTTTATCAGGTAAGGCATAACAAAAAGAAGGCAAAAATCTCTATTAGCATCAAAGCTGACCCAGAGGTAGGGTCTAAAGAAAACCTCATTTCCAGATTCTCAGAAAGCCTTCAGTAGATGTTTATAAAATAAATCCCCCTGACCCTTGAGTTTATTCCTTCTCTAATGAATGCTCCAGGTTTTAAATAAAATTTTAAAAAATCATGAAGGTCTAGAGTAGTGATGGCACATATTTATATACATATATATATAATATATACAAATGTATAATGTGTGTGATAGCTAAAGTCAGTCCATTGTTTATCAATTAGTGAATCAATAGGTCATCTGTAAAATTATGACTTGCTTATTTAACTGCTGCCTTCATTATGTTTATTTAGGTTGGGGGGGTGGGGAAGGATTATTTAAGACCCAAATTTGAATGCTGTTTTTCCTAACATTTTAATGTGCTAAGACTTTTTAAAGTCATCAGTGCATTAAAAAATGAAAAAGCTACTGGGGCAGCTAAGAAGCACAGTTGATAGAGCTCTATGCCTGGAGCCAGGAGGTCCTGGTTTCAAATATGACCTCAGACACTTCCTAGCTGTGTGACTCTAAGTAAGATGCTTAACCCTAATTGCCTAACCCAAGCCACTCTTCTGCCTTAGAATTGATAGACAGAAGATAAGGGTTTACGAAAAAATTTTAACTACTAAGATTAAAAGTGATATGTGAAACACTTTTCTTGACTTGCATGTGTGCAGTTCACAGACTTTAGCCAATTTTTTATTTGTTCCATTAGAAATTCTAACTCACATCAAGTTTTATTATAAAGGTCAGGGACAAATACTCAAGACATTTTTGCTGTGTTATGACTATTGCTGTTGTGGCCATGTAATTATTACCATTCCCCATTGCAAGTCCAAAAGAAAGGTTCCTAGTAGAAAATATACAATTTCAGCGTGGAAAATTATTATTTTAAATACCTTTTAAGAACAGTTTACCTAAGTAATATTTTTGTAATTGTTTAAAAATCATACTAACAACTGACATTTACATAGTCTTTTAATTTTTTAAAGGTTTCTTGAGGTTTAAGAGCAAATTATTTCATCTGAGCATCAGAATAACCCTATAAGCTGAGTATCAATGGTATTATTACTGCCCATTTTACAGATAAGAAAACAGAATCTCAAGGAAGTTGTAGTGATCCTATAATCAGCTTTCAACTCTTTGACCACTGCTCANTGCCTTTCAATGAACTGAGTGGATAAAAACACGTGGTAATACTACCACCACTACAGTGCCTCAGTAAGAGTAGTAATGGCAAATATTGAAATATTCCATTATCGGTATATATCTTGGGCAGGTGCTACATGTGGGAAGTGTCCTGGGTCCAAAATAGATTAGGAATAAGAGTGTAAGCAGAATTACATTTGGGGAACTTCTTAGTGCTTATAACAATCCCAAACTGAAATTTGTCACCAAAGTCTCTCCTTTAATTCTAATGTTCTCACAAAAATGCTATGAATCATGGAAATACCATGCTGTTTATAGAATCAATATCACAAGACAATAGAAAGATGCATGATGGACATAAATATTGGATTTTATTTGAGAAGTGTCACATCATGTAGCAGTATATATATGTATGATCAGAAAAGAAGATGAGCTTGAAATAATAAACAACAGAGAGAGGCTTCCAATATAGTTGATTGATCCTCTGTTTATGACTTAATAAGGATACAGGCAGGAATCACATTGGGTCGAAATAGATAACGCGGTTGCCTTCTATATCACTGGAAGGAAGCCTTTCACTGATGACATCAACAACCCACTAAAGTGTCAAATTAACTCTCATTAAATAATGACAACGTTTACATAGCCCTTCGTTCAAAACACCATTGGGAGGCAGAGAACATATCCACTTGAAGAAAATGGGAATCAAAAGGATGTGGTAATGTTCTATGATCACATTGGATCCCAGGATCAACAAAACAAGGTTGGAGCTGGTAGAAGAACTTGAGCCTCCTAAAGTTCACCATGACTTCCACTGCACCATCCAGCCATGAACCTGTTGAGAACCAGAATATATAACAAAAAAGTTCTGATCAATCAGCTGATAAGCATTTATTAAGTACCTATCATGTTCCGGGCACTGTGCAAAAAAATGGGAATACAAAGAAAGGTGAAAGACAGTCCTTGATCACAGTCTAATGGTAAAAACACCCAATAAAAACTACATATATAGGAGATAAGCAAGAGGGAAAACATTCAAATTAAAGGGATCAAGCAAGGCTTCCTGAAGAAGATAGGATTTTAGATAAGACTTGAAAGAAGGCAGGAATCAGAGATGAAGAGAAAGGGCATTCACTTAGGGGTTGCAGTACATCTAGGACATAATATTTGAGTCTTAACAAAGTTTTTGGGTGCACCTAAATAGAATGTTAAGCCTGGAGTCAGGAAGACCTGAGTTCAAATCCAGCCTCAGACATATACTACCTGTGTGACCCTGGGCAAGTCACATCACCCTATTTGCTTTAGTTTCCTCTTCTGTAAAATTCACTGGAGAAGAAAATGGCAAACCACTCTAATATCTTTGCCAAGAAAACCAAGAAGAGAAGATCCCAAAGTGTCAGATACAACTGAAACAACTAAAAAACAAGAATCTTGAGCTCAAACAAAGCAAGTTACTTGTCCAAAGTCACAAAGATGGGATTTAAATGTAGATCTTCTTGAATCAGTTCCAAAGTTCTGTTCATTGTGCCTTTTGTTGTTGTTGTTAAAGATCTATAATTTCATTTGTGTTGGGAAAACTTGGTGTGGAAATTCCTTCTGCCAACATCAAGTAGCACCTTCTCTGCAAGAACTTATAGCCTTATAGAGTTGCCCAGGGTCCAGTCATTTGCCCAAAGTCACACAATTAGTATGTGACAGAAGCAAGCCTTGGACCTATCAATTACTGACTCCTTGGCCAACTCTCTATCTAAACTTTCTATCCAGTATAACATGCTGCCTTTCCTATACTTTATACCTGAAAAAAAGCAACTTCAACTTCTAAATGATAACTTCTGTCGCACTAGACTAGCATGGTGAATCAGATTTCACGACAAACAGCTTATTTTCCCCTGTTGCCAAGATCATGACCTTATTTTCTCAGAGCAGATGAAAGTCCATCTCCACCTTGATTTTTCAGTAATTACTCAAATAAATGCCACCACAAAATACTAATAACCCTGCCAAGGTAGCCAAAGGGAAATACATATTCATTATTTACATAGGGTAATAGTTCCTTAAGAGAGTGAACAGTAATTGGCATTCCACTTGGTCAATTCTCATAATGAAAAGTTTTCAGGGAAAAAAAAAGACATCTTGGTGTTACTTCCTTCCCCTTAAACAACTAATCCCTAATTAAAAGTCCTCATGTTGATTTAAAATAAGGAAGTATCAAGACTCTGTTTTCCTATCAAGGGATAATGCTCCCAGAGAGAGCATTAAGCTTTGCCTCCAAATCCCCAAGACTAGAAATGAGCTTGCTAGTTCATATGCATGATTTCTTCCTAACTTCCCTAACACTGTCAAGAATACCACCATCCTTCTAATCAACCAGGTTCACAACCTAGATATCATCGAAATTCTCCAATTTCTTCCCCTTATATGCAAATTAGTTGTCAAGTTATGTCACTGATTATAATATCTAGTGAATGTTCTCTTCTCTGCTCTGACACCATCACCAATAATGTGGTCAATAGATATTCCTCATCTCGCACATGGTATATTGCAATAGTTTTGCTAGTTGGCCTCCTTCTTTCAAATCTCTCCCCACTCCAGTCCATCCTCCACTTGGCTGTCAAATTGATCTTCCCAATGCTCAGGTTTAACCAAGTCAAGCATTCTACTCTGCTTCCCTCCCATTCAATAAACTCCAATGGATCTCTATTACTTCCAGTATCAGATATAGAATCTTTCATTTGGCTTTTAAAGTCTTTGAAAACGTAGCCATTTTCTACACTTCCAGGGTCCTTATATCTTACTCTTTTCCATGGTCTCTACAATACAAGTGTCATTGGCTTTCTTCCTCACTCAAAACACCCCATCTCTGGGCATTTTCACTGGATAATTTCCATATCAAAAACACTCTACCTTGGGGCAGCTGGGTAGCTTAGTGGATTGAGAGCCAGACCTAGAGAGGGAAGGTCCTAGGTTCAAATCTGGCCTCAGACACTTCCCAGCTGTGTGACCCTGGGCAAGTCACTTGACCCTCATTGCCTACCCTTACCACTCTTCTGCCTTGAAGCCAATACACAGTATTGACTCTAAGACAGAAGGTAAGGGTTTGAAAAAAAATACTCTACCTCTTCACCTTCATCTCCTAACTTCCTCTGAATCCTTCAAGTCCCACTAAAATAACATTTTCTATAAGATGGCTTACTAATGCTCCTTAATGCTATGACCTTCAATTTGTTATTCTTTCCAATTATTTCTGTACATATCATGTTTGTACATAGTTTTTGCAATATAGCATCTACCATTAGACTATGAGATTCTTGTGGGAAGTATAATAATAATAAAATCTGGTTTTCCCCTTTCTTTGTGTCCACAGGATTTAGAACAGTGCCTGGCATACAGCAAACATTTAATAAATGCTTATTTGCTGGCTGCAATTAAAGACATTTTTAAAAATCTTTCTGCAGGTTGTCTACCTTTCCTTTATTCTTGTTCAAATTCATCTGGTTTTCCTGTTGTAGGTCAGCTTGTGATGATGAGGCCCAAGTCCAAATCCTGCAACATGGCTGCTATATTTTGGATCATGGATGTGATATATTTCATGATATCTCTGTTCCGGAGATTTTTTCCACCAAATCACATTAGTGTTGTATCCTTGCAACGAAAGTAAGTGAGGAGAGTCCTTTGTGCTTTGCTGCTTTTTACATTTCTTTCTAGCACAAGATACCTGTGTTTGGAACCATTTTACAGATGAGAAATCCAAAACTTATCTCCTCATTTGCAGTTTGTTGTCTTTTTTTCCCTCAGCATATGGACGTAAGTCTTCTGTTAATTATAGTGTTTGTATTTTATAATTAGTAGGATCCATGGAATCCTCAGTTGCATAGATATAAATTTCAGAATTTGCTGCTAATTGGTTTTTTGGTGTTGTTTTTGTATAGTCAGGAAAACCTGAGTTCAAATGGCATGCTTTGGGTAAGTCACTTAAATTCTCCATGACTCCCATCTAACTAAGACTGCAAATTGGATGCATATAGACATATATATCATTTTCTAGCTTGGATGGAGTAATTTTATAATGCCTAATATAATCTGTTTTTTTATGTTTTACATTTTAGCAATAGCATAGCTTTAAGTAATACTATTTAATAGTGATCTGAACTACTATGTAACTATCTCTTTTACCTCCAAATTCTGGGCAAGGTCAAATAAGAATAAAAGATGCTAGAATTCATCTAAGAGGTGGGCTCTGAGTTCACATATCATCTACACATTCCTGAAGGATTATTTGTGGAATTTGCTTCCAATTCGTACTGATGTTATCTATCACCCAACCTGATTAATTTAATATACAGTTGATATAAAATTTAATAATCATTTACTCTATCTTAGCTGTCAAAATTATTGCTGCCAAAATCCTGCAGTTTTCCTACATCTAAAAGACCAGAGAAAAAGACAAATAAGGGTACATACCAGTCAATGGATCCTGAAATATGATTTTCAAAGATATATTATTAGTTCAGTTATTAACTAAGAAACTTGTTCAACTTTACACACACACACACACACACACACACACACACACACACACACACACACACTCGACATCATTTACATCCTCATTTAGTTTAGAGTAAGTATTTCTCTGAGATCGACAAGACTAATAGCATTCAAGAAAAGTAGAGAAGTATTTTTGATAGAGTATCTCTGGCAAAACTTTTTTCTCTGGGTCATTCACAAGCAAACATTCTTTGGTTTGTTTTCCCAAAGCAACTATTCCTGGTACATCTGGCTTGGCTTAGCTCCATGCATCTTCTCTGTTTATTGACTCAATATCCAATGATGCCCCAACCATAGTGAGCAACTATCATATCATTCCAGTATTCAGCATTTTTATCTATATCTTGTTAACTTCGTAAATTTTACAAATGTTTCACATAAACTCACAACAATAAATGTCACAAATTCTTCTACTTCTGTATGCTTGGGCAAAACCAAACGAGATTTTGACTTACTTTTATTATGATTACAATTATTCTGTAAATATATCTATGGATGTCAATTGTCAGTTTATATTATTTTCCACATGACAAGAACTAGATAAGGTCTTTAAATACAAATTTCCTTTCCCATTGGCATGTATTTTGTATACCAAAAGGATTTTTGTTAACAGAAATCTAGTGCTCTTGTGAGTCGATTTTTTTAATTAAATAAAAGATAACACAGCTTCCTAGGACAGGAACTTTTAATCTGGTGTCTCTGAACTTTATTTTTAAAATATTCTGACAACTGCATTTCCAAACAAGTAGTTTCCTTTGTAATCATGTATACCCTTTCTCATCATTTAAAATACTGTTTTGAGAAAGGGTCTACAGGATTCTCTAGAAGAATGCCTGCCCTAGGAAGTAGGAATATGAAGAGGAGTTGTGAAGTAATCTGAGATAAAAGTTGTGAAATATGGTTTTACACTAACACACAGCTTAACTGTGGAAATGAGAAGATAGCCTTTGTCAAAGAAACACAAAAGTAACCATCAGTTGAAGATACAATGGGAAATTTTAAGATTTTTTACTATTTTGAATAATATGCAATTCCTCTAACCTCAATTCAAATCTATTACAATTTAATAAATATTTATTAAGTGCTGCCAATATGCCAGTCAATGTCTAGATCAGTGATTCCAAAAGTGGGCGCCACCGCCCCCTGGTGGGTGCTGCAGTGATCCAGGGAAGTGATGATGGCCACAGGTGCATTTGGGGGCAGCAATAGTATGTGACAGGGGGCACTAAGTAATATTTTTTTCTGGAAAGGGGGCGGTAGGCCAAAAAAGTTTGGGAACCACTGGTCGAGATGCTTGACTTGAAAAGATAAAATTAGAATCCTTTTATCAAGAAGCTTACTTTCTACCACCTGAGTTCTCTAGATTTGACCAATGCTGTCTTGTTCTTTCAAGATGCAAAACTTGGAGTGGCACCCACTCTTTCAAGGGAAAAAAATTCATTGGAAGCACCCCTAGTGAGGCATATTTTTAAATGGATTCAGTACCCAGGTGTACAACACCCACACAATGATCTCAAAGCTAGCACAGCACAGGCCATCCATGTCTCAGAAGGAAAAAAAAATAAGCCTACTATTTGCTGCCATTTTTAAACCAACTGCCTTCCTTGCTGGCAAAAGTTTCGAAAATAAGGAAAAATCTATTAGCCTGGGAAACCAATTGCCTTCCCTCTGCTTCACAATTTAAGATTGTTTACTTATTTTGTCTTGTTTATGCTGTAGTTTCCGGAGGGCTTTTCTCCCTTCCCTTTAGCACATATAATAATGAAAGGGGCAGGAGGGTGGGGTGGGAAGTACATGCGTTCCAAGTTAGCTTCATTTCCTAGAATAAATCCTTTTCCCTACTACAGAGAAGAGCTGGAACTGAGCAGGGAGTCTAGTTGCTATAGTAATCATCTGAGAAGAATCCCTGCTCACATTGGGCGTATGGGATGGCGGCATAAGACACAAGGTTCTGTTTCTGTGCACAGCAGGGCCAGCGAGCACAACTGTAACAACCCAGCCCAAACGCCACAGACTGATAACCAGTTGGATGTGGGAAGTGTTGTGGGGAGGTGATGAGGAGAAGAGAAAGAAGTAGTAGAATTAGCATAACAATAGAAAAGAAATCAGAGCCCTAAATACACATTGAGGAGGCACTTTAATACTAGAGAGAACAGTGGCATAAGAAATAAAAACAGGAGTATATCTTACTTGGCCAGATCTAGAGAGATTTCACTTTGCATTGGGTAAGAGAAAGGGCAGATTCCAGCCAGAACCAGCTGTTCTCTGACTTGCTTCTCTTTCTGCTCCAAGACCAGGTGTGTTAAGAATACCCAATACTTTCTCTGCCTTCCCTCCTCTCCACTTCCCAGGAAGTCTTTTTTAGGGCCAAGCATAGGAAATAAACTCAGCTGATGCAACTGAGAAAAGCTTTGCTAGAATGGATCTGACCTCTGCTCTCAATTCAGGCGGACTATGTGAGGATGATATAGTAGTACAAGAATCCAGATTGACACTCACGAATGTCACACACACACACACACACACACACACACACACACACACACACACACACACACACACACCCCTAAGACCAAACATCACATGCCAGTCCTCCTTTCTTCTCCTTTACCCTGATTCTTCTCTAGAGGAAAGAGGAAAGAGGAAAGAGGGAAACATTTATGTGTCAGGCACTGTGTTAAGTGCTTTACAAATATCTTATACTTCATAGCCACCATAGGGGGGTAGGTGCTATTATTATCCCCATTTTATGATGAAAGTGAGACAGGCAGAGGTGAAGTGACTTGTTCAAGGGTCACACAACTAGTTTCTGAGGTAGAATTTGAATTCATATCTTTTAAACTTCAGGACCAATGTATTATCCACAGCACTTACTTCAGTCCAAATCATCTCATCTTACTAAGTAAAATCAACTCCGCTATATGCTCTCTAACCCATCAAATGAGCTTGCATCTTCATCAACTTACTTAGCAAGTATTTATTAAGTAATTACTATATGCCAGGAACTGTGTTAAGCACTAGAAACATCAAGGCAAAGCAAGAATCCTTGCCTTTAAGAAACATTCTACTGGTGTATCAATCAGTTATATATTAACTCCTTCTCATCATCCCCAAATTGTCAAATGCAAGTCCATCAGCTTCCATTTACCTCAGCTGTGCCCACCAGCAAAGTACCCAGACAGGACTTGTGAACATTCTCTGCCTGCCAGTACACAGTGACCTGATATGTTGTTGTTAAACCAGATAGATATCTCTGGGTTCAAAGCTAGCTAATGAATATGTCCATGATCTACAGATCTGAGTGGTTCAAGAACATGACTCACAGGGGAGCAGGCTTCTTCATGACCAACAGAAGTAGCTCCAAGATCTTGAAAAAATTGAGATTCTCTGTGCTTGCAGAAGTTGTCCATTAGTGCCTTTCCTCTGACATCATCTCCAGTTTATTATAGATAGACAGACAGACAGACAGACAGACAGATAGATAGATAGATAGATAGATAGATAGATAGATAGATAGATAGATAGATATACACACATATAAACACATATAAAGATTTACATTTTTGTACAATCTTCATACCTAGTTGTTTTCATTTTGTCTCCCCTTCATTATATGGTGAGCACCTTGAAGTTTTGACCTTCCTTTGAAATCCCACATGCTTAGTCTGACACATAGTAGGTGCTTAATCAAAGCTTATTGGCTTGACTGTGAAGGATCATAGTTGGGGGCTGCCACTTATGTGTACTATCCAAGTCTACAGTAGCAGGGATCTTGTTGCAAATGATAAGTATTGACATCCTCCTTTGATCATAAAACTTGGAGGTTCAAGGGAACTTAATGATTATTAGATCCAGCTCATTAATTTACAGATAAGTAAACTAAGGTCTAGAACACTTTTCTACTATCACCCCTCAAAGACTTTATCTTTGAAGGTCTATGTTCACATCTACTACTCTCTCCCTATAGTTCTTGTCATCTACTCACCTCCAAAGCACTCTTTCTTAGTGGCATTACCTGGTCCTATGTCTTCCTCTCATTCCCACTCCCTCTCCCCAATCTTAGAAACTTCAATATCCATAGTGCTACCCACTGTAACACCATAATCACAAAATATTTTAAGTTTTCCAACTCCAACAACTCCCTCCTCTTCCCCACTTCAGCGATATAACATCCTCCTAGAATGGTGGCCAGAATGCTAGTCTTGACATCCAAAAATTTGAGTTCAAATCTTTCCTCAATTATTTACTATGTGATTATGGGAAACTTGGAACTTAAATCCAGTGAGTCAGTAGATAAAACAGAGATGGAAAATATTCCACACATGGGGAACAGTCAGAGAAAATGATGAAGCAATCTATTTACTGGCACCTTGGTCTCTAGCATGGAGTATGTTTGTGCATGGGGTGAAAGAATGGGTATTGCTTACTCATTTTGAAGCACAGTCCTTCAATGCTGAGCCACAGCACATGTCTCCAGGGGCTCACCACTATTAGGTAAGTATGAGACTTCATATTTTTCCTTATAAAATTTCATTTTGTTAGCTCAACTGTCAGCTCAATAATTTAGTCTGGCCAAAACTTTTCGTATATCATTTTAGTCTTCCTCCTAGCTTTGTGACTGAAAATCTGCAACATGGTTGCACTTTGCAAAACAGCAACAAAAGCATTAAACACAACGCCAAATAGAGATCCCTGGAGCACTCCCCTAGAAACCTCCTTCCAATTCGACAATGAACAACTGAATTTTGGTGGTCCAAAAGTCCACCTTTTCCAGTTTTTCTATCACTTAACTCATATCTCTCCATCTTTTCTACAAGAAGCATTGAAAATTGTTAAATGTGATGATTAAAAAATCTCCATATAATTTATCTTCTTTTTAACCTTTTTCGTTAAACTTTGGCAGTTGGGTGAAGCTGGCTGAGCCCTCTCCAGGGCTCATGTTTTAAATAAAGTTTTTACATGACTAAAATATAACAATAAGATTACAAAGGAAATCAATTACGTCAAAATGTAGTCACCAAAATAAGAAGTTCGTAGACTCCAGGTAAAGACTTCACAATCTAGAGTTATCAATTTAGTGATTCTGACTTATCTGAATTATCTCTGAATTATCAATTTAGTGATTCATACAAAACAAAAAGGAAAGGAAGTTAACTTGGAATATCTGTTCTTGGTGAAATCAGGCTGGTTCTTTGTTAGCACAACTTCCTCTTCAGTGGATTTCCTAACCATATATTTAACAACATCTACTCAAATTTTGCCAGATGTTAAAATCAGACTCACTAGTCTACAGTTTTCAAACTTTTTTTTTCTTCCCTTTTTTGGAAATCAGAGAAATATTAGTCTTTTTTTCAGTCTCAAGTTGCTTCTCCCCACCTCCACAATATTTCAAATATCACTGATAGAGGCTCAAAGATCAGAGTTGCTAGCTCATGGGAGTCTAGTGACTTGGACTTATCCAGACCAACCAGATTCTCTCTTATTAAACTCCTTCCTGATCTTGAATATCAACTCCCTATTAGCCATTTGGGGATTGTCCTTTCTAAACTAAGGGTCATTCTCCTAGACAAAGAAAACAGAAGCAGCTTTGAGAAATTAGCATCTCTATTTCCTCTCTGAGAGTCATTATCAGCATTTCACCCACCATAAGCAAATGGTCTTATCATTTTTTAATCCTTTCGACACTTCTTTTTTATTTTTTTGCTGTTCTTAGCTTTCTTCACCAACCTCAGCTCATTATGAACTTCAGTCATCCTGCCATTATTCTTAGATACCCACACCAGGCTTTTATATTCATCAAAAATTTCCCAGTCTTGCTATCATATCCCACAAATGTCTTTTTAAAATTTAAGTTGTATTCCAAAATGTTTATAGCATCTTTCTTTGTGATGGCAAAGAACTGGACATCAAGAAGATGTTTATCAGTTGGGGAATGGCTAAGCAAATTGTGATATATGATTATGATGGAATATATATGTAAGAAACGATGAGAAGATTAATTTTTTTAATTTGGAAAGAACTACATGAGATAATGAAGAGTAAAATAATTAAAACCTAAAGAATAATGTTTGAAGTATTTGTGAATGTTCAGTTCCAGAGAATGAACTAAGAAGTGGCAACATGAAAGACATAATCACTATATACATATCTGCTTGCTGGATTATGCCTTCTATGGTGTGGAAAGGGAAGAGAGGGGGCTGAGATGATTTTTTTAAGTTGTATATATAGCCTGGATTAAGTTGTTTGCCACCTCAGAAAAGAGTAGAATGAGGGGAGAAAGGAGAAATTTTCAAACTCAAAAATGTGGAAAACAGAGTGAAATTTGTTTTTACATGTAATTGGAGGGAAAATAAAATATTATAGCAAAAATTTAAATGAATAAGAAAAATGTACATTATTTGATATGTTTCTGAGATACTTATATCAATGTCTTTAGACAATTCTCTTTTTATTCTTCATTGGAATTATTTATCTTTATATGTTCATAATTTCATTCTTGAAGATTTACTCCTCTTGATCTAACTTCCTCATAAAGAACCTTAAGCCTATATATCTTTTCCCTGAATTCTTTGAATTTTGCTCTTTAAAATTTAAGGTGTGTGTCAGCCTATGCCCAGGTTTCCTCTCTGCTCTCATAATTTTTAAGACGATATAGTCACTCCCCAATAAAGCTCCCACTATTTACCAGTTCTTCCTTTTCAATGAAAATCAGATCCAGATTATGATTTTTTCACCTTAGGAAACATAAACTTACCATTAAGGTAATTTGGGAAATTGTTAGCTACATTGCAGTAGCATCATTGATTTAGAACTAGGAAATATGTAAGAGGTCATCTCATGCAACCACCTCATTTTACAAATGAGAAAACTATGGTGATTTGTACTTTGTTACAAAGACAAAAAGTGGCAGATCTAAGATTTGAAGCCATGTTTTCTGACTCCAGAACCAGCACTCTCTCCAATATATGTCACTTTAAAGAGAGAGAAAAATATGTGCCACATTTTTGCATGATTGAAGTCCCTTCTCAATACTATGCTGGGCTTTCATACCAGGCTTGAATCTGTTTTCCAAATTCCTAATTCATTTTTTCCCTTTATGTCTAGGCACTCACTAACATGATATTCCAAAAACAATATTATTTCTGTTTTAACCTCCATAAATCTTAATCCAAATCCTACAATGCTTCCCACCCCATTTCCTGAATTCTGTACATTATATGTCATCTTCTTACTATTCTGCCCTTCCCAACTTTTACCTATCTTGTTCCATTAGTGATACGAGTCCAAATTTGTTTCCTTTAATTGGGATCTTTAATACACCATTTTTGTTACCTATACTCTGTACATTTCTGTATGAGCATTTGAAGTTATGGTTTTTATTACTGGATTCAAAATTGTGTCTCCTTTTAATTTTAAAAAGAAATTTTTTATTAACATAAACTGAAGTAGCCTTTTACCATATATACTGCATCGTGTTGAGATCAAAATCTGCAAATAAGAGCAACTGAGGCAATAAGCTCCAAGCATGATTAATTTTTAGCAAGACTAGCAATTGCCAGTATCTGTGGTCCATAACACCTCGGTAGTCAGAAACCCAGAGCAGAGCTTACAGAGCATTCTTACAGGCGTAAATGAGGAACATCAGAAATGTAGCTGATTGGATGGGGTAATTGGAGACTTTCTATTGTCATTATGGAAAACTATCCTGCATCAAAAACAAGGAACTTCCATGGGAATGGGGAACTTTGACAGGTGCACAACTCATGATAGGGACATTTTCTAGCCTCAAATGACCTATAGTTACTAGGTAGCTATACTATATTATAAGCTATAGCTATAGCTTTTGCTTTTAGTAGAAATGAGGAATTTAGCCTGATAGCTGAGCTCTGCAGGATTTGTTTTAAAAAAAGGGAAGTTAGCTAATAGACAGCCTGGTCTATTAGCTAATGTCCTGTCAGCCTGCATAGCATCTTATACACATTTCATAACAAGCTATGATCTGTAATATAAATTATTGTAATAGATAAATTATATCTGTAATATAATTAAAAAATAAAAACTGCATATATAATTGAAGAATGTGATTGCAATAAGTTTGATCAATAATTGATTAATATTTTACAAGCACGTACAAAGAGGATTCTATATGAAACTGTGAGTCTCCATTCCATTCTGCTTGCTGTTCCATTTTAAGATAATATAACAAATCATACACATTATTTTAAAAACTGCCATGCTTATCTATGCTTCCTTCTAACTTTATTTTTGTTCCGAGCATTTTAATTCCTTCCCTTTTGCATCACTATTATTAATACACATTCCATTATACACCACTCAATTAAAAATGAAAGTTTAATGTATTTGCGTGTTTCTGTGTGTGTGGTGTTGCCCAAGTAGGTAATGTGTATCCAAGTAGCCTCTTCCAACCCTTGTCCAAAGAAGTTTGATTCCTGTCAGGCAGAAAACAAGAAAACAGGAGCATAAGAGTTTTCTCTTTCTTCTCTTCACAGAGGGAATACTAGGACAGAATCATATCTATCTTCCCATCTAAATATTATTCATCATGGAGAAATAATTTTCAGATTCAATCCACTCTTCCGATTGTTTATTATTACTTAACAGGGAAGGTGTATTCCAAGCTATGTATCTAAATACTTGATTCCTTTCCTTCCAAAGCCAATTCCATAAGGGCCATCACTCAGAAAATAGCAGATCCATTTATCCATGTCAATAACATACAAATCAGAAAAGTTAGACATATTTGAATATGCCCGTCAATACACAGACTGAATAAGCTCCCTCACTGAGAATGGCATGTCTCAATTCAAGCATAAGAAAGTGAAAGTCCAGATCTTACCCAAAGGGAAATTCTACAAAGTCTCTAGCATAATATGACCAGAGAGAGACATGTTTTCCATCCTAGATACTCTACAGGTTACATTTTTTCTGGATCCTTTCTCTCCTGTTAAGAGACTTATCTATTAGGAGAATGTGTAACTAGAAGGCAGAAAAAAAAATTCCCTTCTCTGAGCTCTTGCCAACTCCACACAGAGTTTAAATAGACATGGTGCATCTAGTAATTATTCACCAATAAGGAAAGTCTTATGCAAATGAACTTTAGCCCTAATTTACAAAAGAAGAAAAAACCTTTTTAACAAGCATTGGAAAGCAAAACTAATGCATGTAGTGGCCCTGTCCAAAGACACGTGTTTGCACCTTATGTCCATCACCTCTCTGTCAGGAGACAAGGAGCTCACTTCATCAGCCATTCTCTGGAGACATGATAGGTCATTACAATAATCAGAGCTCTTAACTATTTCAAAATTGTTTTCCTTTACATTCTTGCTCTCCTTGTATAAGTTGTTTCAGTTACGCTCATTTCATTCAGTTCGCATTAGTTCTTGCCTGAAATCATCTCTTGTCATTTCTTATGGTGTAATAATATTCCATTACCCTCACAGACCATAAATCATTCAATCATTCTGCAGTTGTCTGTCTAAAAAACAATCTAAGTGACTGTCTTTGATTTGAGTTCTTTTCTTTTTTTAATATTCTCTCCAGATTTCTCCCCAACCACATCTATTTAACTGTTGAGTTTGATGTATTTCTAAAACAAATAATGTGTGTGTGTCCAGTCCTTCCCTATCTATTATCATATAAATGCAAGGTTTTTCTGATACTTGTTCTCTCCATTCCTTTTTCTCTGTGTATATAGTTTTTTATGTAGACCAGTTATAAGAAATATTCAGTTTCACCTTTTATTCCTTCTTTCTACACGAGTGCATTCTTCCTTTTGCCCTCCATTCTATTGCCCCTCTTCAAATTCTCATAGAAGTTAAGAAACTCAGAGTTCTGTCATAAAGTCCTTTATTGTAGTTTCCTAATGAATTCCTTGATCATTATTTAGTCACATATGAACTTCAGCATTTTGCTAGAGTATATATGTGAAATCTAGCAATCTTCCTGCTGTTCGGGTAGCCATCTTATACAAAAAATTTATAATTTCCTCTATTGCCATTCTCTTCTACATTGTGGCTATAGTCCATTGCATTTAGCTTATGGTTTTATGTCAATAGATTTCTACTTCTTCCTTCCTTTTCAGCTTACAGTCATTTTGATTAGATTTAAAAGACAAGGCAGATACATTCCAAAAAGCTCTTGTTATATGACCACCATATCTTTTTTTTTTACTTTATTTTTTTAAACCCTTAACTTCTGTGTATTGGCCCATAGGTGGAAGAGTGGTAAGGATGGGCAATGGGGGTCAAGTGACTTGCCCAGGGTCACACAGCTGGGAAGTGTCTGAGGCCAGATTTGAACCTAGGACTTCCTGTCTCTAGGCCTGACTCTCACTCCACTGAGCTACCCAGCTGCCCCCATGACCACCATATCTTATTAGAGCACAGCCTTCCTATATTTTAGCTTGTACAGGAGGTTATGAGACCTCTTATCTAGGTGGTTTTAACACAGGTGAGTGAAGTTCCTTTAAGTAAGATTCAGTCTCTGCAGTTGACAGGCCCCACCATCCTCCTTTACAACTGACCAATAAGGAAGTAAAAGATTCTTCCCCAACTGTCAGGGCTAAGTGAACTTAGTTCTTTAGGTGAAATGAATATGAATAAACTCAAACTATTAAAGATGTTATAACTGACTGCGGTTTGTTAGTGATGATATTGATCCTGATGATAGAAGATCAATAAGCACTTGAATGAGCTTGATGATAGAAAGGAGAAGTTTTTAACTGATACTTTCCCTCTAAGGATCTTCAGCACAGATCAGGTAAAGTGCAGGCTTCTCTCTTTTTTAACTTATTTAATGAAGGTAAACAAGGTTAGGGAAAGGAGGGGTTGAAATAAAGAGGAAAGAGGGATTGGGAATAAATCCCAAAACCGTGTTTAACTAACTAAGCCTATAGTAAATCTTCTGGAGTTTTCAGGAGAAGCTGATTCACTGAACCTGCCAGGCAAACTGCCTTAGTCAGGCCTCCAGTTGCTTGATTTTCTAGCTCAGTTCAAGTTGGCTTGGTTTAACAGAGTTGATCTTCAATATTTATCTTCTTGCTGATGTTTAGAAAGCTGTATAATATTGATAATGCGTAGCAGTGATTCCCAAAGTGGGCACTACCACCCCCTGGTGGGTGCTGCAGCGATCCAGGAGGGTGGTGATGGCCACAGGTGCATTTATCTTTCCTATTAATTGCTATTAAAATTTAAAAAATTAATTTCTGGGGCACTAAGTAATATTTTTTTCTGGAAAGGGGGTGGTAGACCAAAAAAGTTTGGGAACCCCTGATGTATAGGAATGGATGCTGATAGCACTGGATGAGCAGTGAGCCTAGGTAATTAATCCTATAAGGCTATAAGTTATAATCTTATAAGTATACCTTACCTAAGAGACAATTTTGAAATGCCTATCCTGTTCTCAAGACTGAGACCATGAGGATAGAAATCAGTCTCAATTCATAGGGTGCTCTCAACAGACTTTTTGGTCTCATGCCAGCTCATGCCACCCCTGCATTCTGCATTCCAACCTCAGTAACTGGCAACTCTTCTGACCCAATATGGCTTCTTGCAAAAGCATTTACAAGCTATCATGCAGAAAACAAGCTTCGGTTCTTAGATATCATCTTTTTAACCACTGTCCACTTCCCAAATCCATTTTCATCAGAAACTTTCATCTTCAATTGGCATCAATGATGAAAATACCACCTGTTTTTCATCAGGGAGTTACTAACCTCTATTACTTATCTCTCTTTCTGTCCCATTCTGGTTGATCTTTCACCCGATAACATTACTAGAAACACACAAACATTTTTAGAGTACCATTAACTGTTTCCTATTCAGTGTCCAGCTTCCATATCTTCAGAAAGAGCCTCATATCTTTTTCTTAGCTCCCAATGTTTAGAATTAGCTTGTTTGTCCCTGTCTCCTTTATGATATTCTTTCACTCACTAACTCCTGATAGGATTGAAATTCCTCACTGCTTTTTCAGATTATTTTTCTGTTTTCCTGTTGAAACCTTCTTGGTTATTTGTTATTTGTTTATTTGTTTTGTTTTGAGGACAAATATTCTATTTGACTTTCCTTCTGGGACAGTGATGAGACTTCACTTTGAGTTCTTTATAACAGCATATACATGACAAACTGTATGTGAGTGACTAATTTCGCCTTGATTTCCATACTTTTTGAAACTGAGATTTTGAGTCCTTTGCTATTCTTATTGATGACTTGTCATCATTCAATCATTCTCACATGCTTGGAATTTTAAGGTTATCTTTTGCTCTTTGCTCTCCCTCATTTCTCAAATGCAATCAATTATCAACCAGTTACAATTCCACATCCATAATATTGCTGATGTATCTCCTCTTTTATATTCCCACTTTTGCTACTCTTTATCATTATCATCCATTTATTCTACTGCATTAGCCTCCTAAAGGACTTTGTTGCTTTCATTTTTTCCGTATATGGT
Source organism: Gracilinanus agilis (assembly GCF_016433145.1). Lineage (NCBI taxonomy): Eukaryota > Metazoa > Chordata > Mammalia > Didelphimorphia > Didelphidae > Gracilinanus > Gracilinanus agilis. The sequence continues at coordinate 194,011,758 of NC_058130.1, forward strand.
CCATTGTTCACAATACTTGGCAATATAATCTTTCTTATGTACATATCTGCATTTGTCAATCTTCTGCTTTCTATTGTGTGCTGAAAAAAAGTTTGTTATCTGTTTGGTACCAGTCTGCCTTTTCAACTCCCTCTTAAATTATTATCCTCCATGGTATATAACTGTGATGGAATACTATTGTACCATAAAAATTGATGATTAGATTCATTTTTTAAAAAATTTAGAAAGAACTACATGAGATATAAAACAGTGAAATGAATAAAACCAAGAGAATATTATCACATTTACAGAATTAATACTGGAAGAATGGATTGGAAATGTTACCTCCAAATTGTGAACTGAGATGTGAAGACAGAAAGACCTAATTTGTATGAACCTGTCAGTCTCACCTATATGATACCTGCTGGGATAGAGGGTGGGGCGGGGAGGGGCTAGGATAATTATGGACGGGATTTGTTATGTAGAAAAGGAAAAAATCAAGTTAAACATATAAGAGATTTGCAACTTCCTTTTTGCACAATCTTCTTTTTCTTTATATATAGGATTGCTTTTTTATTTGGTTTTGTAAAATTTGGAATTAAAAAATGCTTTAAAAAAGAAAAAAATTATCCTCCATATTCTATGATTTAGCCAAAGTAGACTGTCCCCTCAATATGCCATGTGCCCTACTGTCTATGTTCCTTTGTTCATGATGTTCTCATTTCCAGAGATGCTTTCTTTCTCCCTCCTCACCTATCAGATTCCTATTTTTCTCTAAAACTCAACCAAAATACTACTCACCCCAGGATGCCCTCACTAATTATCTTAAAAGAAAAGAGTACAAAATAGCAAAAGTTGTTTCCTCTTCAGACTTTATGTACCACTTTGTTTTTCTGCCCTCTTTCATGTACTTATCAAGCAATATTTCTCCCTTACTATGTAATCAACTCCTCAAGGGCAAGCACTATGTCTTATTTAATTTTGTTCTTTTCCCCCCAGATGTCTACATTTGGCTCTGAACATATATTTGAGGCATTTAATATATGTTTGTTGAAGAATAACATTCGTAAATGTTATATTATGTAATTATATCTTTATTAGATTACAAGTTCTTTGAGGCACAAGTTTGCCTCAAAGTTTCTCCCTCTGGATTAGAAATAGAACCTTGAAATAGCAAGTATTCAATATTTATTTAATTAAATTGAATTGAGTGCTTTTATAGGCTGGTGGTTGGACAAAGAAAGTTATTAGCACTTGTCCCACCAAATATGGATTACTTGTTGCATGAATTGGTTTTTTTGCATCTGGAAGAGTTGTGAAGTTTGTGAGCAAATAAGAAACCAGAAGAAAGTTATTGAAACAGATAAAGTTGGGAAAATGTTTTTAGCTAAGTTGTGTAAAACATATATTTTAGCTTATGTTCAATTCTATTTGTTGCTGAAAAACAATAATGTATGTTCTGGTTTTGAGAGACAGAATAATGAGAGGGAAAGGAGGAATTGCCATGAATCAACTTTAATATCTCTTCTAAAGAAGATTATATATGCCACATACAAATTGAACTCCAAGGAAAAAGTAAGGAGAAAGGGATTAGGGATCATATTACAAAACTCTAAATGAAAAAAAAAAAGAACCAGAATCATTGAAACAAAGTATTACAGAAAATCTAACCTTGCACATATTTTAGAATTAAGGAAACTAAGTCATGCAATTTCTCACAGGGACACATACAGGGCATAAAAAAGAAAAGAGGCTTAAACTTAAAGGCAATAAATAACAGTGAGGAGAGCATGAAAATAAAAAACTAAAAAAATAATTTACCAACTGAATGCTGAGCTTCAAACAACTCCATTAACTCACCACAGTCTAATATAATAGCAATATGATACTTTCAGTCCTAGCATTTCTAGAACAACCTTTCCACAGGGCTACAAATAAGTTTAATTCTAGCAGGTCTAGAAGGAGAAAGAGTTTGAAATAACTAAAAATTACACTTCACCTAATCCTTTTAAATGAGAATTTTGCTGGATTGTCATTTCCACAAAACCAAATTGTTAGCTATCTGTATTTGTGTTCAGTTGGTGTAAGAACTGGAAATATCCTATTTCACACAAAGGGTGAAGAGCACTAGGTTAGGACTCAGGAGACCAGCATTCTACTCCCGATTCTACTATTCATTAGTCGAGTGATCTTGAGCAAGTCTCTTCACCTAAGTATCATCATCTTATCATCAAGTATCATCGATACTTCTCATCAAGTATTCAGTGAAATGAAGATAGCTGACTAGGCAATCCCAATTGGTTGCAAAATGCTTTACTTCTTCATCTTTAACATCTATCACAACCCTGGCAGTTTTAGTCATTATGTTTGTTCCCTGAATGCAGAATTAAATATTGATAATTGTAGAAATTTTATTAAAAGACCCCTTATTTAATATTCATAGGGAGCTAAACTGAGAAACATCCTGGTATAGTGGATAGAGGTCTGGCCATGGAGGCAAGAAGACCTGAGTTCAAGTTATGTCTCTGACACATAAAAGCTGTGTGTCCTTGGGCAAATAATCTAATCTCTTAGTGACCTCAAGCAAATCACTAAGATTATAAATCACAAATATGCATCTGTGAAGGGAATTTCCTTACCTAGAGTTCTCCCATACCAATTAAGTCACAGGTACAGGAGGGGAAAAAAGAGAGTAAAATATGAAAAATGTCAAACATACTTCACCTGCCCTTCTAAAATTCAACTTCTCTAAACCTGTTTCCTCATTGATAAAATGGAAATCATATTTACAATTCTACTTAGCATCACAACTTGTCAAGAAAACTTGCTTTTAAAATCTGATTAACCCACTGCTCTGATAGATAAGGCTAAAATATAACTACCTGTATGGTATTTAAATTTTTTCCTTGCTGCTTCACAAACATATCATCCTATCTCTCCACTTCTTTCCCTTTGCTCAATCTTTCCCCTGAGCTTGAAATGCTCTCCCTATTCAATTTTACCTTTCAGAATCCAAAGCTCCCTTTAATACTGAGATCAAATACTGCCCTCCTCCTACATGAAGCTTCTCCCAATCCACCAGTCATTGGTGTCCTCCCCAACCAAAAAAAAATGCTTTAAATTTATTTCTCTTCATACTTATTATTTAATCTTAACAGAATCTATGTTCCATGAGAGCAGCACATTTTTATACTCTCAGCACCTAACGTAATAGCTGACACATGGTAGACACTTAATAAATGCTTGCTTATTTGAAAACAGCTCCGCTTTTCTCTAGTGATGGGGAATTATATTTAGTTGCAAGGAATCAGCAGTGAGGATTTGAGGACAAATCTGCCAAGCTCATCATCACTACTTAAATCTCCCTCTTATGTGTATTCCATATCCCGGCACTCAAATAGTAAGAAAACCAACTGTGAACCACCCAAGACCCCCAGGGAAAAAGGAACACCACAAATATCCCTCTTTTTAACTCCTTAACACAGTGCCTAGCACATTATTATGCGCTGAATGAATGCTTGAAAGACTGTCTTCCCAGGGGAAGTTGGGACCATCCAAAGTAACCTCACAGGAAATATTACTTTCTATCTAACTGGTCAAGTCACTGACCCTTTGCCAACCTCAATTCCCTAATCTGAAAAATAAGAGAGACTGTGAGCTTCTTCAGAACAAGTACTGTATATTTCACCTTCCTCTGTATCTCCAGCGTTTAGCACAGTGCCTGGCACATAGTACGAGCATAATAAATTCTAGGTTAATGAATAGATTTTAGGAAGAACTTTAAGATTCCTTCCAACTCTAGTTCTATGATCCCAGGAACCTAAAAGGAGAAAATCTCAGATCTGGGGCAGCTGGGTGGATAGAAAGCCAGACCTGGAGTTAAGAGATCCTAGGTTCAAATTTGACCACAGACACTTCCTAGCTGTGTGAGCCTGGGCAAGTCACTTAATTGTGGTCTCCTAGCTATTATCTCTCCTCTGCCTTGGAACTGATATTTAGCATTAATTCTAAGACAGAAAGTAAAGATTTTTAAGAAAAATTCTAGACCCTAAAGGCCAAACTGCTGTAAGTTCCTTTTAAAAATAAATCTACTAAAGTTTATCTACTATCTACTTGCCTATCTTCTTACTCAGCCAAAGGTTTGACTGTCTGACCAAGAAACACTAGCAATGAAGGCAAATGCTTCAAATAGATGGATTTAAATGCCTCAAATAGATGGATAAAGTACCTAATACTTTTCTCTGCTGCAGAGCTTAACATTTTAGAGATGAGGAAACTGAAGCAAACAGAGTTAAGTGACTTGCCCAGGGTAACACAGCCAGTAAATTCTGAGACCAGATTTGAACTCAGCAAGAGGAGTCTTTCAGACTCCAGGATGAGCACTCTATCCACTGAGCTGCATAGGTGCCCTTCTACCTACCTAAAATAAATAAATAAAAACCAGAAACCTGAAAGAGTTGCTATAAATCATCCAGTCTCATTTAATTGGGCTTCTATATACCTTTCCAGATTCATTTCATTTGATTACCAAACTCTGAACTCATCACGTTATCCCTCATCTCTGTGTTTGTGCCTAAGCTGACTCCTATGCTTAGGAAAGAATTACCTCTTCATCTCTAATTATTAGAATCCCTCACAGCCTTCAGGATTCAGTTCAGGTGTCATCTCTTATGGGAAACCTTTCTGAATCCTCTTAGTTGTTAATGGTCCCTCCCTCTTCAAATTATCTTGTATAAACATACCTATCTGTGTTCATATTGAGTCCCTATAATAGAATAAGCTCCTTAAATTAAAAAGATATTTAATGTTTTGTCTTTGTACCCTAGAACCTCACATATGGTATGGAATTCACATTTGTTGAATTGACTTGAATCAAAATATTTCATTTTATATATGTGGTAACTGAGGCATAATAAAATGAATTGATTTGCCTAAGATAACAAAGTGAGGATCAAAATAATATACTAGGGTGGACCTGGCAGGAATGGGGACCAGGGACTCTATTTGTATAAGGAATTCTGAGATTTAAAAAATAAAAATAAAACTCCTTTCACCAATGAAAGTTGAAACCTCTCTCACTTATGAAGGATTGTTTCTAGAGTTCTGAGATGTTAAGGGACTTTTACAGGATCATACAGTCAGTATAAGACAGATTTGAAACCAGATCTTCCTAGCTCTGACCATCTCTCTAGATACCATACTGCATAGCCTCTCGAAATAGTATGGGTAGGGGGCAACTGGGTAGCTCAGTGGATTGAGAGTCTGGCCTAAAGACAGGAGGTCCTAGGTTCAAATCTGGCCTCAGACACTTCCCAGCTGTGTGACCCTGGGCAAGTCACTTGACCCCCATTGCCCACCCTTACCAGTCTTCCACCTAGGAGCCAATACACAGAAGTTAAGGATTTAAAAAAAAAAATTAAAAGAAAATAGTATGGGTAAAATATTTGGTATACTATGAAGCACTATATAAATATAAGCTTTTTTCATATTGCTAACCTCCAAATTGGACTGTGATCCTTAAAAATGTACTTTTTTCTACTTCATCATATGACAGGGTTAGGATTAGAGTCAGAATTTAGACCTTTAATGAACTTAGAGTTGGAGGCACAAAAATCAAGGTTAGAGTTGGACTTGGAAGCAAATTTACCATTAGGTTTTAATTTCTTTTCCAGGTAATACTGTAACATTTTTGGTATGTATATTTCAAAACAGACAATTCAATTATGCAAATTAAAATCAATAAGAAAAATTATGATGTGTCCTTAGTTTTCTTAAAGAATCACATTTCTAACTCAACTGAAAACTCAAAATCAATTCACAAAACTTAGTGACAGAAATGTGACCAAAGTAATAAGACTTAATTCCATGAAATATGTTCACTTTCCATCACTTTCTTTATAATCACACCTCACAGTATTGAGGAAATTCTGCTTTCAGCTTTATCCTGATGGAAGGAAAACTCCCTTTATCACTAGCAACTTGCTTAACTGTTACCTTAAAAGGTGCTATATTATGTCAACCTAAAGAATCCTTTTTTCCCTAGCTTCTGTCTTTCCCATCATCCTTTTCTTTCTTTCTCTGAGGATCAGACCCATAATGATTATGACTGCTGGAACAGTTTGTTCAAATTTGAAATGAACATTGCCTTATATGAAGCTATGCACCAAATTCAGATAACATCCTCTTCATTCTAATCATAAAAATAAATAGATTTCTCGTGAGGAGTTCCCTCATTTTTATCTCCTCCAATACAAGGTCTACTTATCAACATAAGCACACCACATACACACATGTGAGTATGTGTGTATATGTATATATATATATATGTGTGTGTGTGTGTGTGTATATATATATATGTGCGCATTCATAGATATGTGCAATGAGGTGGTACAATAGATAAAGCACTGGACAAAATTCATCTTCCTGATTTCAAATTTGTCCTTGGACGTTTACAGTGTGGCCACTGGTCAAATCACTTAACCCTGTTTGCTACATTTTCCTCATCTGTAAAATGAGATAAAGAAGGAAATAGTAAATCACTCCAGTACCTTTGTGAAGAAAATCCTAAATGGATCACAAAGAGTCAGACACAACTGAAACAACTGAATAAGAGCTAGAGATAGAGACAGACTGACAGACAGACAGACAAGACAGACAAGACAGATGGACGGACAGACAAGACAGATGGACAAACAGATCTATAGATTTGCCTTCTTAATTAAAGCAAAGACTTCAATTCCTGATCAACCCTTCTCTCTCTAAATGGCTTTGGAGATTAGAAGGCAGGTCCTCAGTTTTGGAAAATACCTTGTTCATTTGGTACAGGAGTGATGATTAGTGAATTTTGTCACCAAAAGCCTCAGGTGATTTCACTTCTGTTCATTCTCTAATGAGGGAAAATCAAGAGACTACTGAAATGTCTTGGTAGCCTCTGGACAAATAGAGAATAATTCCTTGGGGAAGACTTGTCTTGCTTAGCCCCCACAGGGCAGAACTAAGAGCAAAGGGTAGAAACTGTAGAGAAGCCAATTTATTCTTGATGTAGGGGAAAACTTCCTAACAATTAGAGCTATCGAGAGTGGAATGATCTGTCTCCAGAGGCAGTGAGTTCCCTCTCACTGCACTTCTTTGAGAAAAGATGAGATGGTTGCTTTTTTAGGTACATCATAGAAAAGATTAATATTCAGTTACAGCTTAGACTAAATGGCCTATGGAGTCCCTTCATGCTCTGAGATTGAGTGTTGGACCTTCGGTTCTTCTTCACTTGTGAGCCCATCTCATTTGTAGGCCCCTAGAAAAGCTAGCCTGATTGAAGGCTATTGTTTATGAGCTGCTATTTCTTTATGCATATTCTATATTTGTTTATGCACCGCTGAGTCCTTTGCATTTTATACATTTTCTTTCAGGTGAAATAAATAGCATGAGTGCTTTTGCTCGGACTAAACAGAAATATAATGTTGCAAATAAAATTATTGTTCTTTTCGGGTTACTTCCAAGATCAATCCTGGTATGTGGGAGCTGAGAACCAAGCCATAGATCCATAGGTTATATTACTGAGTGGGGCCTGAAGATTATGGGCTCCACTTCTGTTAGCCCTTTTATCTCTTCTAAGACCCAATAGTAGGCAAGCATCTACTTCTCAAGAGAGAGGTAGACTAGAGATCAAAGGCAAAGCCCCAATTCAGAAACCCAGGGAGAACTGGCAAAAAATACTCTAGGCCAAAACACATCCCTCAGTTCAGCATCATAAGGGGGAAATAACAAGTATATATAAGTAAATACCAAAAAATGGGGACTAGAATAGAAATTGCTAACAATTAGATAGTTCCAGAAAGGTCTTCTGTCAATGGTACTAATTGAGTCTTGAAAAGTAGCAAGGATTCCAAGTGGTGAAGGAGAGAAGGACAGGCATTCCAGGCATAGGGAACAGTTTGTACAGTCATAAAAACAATAAGAAATATCATCATCTGGGGACAAACCAGAAGTAAAGCAGTTTGACTGTTGGAAAGACTCCTTTCATTGAGATTTAGCATGACCTTCACCTCTTGAAGAATAAAAACAATATGTGATACCTTTTGGTGTCTCAGAAGATGGAGAAGATAAAAAGACAACTAGAGCATCTCTGGTTGATTGAAGGCTTACAGCCTTGTTATGTCCTCCTCTCATAAAAATGCTAATAGAGACAAATGATGGTATGATGCTGATTTTTTTGTCAAGATGTTCATCAAAGGATAAGAGTCTTGCTAAGAAATCTTGGTATGCAGAAAACACACATATGTCAGACTGATGGAAAGTCATCTCCCTCCATGTAACTAAAACATTAAGTGCCATGCTATCCTAGAAAATTGCATGAGAAAATGACTAGAGATCCAACCATTCTGGATGGCAATTTAGTACTATATCCAAGAGGATATAAAACACTACATACCCTTTGGTCCAGTAATACCACTATTAGGTATGTATCCCAAAATGATTTTTAAAAAAGGGAAAGGACCTACTTGTACAAAAATATTTATAGCTGTTCTTTTTGTGGTGAGAAAGCATTGGAAATTGAAGGGATATCCATCATTGGGAAATGGCTAAATAAATTATGGTATATGATTGTGATGGAATACTATTGTGCATAAGAAATGATGAACAGGATGATTTCAGAAAGAGATGGAAAGAGCTGCATGAACTGATGCAGATTGAAATAAGCAGAACCAGGAGAACAGTGTACATAATAATAGCAAAACTGTACAATGATCAACTGTGAATGACTTAGTTGCTCTCAGTAATACAGTGTGATCCAGGACAATTCTGAGGGACTTATGACAAAGAATGCTATCCAACCTCAAGGAGAGAATTGTTGGAGTGAGAATTTAGGTGAAAGCAAATGATTTTTCACTTTAGTTTATTTGGGGATTTTAGTGTTATATGATTATTCTCTTACAAAAATGAACAATATGGAAATATGTTTTGCATGATAGTACATGAACCCAAATCAAATTGTTGCCAGCTCCAGGAAGGGGAAGAAAAAGGAGGGAGGAAGATAATTTGGATCATATAACATGGGAAAACTTATGGGGGTTCACTATCATGTGCAACTTTCAATTTACACAAATATCTTGAAACATATTGATCACATAAAATGAAGTCCTACTGTATAACAAATGAAATGATCTCTACTCACAAAGAGCTTACTTTCTAATGGGGGAGTACATGTATAAATATAAAGAGCATAAATATAAGGTGAATACATTTGCATATGAATATGTTTAACAAATACACATATAAATGTATATAGCCTCAATATGAAGAAAATAAATACAAATACAAATGCATGCAAAGTAGTTAAATACTAGTGAATGTCAGAGGCAGGATTCAAATTCAAGTATCTCCTGACTTCAATACTTACATTCTTCTCAAGTAGCATAAATAAAAATGAATCCCATAAAGTGATTTCATTTTTCAAAGTGGCATTGTGTGTTTTCACTGGGCTAGAATGAATTACCATATTTTCTAAAATCATAACTTTGAATAGAATTTGAATATATGTGACCACTCTTCAATGTTCATTATTTGCATTAATCAGAACTTAGCTATATCACATGATACCTTTCAGATGCTATTAAAACAGTATTAATGCCATTAATCCCTTATATTAGTAGAGTAAAATATACTTTCTTGCTTTTTTTGTAATCATGTAGAACATTTTTATACATTAGTCATTTGTTGAAGAGATCTCAAATTTAAAAAAAAAAAGAGAGAAGAAAGAAAATTAAATCCAATATGTTTTTGTAGGCATTTAGACTTTATCAGTTCTTTCTTGGAGGATAGATGCTTTCCATCATGAGTCTCTGGGATTGTCTTGGACCACTGCTTTGCTGAAAATTACCAGGTCATACATAGGTGTTCATCAAGAAATATTGCTTTCACGCAATGATCTGGGACAATCCTGAAAGACATGACAGGGAATGCTATCTATCTCCAGAAAAAGAACTGTTGGAGTTGGATGAGTGCACATCAAAGCATGCTATCTTTTGCATTAGTGTATTTATGATTTTATTTTGGGGTTTTGGTTTTGTGTGAATATTCTCTTATAAAAGTATATTTTTCATGACAATAAAAATAAAATTAAAAATTAAAATAGAAATATTGCTATTATTCTGCAAAATGTTCTTCTAGTTCTGCTCTCTTCACTTTGCATCAGTTCGTGTAAATCCTTCCAGATTTTTCTGAAATCATCCTGTCTGTCAAATCTTATAGTACAATAGTATTCCATAACTATCATATGCTACAACTTGTTGTCATTCCCCAATTGCTGAACAAACCCTCCATTTCCAGTTCTTGCAATATACTTTCAAAGCACTTCCTCACACATTGTCTTCTGATTCTCTAACATGTCTCCTTCAGGGTGCCAATTAATCCATTTTAGTTCCTTGTACAGTTCACTCAAAGTTGTATATGAGAAACACATCGTGCTTCTAATGTAATACAACAGCTGGTGACAGGTTGTTTGATTGAGTCAGGGATCTGCAACAATGCAGACTCTTGAAGTAGTCTGAAGCTATCTTAGTGCCACCTCCCAGCATGACTATGAGACCAAGTACACACCAATCTAGAAGTCACTATCTGATCACAGCGGGAATAGCCAAATGTAGTGGAAAGATCAGAGAAGGAGGGATCACAAAGCCTGGGCTCTAGTCCCAGCTCATTAGTTAACTAACTTAGTGACACATAATCACAGGTGAGTCCTTTTGCCAAAAGAGTACAAGTGGGAAAGCCATGACTAGAAAGCTGTTCAATTGTAACAGTTTGGAGGATATTAGTAGACAGGAAATGTGGTATGCGTCAAATGTATGATAGAGCAGCTAAAAATGCTGATGTGATTTTATCTTGTGTTTAGATGTATTTTTCAGGACTATAGACATGATTATCTATTTGTACACTGCTTTGATCTGCAGTATTTTTTGTCATTTTTTAGGAAAGGCATTGATAAATTGTAAGAGTCCACAATGAATGGGTTTTTAATGTAATGGGGGGTGAATAAAATATTAACTAAAATTAATTTCTATTTTAAAAAAGAGCATACAGTAGAAGGCAACCCAGAAGATCAAGGACTTCAAAATAATGAAGTTCCATTAAGAACTGATTGAAGGAATTGAAGGTGTTTAGACTTGGGGAATTGAAGATTTGAGAGGACATGATAGCTATCTTCAAATATTTGACAACACATTGTGTGAGAAAAGAATCAGACTCGTTCCACTTGGCCCTAAAGAATAGAAGTAGAAGCAATTAATTTAATCTGCAAAAAGGTTAATTTAAGCTTAATGCAAATAACTATTTCCTAATAATCAGAGCTATCCAAAAGTGTGGAAAGCTGCCTAAGATGCAGTAGATAACCACTCATTAAAAATCTTTGAGTACAGGCTTAACAAACACTTGTCAAGAATGTTTTAAAGGGATTCTCTCTGAATTTCAGTTGCTTCATCTGTAAGACTGGGTAAAATAATATTGGTCCTACCTGCGTCATTGTATTGTTACAAGCTTCAAATGAAGGCATTAGAAGACATATTAAAAAACTAAAGAAGTCAAAATACCATCATTTCCATTTTATTGTTACTGCTTTGTTCTTTTTTCCCCTCAAAGGTGCCAAAATGAGTTGATTTTTTAAAAATTTTATTTTTAATAGAATTTATAGGTATCTTATCCTCTCCTCTGTCCTCCCTGCACCACAGAAAGTATCATCCAACAAAAATTGATGTATATACAGTGTCTTTTGTTCAGTTCACTCTCTAGAGGTGGGCATTCACAAATTATTCTTCAAATATTAATTCTGTAGCTATATAAAATGTTCTCTTGGTTCTATTCATTTTATTCTTCACTATTTCATGTAGTTCTTTACAAGATCTTTTTAAACCCTTACCTTCCATCTTTGTATCGATTCTGTGTATTGGTTCTAGGGCAGAAGAATGGTAAGGGCTAGGCAATGGGGGTTAAGTGACTTGCTCAGGATCACCCAGCTAGGATGTGTCTGAGGTCAGATTTTTTTTACATTTTTTTAAACTCTTAACTTCTGTGTATTGGCTCCTAGGTGGAAGAGTGGTATGGGTTTGCAATGGGGGTCAAGTGACTTGCCAAGGGTCACACAGCTGGGAAGTGTCTGAGATGGGATTTGAACCTAGGACCTCCTGTCTCTAGGCCTCTCAATCCACTGAGCCACCTAGCTGCCCCTGAGGTCAGATTTGAACCTGGGACCTCCGGTCTCTAGGTCTAACTCCTAATCACTGAGCCACCCATTTGCCCCAAGATTTTAAAAAAATTAACTTATTCATTGTTTCTTATGGTGCAGAAGTATTCCATCAGAATCATTTACCAAAATTTATTCAACCATTCTCCAAATGATGTACATCTCCTCAGTTTCTAGTTCTTTGCTAACACAAAGTGAGTTCCTATAAATATTTTAGAACAAATAGATTTTTTTCCTTTTTCTCTGATTTCCTTGGGAATAGACCCAGCAGTGATTTTATAGTAATAACTTTATAACTTTCTGGGTATGAATCCAAATTGCTTTCCAAAATGGTTGTATCATTCACCATTCTACTAACAGTATATGTGTCCCCATTTTTCCACATCCCCTCCAATATTTGTCACCTTGCCCTTTTATCATTTTTTCCAATCTGATAGATGTGAGATGGCATCTCGGAATTGTTTTGATTTTTATTTCTCTAATCAGTAGTGATTTAGGGCATTTTCATATACCTATAAATGGCTTTGATTTCTTCATCTTTATTAACCATCTGTTAATATATTTTGCCCACTTCAATTGGGGGATAGTTCTTATTCTTATAAATTTGACAAAGTTTCTATTTTTCTAATGCTTACCTTTTATCATAGAATCAGACAGAACAGCAGTAAAGGCGAGGCAATGGACTTTAATTGACTTATCCAAGGTCACAGAGCTAGAAAGTGTCTGAGGCCAAATTTGAACCTAGGATCTCTCATGTCCAGGACTGGGGTTCTCTATCTAGGACTGGACCTCTATATCTATGACTAGACCTCTATCCCAGAAACTGACTATAAAAATGTTTTTCCCTAATATTCTGCTTTCTTTCTAATTTTGGCTACATTAGATTTTTTGTGCATAAACTTTTTTATTTGATGTAATCAAAATTATCCATTTTACATCTCACAATGCTTTCCATCTCTTGTTTACTCAAAAATTTGTCTCCTATCCATAAATCTGATAGGTAATGCGTTCCCTGTTCTAATTTGCTTATGATAAGTCCTTTTATGTCTAGGTCATATAATCCATTTTAGCCTTATCTGAGTAAATGGTATAAGATATTGGTCAACTATATTCTCTTTTAAAACATTCATTTTTAAAATTTTGAGTTCCAAATTCTCTCCTTTCTTCCAGCTCCCCCATTCAGCCATTGAAAGTTAAGCAAAATCATACCCATTATATACATGAAGTCATGTAAAACATTTCCATATTGGCCATATTGGAAAAAGTGAATAAATATGCTTCGATCTGAAATCAGAATTCATTAATTCTTCCTCTGAAAGTAGAAAGCACTTTTCATCATGAGTTTTTTTTGTTTTTGTTTTTTTTTTATTGTTGTGGATCATTGTATTGACCGGAGTAGCTAAGACTTTCACAGTTGATCATCATTACAATATTGCTATTACTACACACATTATTTTCCTGGTTCTGTTCACTTTACTTTGCATTATCAGATACGTCTTCCAGGTTTTTCTGAACCTATCCCCCTCTTCACTTCATATAGTACAACAATATTCTGTCACAGTCATATACAACTTGTTCAGCAATTCCCCTACCGATGGGTGTCTCCTCAATTTCCAACTTTTTACTATTAATTACTTCAAATGTCTCTCTGAAACAAAGGCTCAACTTTTTAACACCAAGATTTTTTCAGTGATTTTTGTATGACTGTGAACAATAAGAATGCAAGAGTCTCCAAAGAAGAGAATTTGAGTAGTACTCAAAGGGCAAAGTGAGCAGGCTGTACCACATTGCAAATAAGAAATTAGGGAGAAGTGGAGAGGAAATTTTCAAAGAAGTGGGGTAGGAGGTAGGGGAAGGAAAGCTGGTCACATTGTAAATCCAGTAAGCACAGCTTGCATGTTCCTGACATATCTACAAAATATGAGAAGAACTGGAGGAAGATCCCTAACATGTCTGGGCCCTTTGCAAGGAATTTAAGGAAGGCTATGTTCACAAAAGATAGGACAGTATAGACGACTTGTGAAATTCATCGTTGGAAAAATATCCACATCTGTGCACTGTCAGGCCCTTCAAAGTATTTGAGTATCAATCTACTGATTTTTACACCTGATCATTGTATTTATAGTAGTTCTATAGTATAAACTCCTTCAATGGTCATGTCTTATGCCTCTTTTTATAGGGTGTCCCAAAAGTCTTGATGTAGTTTCAAACTGTTGTCTTCGTTGTTGTTTGTTATTTTTTAGCTCTTAAAAAAATTAAATTTATTTATTTGTTTTATTAAAATTCCCAGTAACTCCCTCTCTGCCTTCCCTCCCCACACTAGAAAAGGCATTATATCACAAAAAGATACAGACTTATATGAGCTATGCCTCGTTTGTTTCTATTTATCACTTCTTTCTCTGGAGATGGACACATGTGAGACATTTTTTCAAACAATGTTTCTAGTGCTGTATATAACTTTTCCTTGGTTCTGTTCTCTTTACTCTTCATTACTTCAAAAAGGTCTTTCCATGTTTTTTTATTAAACTGCTATGGGAAGCTAGGTTATCCCATGGATAGAGCACCAGACCTGAATACAGGAGGTCCTGAGTTCAAAGTTGACTTCAGACACTTCCTAGCTGTGTGACCCCAGCTGGGCCAATCATTTAATCCCATTTGCTGAGTCTTCATCATTCTTCTGCCTTAGAACTGATATCTAGTATTGAGTCTAAAACAGAAGATAAGGGTTTTTTAAATTAAATTAAATTAACCTGCTCATCATTCCTTATAGCACAGTAGTGTTCCATCACAATCATATTCCACAATTTGTTTAGCCATTCCCCATTTGATGGGCAAGCCCTATGTTTCTAATTCTTTGCCACCACAGAGAGCCACTATAAAAATTTTAGAACATGTATTTTTTCCTTTTTTCCCCATCTCTTAAGAGATAAACTTAATAGACATCATGTATATAAATTATATAGAACTTGGGTTAAATTCGTAAGAATATGAGCCATTGTCCAATTGAGGAATCATCCTATATTTTTGAAGAAGACCAATGATATCACAACAGCTTTCTTGGAGCCACAAGAGAGTTAGGTGAATGTTGGACACCCAAGGTAGATGAGCAGCCCTGAAAAGAGCTCCATGAGCCCTCATAGCAGAGGTGCTAGGCATCCCTGAGCACCCAGTTATTAAATGCAACCCAGTTATTAAAGCTATTAAAACTTGAAACTACACTAAGACTTTGGGGACACCCTGAAATATATATATATATATATATATATATATATATATATATTTATCTCATATTTATGTATCACCTTAGGTTTGCCAAATGCTTTCAATTCATTATCTCATTTGACTTTCACAAAAACTGTGAAAGGTAAATAATACTTACAGATGGGGAAAAGGAAATCTAAAAGATGCCAAATGCTTTGATCAAGATCACACAGTTGGTACATATCCGAGGTTGGCATTGATCTATTTATGGGTTATAATGATAATTTAGAACAAGTATTATAGTATGCTTGGATAAGAGATATCATACAAGTTTTTAAACCCAAAGGAAAATTGCAAGTGACCAAGTATCTCTGCTAAAGAAACAATAAATTCAAAATATTTGCTGCCAGAACTCAGAGTATATTTTAGCTAGCAATTCCTTGTAGTTTGTATTTGCAATGCCACACCCACTTTCTGAAAAGTACCCCAGGACATAATTTTTTTAATAAAAATAAATTAAAACTTTGTTTGGACAATTCAATGGCAGCCTTTGGAAGAACTGAAATTAATCTTGTGCTTTGGGTTATTAGAAATGATTTGATAATCAATGTACTAACATTTAAGGAGCTTTTTTCTTTAGAAAGGGCTTCAGTTTATTAGTGAGAAAGCATTCAGTAGATGGCAACCAGGATGATAAAGTGTCTTAAATATAGTCCTATGAGGAAGAGAGGACCTGATTCCATTCAGTACCAGAGGATAGAACCAGGAGCAATGGAGAGGGAATTATCAAGAAGTAAATTCAACTTTGGTGTCAGGCAAAATGTCCTCAAAATTAAAGCTATTAAAAAGTAAAATGAGCTACCTCAGGAAATAGTGGATTCTCTCTTATTAGAGGTTTATAAGCTATGGCTAGATGTCCAATTCTTGAGTACAGTTTAGTAGGAATAGTATTTGCTTATGGGTTTCAGTAAATGGGCTAAACCAGGTTGAGGTTAATAACAGACCTCAAACATATTTGTGAGCAAGTGGGATATCTCTACTCCAAGCATATGAAGACTTTACATGAGAAACTTTACATGAGAGGAAACTAGGCGGAGTATGTAGAATGCTATGCTTATACTTAGATCTGAATTTAAATATCTTCTCTGCTTAGTTGTGTGTCCTTAAGCATATCATTTAATCCTTCTTACATCTCCAAGTTTCATATCACTTTATAGGACATTGCAGATAAGTTAGAGATGGGTTGCAGATCCATTAGGATCTTCATTGGTGGATGGATTTCCCATGCTGATTAAATAATAGATCCTTGAATTACTTCTGGAATGAGAAAGCTATTCAAAGATAACACAAGATATATGCCATATTCTCAAGAAATATACAATCTAAAGTCAAAGGGAAAGGGTAAATAACTATGATACAAAGGGGAAATATTTGAAGAATAAATATTCTATGTCACAGACATAGGAGAGAGATGCTTAACAAACTTTCAGATACAGTCACAATTACAGCCAAGAATTTCCTTCCACATCTTGGACAGTTTCTGGTGCTAGGCACTTACAAAGGGACTCCGACACATCAGCAACACTGGCATTCAAGTGTCATCTCATCCTGTACATTAGCATGCTGTGAGTATTCCCAGTAGTGGGGCTGAGCCTCCATGGTAACGCTCTTTAGGGAGCTGGGGAAGCTTTTTAATTATTAACATGAATAATTCTTACCAACACATTTAATTGGGAAATATTACATGTTAAAGGTGCACTAATGGAACAGTTCTGAGAACCAAGCAATGTGATACAGTATGCTTTTTGATGTGAATTTTAGCAGTACTTTCCTCATCTCATCATTCCATGCATTATTTAGTTGCTTTAAAAATATCTACCATTTCATTTATATGTGAAGAGTACTGAAGCTACAAAAGCAAACCTTTGAATTACCCCCAAGTCAGAACTCTCATAGATCCAAGAGAATATTCTTACTGTCTCTGATCTCTGGGAAAACAACTGCAAATGGCTATGAAAATCTACCAGCAAAATAAAATAGATTGTTGGTCTAGTTTTAGGTATAATAGACATTATTTTTTCTCCTCTCCTTCCCTCCACCCAACATTTTCATCTACTTCATCCTCAACAGCTTTGTCTTCTTTGTTTCCTTTTCTTTCATCTTGAAATCTGGGTTTTTAATACGGGGGCAAGGAGAGGGGGAAATACCAAAACAACTGAACTGTAGATATGCATGCTATACTCTGAGTAAATTTACTATATTTTGAGTCATTCTCATATTAGGATTTATGTGACAAGACTCTCTCCATCTGCCCCTCTTTCTATTTCTCTGTCTCACACACACATGTATATGCATGTACACGTATGTATAAACATACACATATAAGACATGCATGTATGTGTACATGTGTGTATACACATGCAGCTTGCTATGTGGATATAGCATTGAACTTAGAATCAAGAAGGCCTGAGTTCAAATTCCACCAAATATATTTATTAGCTATGTAGCCTTAGGTAAGCCATTTAATCTCTTTCATTCTCAGTTTCCTTATGGGTAAAATGGGAATAATAATAACTAACAGTGTGAAAATGAAGATCAAATGAGATTTTATTTATATACATATATACATACCTATATATATATATATATATATATATATATATATAGTCCTTTGTAAATCTTAAGGTGCTTATATAAATGTTAGCTTTTAAATGATGATGATTAGTTGGTTTTCTATTGTGTCTGACTCTTCATATTTGGGATTTTCTTAGCAAAGACACTGGAATGGTTTGCCACTTTTTCCTCTGGCTCATTTTAGAGATGAGGAAAACTGAGGCCAACAGGATGAAGTGACTTGCCCAGGGTCACATAGTGTCTAAGGCCAGATTTGAATTTGAGAAAAAGAGTCCTCATGATGTCAAGCATGGCACTTAGCTTCCCTAACTATTAAGCAGAGATAGATAAATATATGTGTGTGTGTGTGTGTGTTTATATGACACAACATATACACACACAGAAAGGCAATTTCAAAGAGTGTATAAAGATCTGACCTCAGAGTCAAGAATGACTGGTTCATATCCTACCTCGGGCACATACTGACTATATGGTCCTAGACAGGTCCTTTAACCTCTCAGTGTACAAATCTAAGACTAGACATTAGAGAAGGTACCAACTTAAACAGGTAGAAAGAATTTCTCCATCTGGTTGTTTCCTATGCCAATGAATCAAATTTCAATCCTAAATATGTATATAAATAGATGCATATATTTATAGAAAGATATTAAATATATATATATATATATTCACATATATGAATACATTGATGTCTTTCATATATGTATGCTCACAAGCATTCTACTAATTCTCATCTAGTTATTTATCTAGGGTTTTTTTTTAGTGACAGTTTTTTTTTTAATGTGCAACACTTGAAAGACACTAGCTGTGTGACTCTGGAAAAATCACTTAGGTTACCTCTTTGCACCAGTTTATTCATCTGAAAATGAGAGGGGTAAATGTGGTGGCCTCTAAGGTCCCTTCCAGCTCTCAATTTATGATCCTATGATCAAGGACTATTAAAGAGTCTGAGTGTAATGGCTCCACTCTAAGTGGTTTTTTAAAAATTGCTGCACAAATATTTACAGATCTTCCTGATTTTTGCCTGTTGATTGTCCTAATTGCAATTCCATTTTTAAATCCTCTTGGGATGATCTGCCTTAATTGAATCCCTTAACAAATTTATGTACATTTGTTTGTGTGCTTCACTATTTCTTACAATTTTATAAGAGAAAACTACTCATAATCATTCCCCTTTTCTCAAATTAATTTATGCTTGAAGCTGAAATTTATCTCAACTGTATTTAATAAGGAGATCAAGGATTTGCTAAATAAGTCAATTTACCTTAAACTAATTAAACTTCCTTATGGTAATAGTCTGTGTTTATGTATATTCCTTTATCCATTTCCCACTTTTGTCATCAATAATTTGATCGAACAGGTCAGAAAGGAGTTGTTTTAATTGCATACTTTAGTTTCTCATTTTTATTCCTTCCCAATTGGTGTTGTTTTAAGATCTTCTAAATGAGGAACATAATCATTCAAATAAGTCTGATCTAACTGCACTCTAGTTCTAACTCCTAAATTCACATGGAAAAAACCAAATGAATTAAGAATACATATTGTCTAGAATATAGCATGAACATGTCTTAGACAGTCAATGTTGAGCTCAATATTGAGAAAATAAGTGAGAGAATGACCTGATTCCACTTGGGAAAATGTACAATGTAGCTTCAAGTTTCTCCTTGAAACAAAAATCCATATACATCTGGTGATATTATATGACTGAGGGTCATAGAATACCCCAATTTCTGAGGATTCAAAATTATAGGTCACACAAATGACAATGTAGAATTACATTGTGGGAACACCAATATCAGATTATACATAAAAGGCAAAATAATAGCGACCATTAAATAGATGACCAGAAGTCAAGTATAGAAAGGGAAAGATAATGAATGAACATTTATGTACTGCATTGGTACCTTAATATAATACAAGACATCTAGATGAAGACCCAGAATGTTGATTGGCTCTCCCATGGAGTATCAATGAGAAGACATGAACAAAGGATCATAAAGATGAAATGATGTGTTTTAATCTATACATTTACAGGAATATCTACCTTGTTGATAAGCTAACAGATCCACTGAGGTATAAATACACACATAGATGAATAACTGTCTCCACATTAATCAATATCATCTTTAATATGGTAGGCAGCATAGGTCAATGAGAAGAAAGATGCCTCAGGAATCAAAGGATCTAAGTTCAAATCCTGAAAGTCCTTTCACTCTTTTGGATCTCATTTTCTTTCATATGCAAACTGAAAGGTGTTGGACTAGAAGGTCTCTAACTTCTAAATCCACAAACCTCTTTAAGTAGTTAGATATACTCCTTTCACAGAAAAAGCAAAAAACTCCAAGTCTCTTTTCTCCTTTCCCTTCATAACATCATAGACTGTTTGCTGCAGATGGGACCCTAAAACAATCTCTAACCCTTTGATTTTATAGATCAATTTGATCTGTTCTTTCTGATTAGAAGACATGCCATTTTTATGGGGAAGGGAGGAAGCAATGGAGGCATGAGAGCAGGAAGCTGACAAAGGTGTTATACACCAAAAAAGTTTCATTACGGATACATGCAAAAAGAAAAAGAAACTCATTGATTTGAAACTATTGGCCATTCTACTTCATGAGGATAGGTATTTATTTATTTAAGAATGATGATCCTTTTATTAGAGTTGCTGTCCATTTCCCTAACTACTCTGTATTGTTCCAATCTATCATCATTTTACATCTGGCTTCACTTGTCTCCCTGTTCAGCCTGGAGTTCATGGTTGATTACTTCAAAAATTCCTTCACTATCATCCATTGACCCCTTGTACTTAAGTCACACATGCTTTAACCAATCTCTAATCCTTTTTTGTTTGCTTGCTTCATTGTCACATAGTTCAACCTTACAATGCCGTTGGAGTTTTTTCTTTGAGATTGGGTCTCTCACTATCTAGAAAAGTAATTATTAAGCATTTATTAACCATATACTATGTACCTGGCATTGTGCTAATCACTTTACAAATATTATCTCATCTGATTCTCACAATAGCCCTGCCTGGTAGGTGATATTAATATCCCATATTACAGTTGAGGAAACTGAAGCAAAAAGAGGTTAAGTGACTTATCCAAGGTCATACATCTAGTAAACATCTGAAGTCACATTTTAACTCTGGTCTTCCTGACTCCAGGTCCAATAATCTATAAATAGGGCTAAATAGCTTCATTTAATTTGGAATAACCAAGCCAGGATGAAAGCGCAGTGCTAAGGTGATAAGAGATGAGGCGAGAATCCAGTTCCACCACCCCCTTCCAATTTTGGAAGTAGAAATAACCTTGTAAAGAATTTTATCCAATCCCCTCATTTTGCAGTTCAGAAAACTAAATCACTGGTAAATTCAGTGGTTTGATTTTTCCACCATGTCATATCGAAGCCAATGGCCCTACATTTGGAGATATATCTAGGATAGTAGGAACAAGATCAAGATAGCATTTAGATCCCAAGTTCTTAAAGAACATATAGATGTAGATAGATAGATAGATAGATAGATAGATAGATAGATAGATAGATAGACAGATAGATGAGAGAGATGTATGTAATTATATCATTTTATACTCTGCTCCCACAGAAATCAAGTTAATCAAAACTTTTGTATAACGTATAATATGCATTTTGTATAATGCATAATAAGTCTTGCTGCCTGAGGTCGTTATCACCTTGTGTAAGGTTCCTCTATCTAGTTTACTTCCTCTTGCAAATACCCAATTATAACTAGACCAATTACTCATATTTTATTATCTTGCTTCTTCTCTTTGTCCTCACTTCTGAAGAGCCATTTGCCCCATGGGTTTCTATTTAACAGATCTAAAGCATGACCAACCTGTCCCTCAGATAATGCAAATATTGAACTAGACTGCTGTCTTCTAATTCCTCAGTCAGCTTGCTGGACTATACAGTTTTCTGAATCACCCTACTTATTTCCCAGTGTCTGTCAGGCTGGCTGCTCTCTGAATGCTGGAGGGAAATCAAAGAGCTGCCTGGTTGGAAAGGGGTAATTACTATCAGTGACATTTCCATTAGGAAGTTTCCTGCGGGGCTGTTCTCATCTTAATACCAAATACTCAGATTAATATCCCTCCCCATCTCAGACTCTCACACTAATTTTTAAAATTAAAAATCTAATGATTCATAATGGATGACTATTTACTATATGAGACATATCTAATGATATAAGGAGACCAAAACCATAGATATTGAAGGCTGGGTTTTCTGTTGCAGATCTGTGTTTTGGCTCTGCTTTTTCTTCTCCTCATTCCCTCCCACTATAATCTAGTGGGAAGCCAATACAGTGAAAATAGCAACTGGCTTCAATACATGACTCCATATCCAATTCTGCGACTTATTGACTGTATGACATTAGGCAAGTCATTTAACTTTTCTAAACTTCACTTCCCATATGTATAAAATGGGGAGAGTGTGGGACAAGGAACTGTCTATACTACCTACTTCCCAGCATATAATGTGACTTATTATTAATTCAAAAGGGCAATAAGAGTATAATGTGGCAAAATTTTAATTTTAATTTTAGCATCCTTAGCATCAATCAAGGATCAACCCAGGTGCTATGAGATTCTATTCCTGATCATTCAAAGTATTATCATTCACTCCATCTTGAAATTATTTTCTATTACTTTTGTGGCTACTTTGTGTGTGTATACATATACATATATATGTATATATATTTTAAATGTATATAAGTATGTATGTGTGCTATTTTTGCCAAGTGGAATTAAAGCCATTTTTTTATCTTTGTGTCCCCAGTGCCTAGAACAGGACCTTTCATATATCAGTATAGTATTATTTGTATATTGTTTTCTGACAGTTCTGTGGCAGTAGGGAGTCCTTCCTGGGAGTTAATGGGTTCCTTTATTGACCCCTGTTTTCTACAATGAAAGTGGCCTTGGTGGCCTACTCCCCCAGTGTAGGTGAGGTACTTGTAAGTTAAATCCTTGCCTGGGTACCCAGTTTATGTCTAAAGAAAAGCTTGGAGGCCAACCAGAGACATCAGAAAAAACAACTCCTCAATGAGTTTAGGGGATAACATGTAAAACAATGGGAATCTATATAAAGCTTTATTGCAAGCAATGGGGAAAGGGGGGGAAGAGAGGCAAAAGGATCTGACATACAACTCAGTCATACATGCTAACACAGGATATAGCTCATGAAAGAGCAACACGCAGCTAGGGAGCACAGAGACATGGGTCCATTCAGCAAGGAAGAGGATAGTAATCTAGGAAGAAGGTGTGTTCCTGGTGGAAGGGAGGGCATTCTCTTAAAGTACCCTTCTGAGAGTGGGGTTTGTAGTACAGAGAGAGGGGGTCAGAGCAGTTTTTACAGGCTTTGGCTGAGTTCTGAAATCAGTTAGGAGTTTAGAATCTTGAAGAAAAGTTTCAGTTGGACCTGGGACCTCGTGCAGAGAGAACCAGGGCCAGCTGAGCTGCTTCTTCTCCTGTTTGAGATTGAAACTTAGCCTAGTTTTGGAGTATTTATTTGAGATTTGTTAATTTAGATAAACCCTTTGAATCTCCATACCCTACCTCATTTCCCTACCTTCTTTCCCTGACCTAAATGTCTGTGAGGAGTGAATAAGGAGAGTGAATCAGAGAGTGGTTTCAAATCTGTGAGGGTTCAGCTATACTCTTGCAGTACTTTATCTAGAGAGGTTAGGTAGTCATCATCATATTCCCTTTTGATTTCAAGATCACCTTGAGAGTTGAGTTAAGGCAGGACCTTGCTCAAACCCCATCTCTGCTTCCCTTCCCCACCTGAGGTTTCTTTAAACAACTCTTAGGGCTTCCTTTAATCCCCTTTACCTGACAATTTAACCTGAGAAAGACAATAAATCCCTTTTGTGTTTAAAACAGACCTGTTAGTTACTTTGTCAGTTAATTAGTAAGAAAGGGAAGAAGAAGAACCAACATACTCTGGGCTTGAAGGGAAGCCGAGTATCCATCTTGAAGGAAGGTGTAACTTCAAAAGAAGTCCCTTCCTGTGAAATTAACTAAAGCCTGTAGTTAATTTCAATCAGTCAATTTCCCTCAATTGTCTTTAGTCTAAGTCCTAGTCTATAAGCCCTACTGCTCTTTGCCTGTTTAGATTAATTCCTCCTCTCCCTGGAGATCTTTGTTACCTTCAGTGTTTTACTCCCTGACTTCAGCCTCATTTTATATCCTGAATTTCACTATTACATCCTACCTGCCTCTCATATTATCTACCTAGCAAGTCCCTGACAACCTCCCTTCCAAATCCCCTCTAACCTAACACATTTCCTAAATTCTCCCATAACATCTTCTTGTACTCTGATTTTGGGTAGCCTCTCTGGAGCTGGATGGTTTGTATGTCAAGGGTCAAAGCAAAATATTATTTTAGGGGTTTGTTATCAGGGAGAAGCTGGTAAGCTGGTAGTGGACAAAATTTTTGGGTGACACAGCTGTACCAACCTTTGAAAAAAAAGTTATCAGTATTTTTCTGAGTATGTTCAATAAGTATATAGCCTCACATAAGGGAAGACTGTCATGATGACTTCAAAACCATCAGACCTTATCTTATAACAATGATTTCCCCGTTTAGCTCCTTGAATCTACAGCCTCCCTTAAGGGTAGACTGTCATAGTAGTCTCAAGACCACTAAGCCCAATCTTATAACATTTATAGTACTGACTATTGGACCTCTTGGATGACATGTCCCATGGGTAGCTCACATTCTACATGGCCTTTGCATCATCACTTTTCATCATATAACACAGCTCGTCAGTTGTGAAATCTTGATTCCACCTTCAAAAATTTATTGAATCCGTCTCTTTTTCTCTACCTACCCAACTACAATCCTCATAACCTCCCACCATTATTTTGCAATCGTGTCTCTTCCTTTAAAGTTCACTCTACCCCAACTAGACCCTAAAGCAGAAGTCTATCCAGGTCACTTCCGTGCTCAATGAAGTCCAATAGTTCTCTTTTACCTCTAGGACTGAGTTCTGCATACAGAATATGAAGTCCTTCAAAGTTTGGCCCCAACTTGACCTTCTAGGCTCATTTTAGATTGCTCTTCTTCACATACTGCTGCCCAGCCAAACTGGCCTTTGTATTTTTTTTAATACATGCCACTCCATCTCCCATCTTTGGCCTTTGCATGGGATTTCTTTTATACAGGAAGGCACCTTCTTCTTACATCTGTCTCTTAGAATCTCTTATGTACCATCTTTATTCACTATCTGAGAGGGCAGAAATAAAGTAGCAGCATTCTCATCTCTTCTGCCCCCGATTTGACATTTCTTCAAATACTTGAGGATAGAGTTCATGTCTTCCTTAAGACTTTTTTGTTTGGGGGGGGGGGGGGCAAAGGGGAAAGTAAGAACACGAATCATGTAACCATGGGAAATTTTTTCTAAAAATATAATTTTAAAAAAAAGACTTGTTTTTCAGGGCTAAATAACTGCAGTTTCTTCCATTAATCCTCTCTATTCTACTCACTAGCTCAGGCTCATGACCTTAGTTTTATATCCTGTAAATTAAAGGTTCATTAATTTCTGCCTTTGGAAATCAGATTTTTCCATGAAGTTTCACTTGATGACTTATCTACAGATAAACAAGGGGCAATTTATACTTTATTTGTTAATGCCTGACATTCCCTCCACCCCATTTTGTGACTTCCTAATGGATTTGGAAGATTTTCTAAATTTCCAGAAGCTATCAAAACTCTACAACTACCTATATTCCAAGAACTTGAATTGATAGCTAAATTCAATGTATTATTGGTAGAAATTTTCAACATTAAGAAAGCCCAAGTATCACCACAATAAATCAATGTGTCCTCTCAACAAAAATATTTTTTAATTGATGCTGGTCATTTAAGCTTCATCATCTGGTTTCTTTTTAATTAATTTGTTTGTAACATTAAAATACTCAACTAGCTCTAGCTCTCTCTCTTTCTTCCTCTTCCTCTTCCTCTTCCTATTCTTCTTCTTCTTCTTCTCCCTCCCTTCCTCCCATGAAGATGACATCATTTGAGAAAAAGATATATGTATATATGGCTTATTTGTCTCTGTTTATCAGTTCTTTCTCTGGAGGTGGATATATACATTTTTTGAGTAATATTACTTTTACTGTATATAATGTTCTCTTGGTTCTACAGCTTTCACTCTTTATAATTTCAGGTAAGTTTTTCTATTTTTTATAAAACATAGCCTGCTTGTCATTTCTTATGGATCACTAATATTCCATCACAAGCATATGCCACAACTTGTTTAGCCAATCTCCAATCAATGGGCATCTCTTCAATTTTCTGTTTTTTGCCAATAGAAAGAGAACTACTATAAATATTTTAGAATATATAGGTTCTTTTTTCTCCTGATCACTTTAGGAAAAAACCTAAATGTATAGAAAGAACTTTGTCAAATATATAAGAACATGAAACATTCCCCAACATTAGTTGGGTTAATAGATATGCACAGATAGTTTTTAGATGAAGAAATCAAAGCTATATATAAAATATGAAAAAATGCTCTAAATCATTATTGATCAGAGAAACAAATCAAAGCATCTCTGAGATATCATCTTACACTGATCAGATTGGCAAAAATGGTAAAAAAGCAAAAAGAAAATGTTGGTGGGATGTGGGGAAATGGGGTTATGAATACAGTGGTTGGTGGAACTATAAACTGATCCCACCATTTTGAAGAGCAATCTGGAATTATTCTCAAAAATGTTATAAAACTTTGTATACCTTTTGATCCAACATCTTGTTTAATGCTTCTCTACCCTATTGCTAATATCCTTCTCTTTATCCCCATTTTTTTCTATCCATTCTTCCAGCCCTCTTTTGCTATGTCATTAGTGACCATGTAAAAGGAGCCACTACTGTTCACTCTACCACTACCACATCCTCGTTTAAAGTTCTTTTATTGTAGTAAGATATATGCTGAATTTTCTAAAAAAGAGATAAGATAGGTGGACAAATAGATAAAATATAAAGTAAATAAGTCAATAGGTGTTAAGTAAATTAATAAGTAAACTGACAAAATAAAATAAATGTTGAACTAGATTTCTAAAATCTCTTCTAGTCATCAACCTTTGATTTTATGACTTCTAGATCAGTACTTTGTCCACCAAACCATGAAAGGTAGACACTACCAGCTTTCAATTGTCTTGATTATAAGAAGCAGGATGTGGGGGTAAAGTACCATTCATTTTTTGGGTGAAGAAAAACTGAACTTGAATCCTAACTCTAAGCCCAGCTGTATGACCAAGTGCAGGTCACTTTACTCTTCTCTGCCTCAGTTTTCAGTTTTCTCATCTGTAAAATGAATATAACAGCAGCATCCTGGATAGAGTATTAGACATATTGTCAGGAAGTAGAGATAAAATTTGACTACAGAAATGATGAGCAGGATGGTTTCAGAAAAACCTGGAAAGACCTACATGAACTGATGCAGAGTGAAGTAAGCAGAACCAGGAGAACATTGTACCAGTAACAGCAATATTGTACCATGATCAGCTGTGAAAGATTTAGCTATTCTCACCAATACAATGATCCAAGACAGTTGTGAAAGACTTATGACAAAGAGTGCTATCCACCTCCAGAGAAAGGACTAATGGAATCTGAATAGAGATCAAAGCATACTATTTTTCACTTTATTTTATTTGTGGGTGTTTTTTTGTGGGTGTTTTTATTTTGGAATTTGGGTTTTATATGAGTATTCTCTCACAACATGGCTAAGATAGAAATATGTTTTGCATAATCATACATGTATAAACCTGATCAAATTGCTTACCATCTCATAGAGGAGAGAGGGAAGGGATGGACGGAGATCATTTGGATCTTATGATTTTTTAAAATGTATGTTAAAATCGTTCTTACACATAGTTAGGAAAATGGTTTTTAATTGACTTCAGCCACTTGCTGTGTGACCCTGGGCAAGTAATTTCTCTTTATGACTCATTTTCCTCATCTATAAAGTGGGGATAAAAACAGTGCCTACCATCTGGGGATGTTGTAAAGATAAAATGAGATAATATTTTAAGGTATTTTTGCACATCTTAAAGCACTATGTAAATGCTAGTTATCATCATTATCATCATTAAAATGTAAAATGAGCATACTAATAAGTGTAGAAACACCTTCACAGGGCTGGTGCAAAGATAAATTAGATAATTTGTGCAAAGCTCCATGTGAACCTTAAAATGCCAAATAAATGTCAAGTACTATTATTAGCCAGAGCTAGGGAGAATATAGCTAAAGAAATCTATTTTTTACTCCATTATTTTAACCTTTTTTCCCCACAAAGTTTCTTCCCCCAAAGCTGCTAATGAGAAGTCAAACTAAATTCTATTTCTCATAACTGTTTGTTGAGTTAAATTTGCTCTTTAATGCCTTGCCCTGGTTATAGAAGGTGATAATGAAACATTAACTACCATTGTCTGGTAACCAATAAGAGCAAGAGGACTTCAAGTGAACAAGCATTCATTAAGTGCCTTACTGTCAGGCTCTCTCTGCTAGGCACTAGGGGGCTTGATAAAGACAGGAAGATAAAAACAGGTGAAGAATTTGAAAAATCATCCCTAGAAGATAGCTTTATGTGACTTCTTAAAGGAGAAAACAGTCTTTTAGATTTCATCTCACAAACTTATGATCCAGTGACTAGACTCTAGTCACTAGAGAGAAGGTATGCTGGACTTTAAGCTCAAATTCTGTCTTAGATACTACCATTGTGACCTTAGGCAAGTCACTTAACTTATCTCTGATGTATTTTACTCATCTCTAAAATAAGGAGGGAAGCTAGATATCATAGTGGATAAAGCTCTGGGCTTGGAATCGGGAAGACATCTTCATGAGTTCAAATCTCACCTCAGACACTTACTGGCTGTGTGACTAGGTAAATCGTGCAACCCTGTTTGCCTCAGTTTCTTCTTCTGTAAAATGAATAAGAAAATGAAATGGCAAACCTCTCCAGTATCTTTGCTAAGAAAATCCCAAATGGAGCCATGAAGGGTCATACTGAAACAGTTAGGAAATGAGAAAGATGGGTTTGATGGTCTCTGTGAGGTTCCTTCCAGCTCCAAATGTTCGATCCTGTAATCCTAGATTCAGGGCTAATAACTTCTAGAACTTTGAAAATAGTCAATCATCTTTCATAAGGTATTTCAGTGTGATCTCAACTTGAAGTAGAGAGAAGGATAAGGGAGATTTGTCTACCTTCCCTAACCCACAAGAGTGTGTTGAGGGGTCCCCTAAACCTAAAGAAGAGAAGAGAATGTTTTATATATTTACATCGGACATTTCATTTTTGTCATCATTGTTGGCAAGCAACAAGCATGAAGCTTGCCAGGATTTGAGAGCAGAGACTTGGAGGATCAAAAGCTAAAACTATGTGGTGATACAACCGAGGAGGGATCCCTTTTTAGCCTCAGTTATATGTCATTTTCCTCAGCATGTAATTTCAACCTATTTTAACCCACTCTATGCTGGGCTGATGGATTTCATTGCTCTGGACTCATACAAATCAGCAAGGAGCAGTCTGGGAACAGAGATGTGGCATTTGGACTGTTCCATCATGAAAAATCTAATGAGACATATGGCTTTCCTGAAGCAGAGTGATACGGTTACATCTGTCTTTCCACAGGCCATAATTTGCTACAGCTGCTGCAGAACAACCCACCATCATTTACATGTCTTTTTTGGAATGCTTGGTCATCTGTTCACAAACTAGTTAAGGAAAGAGGTTTTTAATGTGAAAACATTACAGTTACTAATGGTTAAGGGGTAATTTGGGGGTAAGGGATAGGGAACAGGAGAGACTGTAATATAAAATATGTGGCTAGATATTATGGGCTGCTAGATGGCACAGCAGATAGAGGGACAGGCCTGGATTCAGGTATTCCTAAATTCAAATCTGGCCTCAGATGCTTACTAGCTATGTGACCCTAGGTAAGTCACTTAACCCTCTTTGCTCACTTTCTTCAATTGTAAATGAGAAGGAAATGGCAAGCCATTTCCAGTATCTTTGCCAAGAAAACATTAAATAGGGTCTTGAAAAAGCAGACACAACAGAATAACAAGACATAGTGGTGCTGCTTCTGGGGAGACAGGTTGATTGATTGAATTTAGAAATTCTGAGCTATAGTAGGGCTAAAGTCAATCAGATGTCTGCACTAAGTCTAACATCAATATACTGAGTCCTAAGACTGGAGTGAGGGGTAAGGAGACACCAAGCTTCCTAAGAAGGCAATTTTTTTTAAATATACAAAATAAGTACAAGACATTTTGGGGAGGCAGGGTCAGGCATTAACAGATGGGACATAAATACTCATAGGAAAGTCAAATTTTGTTTGTTTCTATAAACAATTGATAAACACACAATTACAGCATCCATATTTGCCCTTTTTGCCTGTAGATTCACTTTTACTCTGACTTAATCCAATAAGGATGGACAATCTGCTCTGTTTCTGTTTCTCTGTCTCTCTGTCTCTCTCCCTCTCTCCCCTCTTTTTCTTCCTCTTCTTCCTTTTTCTTAGTTCTCTTTTTCTCCCTAACCACTGAGGAAAGCAAATTCTTTTCCAGCATTATACATAAGTATAATTAACAATGACTGATTTCCTACTATTTGTTAAGATTCAGTCTGTCCCTCCTGCCCTCTACCTAGAAACATACTTCAGTCTATCCATCCTCAAAAATAAACAATTTTTCAAAATTTCCCTCAACCCTACCCTACTTGAGTTGCTGTACCATCTCTCTCCATTCCATTATCAAATTTCTCAAAAAATTAATTTACACTTTTTGAGCACTTACTCATTGCCAGAACCATTGAGAACGGGCTTGGTTTCTCAACACTACTGAAACAAGTTGTCTTGAAGGTCAGCAATGGTCGTCGTAGTGGTCAAACACCTTTTTTTTTAGTTCTCATCCCTTTCATTACTCTTTTGTATTTGAGACTACTGATGATATCCCCTCCTTGAGACTTTCATTTCCTTTGGCTTCTGTGATCTAGCTGTCACTTCTCTAATCCCTCATCTTTCACTGAATCTTCTTACTCTTTCTACATCCTAAATATAAATATTCTTCAAAGCTCTGGCCTCAGACTTCTTTTCTATATTCATATTTTCTTTTCTATATTGATCTCCACCCCTCACATGCTTTCAATTATTCCCAAATCAGTCCTGACTTTTGTCCTGAAACTTAAACCCACATTTTCATCTACCTATTGGACATTACCCGGCCACCAGCACCTCAAACTCAATAAGTCCAAATTTTGGTTTCTCATCTTTTCCCAAAAATTTTAGTTTTTCTCTCAACTTCCCTCAATTCTCCCAAAATGTCCATTCAGTCATAGTTGAAAATTCAATTTCATCTTTGTCTCCTCCTCTTCTCTTATCATTCATACTTAATCAGTAACCAGGTCCTATTGATTCAAAACCCTACATTTGTCCTGTTCTTTCCATTCCTACTGCTAACATCTTGATTCACACTCATATTAATTCTTATCTGAACTATTACAATATTCTCCATATTAGTCTCCTTTCTTTATCTTAATCTATACTACATACCATTGACAAATTAATCTTCCTAAGTTACCTCTTTGATAACATTATTTTTCGGTCCAAAATCCTTCCATTGTTACTGAAGAAAATTCAAATTCTGAGGTTAATACTTAAGATTTTCCATAATCTAGCCTCATCTTTTCTAGTTCCTTTTATATACTTTTATTCTAGGCAAACCAAAATACTTTCCTTCCTAGAAATGTTTCATATTATCCTGCCTCTAAATCTTTTCTCATATAAGTTACTCCACTCTAAATCTTTCAGGGCCTCAGTTTATTCATCTATAAAACAAGAGAGTTGGCCTAAGTAATCCCTAGGTTCCTTTCCAAAACTCTGACATTCAATGATGCCTCATTGATTTAGATTATAACTCTAAATGTTTCTATTTGTCTTTGATAATTTTTACTCCTTCCAAAGCACCCAGAATGGGTCTGCTCACCCTACCAGTCATTTTTCAGCAAATATAAATTGCACTTGTGTCTCAGGGAGCATTAAAATATATTTATTTATTTAAATGTACGTATGTGTATATTTGTATATGAATATAAAAATAATTCAATGTCCCTATTAAATCAACCCATTTTAATCTGGAAGCATAGAGAAAGAGAACTGTAATTGGAATTGAAAGATGTGGGTTCAAATCCTATCTTTGATGCTTCCTGCTTGTATGATCTTGGGCAACTTGCTTAACCTCCTTGGTCTCAGTTTCTTTATCAGTAAAGGGAGAGAGTTGGCCTCAATGGCCTACAAGTTTTCATTGAGGTCTAGTTCTCTGTTCCTACAGTAATTTTCTCTATAGCATAAAGTTTTGACAGAATTCACACATTCACTGTCTTCCTAGGCAATAAGAAAACATTTTATTTCTTCCACAAAGCTTCTAAAAGTAGCAACACCTCAGAGTGTCCCTGTGAAAGGCCTACGCTGACACCAATATTTCTATCATTATTTATTTATCTTAAAAATCTGGCATCTAGTCTCATCTTAGCAAGAGGCTGGCATAACCCCTTTGAGAACATAGTGTCGTTCATTAGTTTGTTTTTGCTAGAAATGGTTTACAAATGTGAAACATGCCAAAGACTTCAAAAGTAAACAATTATGGATGGTGTCAAACAGGGCTTGGATTGAGGGAGAACTGGTAGGAAACATAGGCTGGGATTGATAAAATAAATTAATTAAGGTAATAACCATGTGGAGATGGCAGAAGTAAGAGTATTTCACCCCAGTAAATGTTTATTGTAGGAGGCCTGATAGCAATTATTTATTCCTTCTTGCTCTAGTTAGTCAGGAAAAGTATTCCAGTATGGGAAAAGATATCAACAAAGTCTATTTCTCTGTTTCCATAAAAAATGTCAGTTAACTCACTATCCACTAGAATATTCAGGTAACCAAAAAACACTCCTTTTTCTTTCTATCCTAGATAAAATATAGATTTATTCTATCTTGTGATGCTTGGCATATTAAGGAACCACACGAAAAAGAATTTCATTACACCCTCCCCATTCCCAAACTTCTCTCTAGTGGTCTTCTCTGCATATATTTA
Organism: Gracilinanus agilis; assembly: GCF_016433145.1. NCBI lineage: Eukaryota > Metazoa > Chordata > Mammalia > Didelphimorphia > Didelphidae > Gracilinanus > Gracilinanus agilis. The sequence continues at coordinate 194,044,909 of NC_058130.1, forward strand.
TTTCTCTCTGCATATATTTATTTCTCTTTGCATATACAATAATTCCTTTCAGGTTTTCATATGGTTTCAGAGGAAAATACTTGAATTTAACTTGAAGTAACTGCTTTCTACTTTATTGCTTCACGTCAAATACAGTCTTGGTTTTGGGGGGAGAGAGGATGGGTAGGGAGGTTAGAAAGGACATGGCCATCCCTAGGGAGGTACAGGACCTAACGACACAGATCACAATATCACAGATTAAGAACTTGTAGAAACCTTAGGAAGGCCTCTAATGGTTAGAGTTTAGCCTAACTCCATCATTTTCTGAATGAAGAAAACTAGAACCATATGGAGTAATTGACTTGCTCAAGATCACACATTATATAAACAGCAGAAATGGGATTCAAAAGTCAGATTCTCTGACCTCAAAAACAGTATTCTTCCAACTTCTCAAACCTGTCTCCTTCTCCCAAAATTCTGTGGCCTTTCCTATCCAAACCCAACATTTTCAAATAGGTAAAATCAAGCTAAAATTAATATCTTGGCAGTCCAGAAAGGATAATTATCTAATTTCCTAAAACAATTCAATTTAACAAATGCTTTTCAAATGCTTACTATATGCCCAGAATCACAGAATGCCCAGGTCACAGAATTCAAAGACAGAAATATACACCCTTTCTTCAAGGAGCTTACATTTTGGGGACAGAGGGGAATGTTCTGTGTACATGAATAAGCAAATACAAAAATGACTTCAAGAGAGAGGGTTGCTAAAATGAAGGGCTGGCATAAAGAAAAGCCTCATGTGGGAATGCTTTGAAGGAAGCTAGGGATTGTTCAAGGCAAAAAAAAAAAAAGAAGAAGAAGAAAGAACAGATTTGCTACAGGCTTCTGAAATCTGTCTTTTCTTGAAGCCCCTCACCAGCTCCGAGTGGCATATATTTTTCCTTAAGCAGCTAGGTGGCACAAGTGGATAGAGTGCCAGGCCTTCAGTTGGAAGGACTGGGTCCAAATCTGGCCTTAGACACTTCCTAGCTGTGTGACCCTGGGCAAGTCACTTAATCCTCATTGCTTAACCTTTGCTCTTTTGTCCTAGAGTCATCACTAGGACAGAAAATAAGCGTTTTTTTTTTGTTTTAATTAAATAAAATTACATGTGTTCTCTGGCCTAAGATCTCACATGCTACCATAGGACTTATACAGCATTCATTAACCCTAAGTGTGTTTTGGGAGTGTTCAGTCTCCCAATTCTTCAACCCCCAATTTGGTGCTACTTTCATTCTCCCCACAATGTCCCCAGATTCTCCTAGTCTGTCCCTATCAAAATCTGCCTCCAAGAAAGGATCTGAAATATATCCATACTAAGGTACAAATGATTGATAAACAAAAGTTTAACTGATAAGGTGAGTGTTTTAACAGAGACCTAAGCTTATATGGAAAGAAATTCCTACAAGGTAGAAGAATTTCAGGCCAGCTAGCAAGTGGGACAGACATTGCTGTGGGCAGAGAGATTCTCCTGAATGGTGGGACATCCCATCTGCTTGCTTTGTGAGTCTGACCCTGGACTTAGCAGCTTCAGAAGCCCTTAAGAAAGCAGAAGAAAGGAGGCTCAGGCAATGCTGTCTCTCCATGTGAGAAGATTCTTATATAACCTGATTGCTTTACAAATAGAACTACATGGGGATCCACAGAGTACCATGAACACAGAATAACTTGCCTGGGGAGAACCACATGTGAGGTAGGAGGTGTCTGCCATGTGCTCCATATATAAAATTGATTCTGATTTTATCCCATCCTATAAAGAAATCCTTTGGTATTTTATTAGAATTAAATTAGGTTTGCAAATTAATATGGAGAGTATTGCTTTTTTAACGACATTAATCAGATCCATCCATATATAGTAAATATCCCTCCAAACCCTTAGGTCTTCCCTCCAGCAAATACAGTCTTAGAGTGGTCTTTATATTTCTTACTTAATTCTAAAAGATTTGAAATGTTTTGAGGTTATTGTAAGAGCAACTTTTATCATGTTGTCTTACATCATTAACGCTTTAAATAAGAATTTAAATACTTTGTGGTACAATCTTGCATCCTATGGTCTTGCTGAACTCATTTATAGTTTCTATGATTTTTTTATACAGTTGGATTTTAAGATCATAACAACAAGAAGAAACATTTCTAAATGGTTTCTATATGTTAGATACCATGCTATGTGCTAAGCATATAAAGATAAAAATGATATGTAAAAGACTAAAATATAAAGACAATATAGACAATATATTTAATATACATGTAATATTTTGTTATTGAGTCATTTCGTTCGTGTCTGCCTTTTTGTGACCCCACTTGGGGTTTTCTTGGAAAAGATATTGAAATGGTTTGCCATTTCCTTCTCCAACTCATTTTATTGATGAAGCACACTAGGCAAATAGGATATAATGACTTGCCTAGGGTCACTCAGCTCATAAGTGTCTGAGGCAAGATCAAAGATTCAGAGGGATTAAAAAGTTGATTTAGGACAAAGGCAAAAGATGGAGAATTCCAAGTGAAATAAACACTATAGCAGAGGCAAAAGGTTTTAGACACTGGCCTCAAGAAGATGAGATCTTAAAACTTGCCATGGCTTTTCCTGACATTAGGATCCCTAGTGTTTAGTGAGCCATTGTTGTCTGTCTTAGGGTAAAACTTTAGAAGGGGTTAAAGTTGCATCATAGGTATCTCTTCATTTACCCATTTTCCCCATTGTGTTTGTGATATATTGTGAGGCAGCACAAAAAATTAAATAGTGGCACAGCTAGCTGGCTCAGGGGAATGAGAGTCAAGCTTAGAGCCAGAAAGTCCTGGGTTCAAATCTAGCCTGAGACCCTTCACATCCCTGGGCAAGTCACTTAACCCCCATTGCCTAGCCCAGTGGTTCCCAAACTTTTTTGGCCTACCGCCCCCTTTCCAGAAAAAAATATTACTTAGCCCCCTGGAAATTAATTTTTTTTATTTTAATAACAATTAATAGGAAAGATAAATGCACCTGTGGCCATCATTGCCCCCCTGGTTTGCTGTAGCACCCACCAGGGGGCGGTGGCACCCACTTTGGGAATCACTGGCGTAGCCCTTACCTCTTTTCTGCCTTAGAACCAATGCACAGTATTGATTCTAAGATGGAAAGTAAGGGTTAAAAAATGTTTTCTTCCTTTCTTTTCATATCTTTATTTGCTTGAATGCAATTTACACTTCTTCAATAAACACACCTAGGAATGTATTATCCAAATGAGGTGCCCTAGAGTTGTAATTTAATAGTCCATGTTTTTCATTTTAAAGTTGAGAAAAATGAGGCTCAAAGAAGTTAGGGGTTTTGTCAAAGGTCACACAAATGATAATAGGCAGACTCAGGATTTGGACAAAATTCCTTTATCTCTAGATCTCACATTCTTTCCACTATATCTTAATTGCTTAAAGAGTTTTTATAAAAATCTTAATATTTTGTATTTGTTATTCCCTTTTCAGTTTCATTGTTAAATGCTCTCAAGATGACTTTGATTATTTGAGACTCTAGATAAGCTTTATTTAAGATAGTTTTTTATTTCTTTGCTTCATGTATTCTTGATGGAAGACACTACTCTATCACCCTTCTCTGTAAAATATTACAAAAAAAGTTCTATTCTTCACAAGTATTTGACTTCCCTACCATATTACTTTGTTTAGTAAGAAGAGCACGTATTTGCTGGCTTCAATGATTTTTAGGATATTCTGGTCTCCTCATAATGGCAATTAATTTATGCAAATTAAACTTCTGTAGGAAATTATTAAAATCGGTATTGATATCAGTTTCTCCATCCATTTCTCATTTTAAGCATCAAACACTCATTTAAATTGATCTGATTTTTCTCATTGTTGTTCTTTCTTTTCTTTGTGTATGCCTTTGGATTATTGCTCTATGCCAAACTAATATGGACAGTCAATTCATCTATCAGCAATGAATCATTTCAATTGGGTTTAAGCATGATTAACTTCACTTGTGATACATGGTCTTAATATCAGTCTCCAGCATAGTGAGTGAACCCAGGTGCTAAATTTAGGAGAGAACATGAACTAGTGTCAAATGATATTGACAGGCATGGATAGGTTGCAATCAGCATCATTGTGGAATTTCTAATTGGTTAGATCCCAAGTCTGTTTAAGAACATCCTCAATATGTCTGGTCCCTTTTGATTCTTTTTGAAAAGTATTAATGATACATAGGCAGAAGAATTCTATTTAATATGTGAGCCTATGGTATTTAATTTCTTAATTTTTAAAATGATACTTTTGATCATTTTTCTCCATTTTTTTTCAAACCCTTACCTTCGGTCTTGGAGACAGTGCTGTGTATTGGCTCCAAGGCAGAAGAGTGGTAAGGGTAGGCAATGGGGGTCAAGTGACTTGCCCAGGGTCACACAGCTGGGAAGTGTCTGAGGTCAGATTTGAACCTAGGACCTCCCGTCTCCAGGCCTGACTCTCAATCCACTGAGCTACCCAGCTGCCCCCATTTTTCTCCATTTTTTACTATGTCCACCTTTTCACTGAAGACCCAAAGTATTAAAATATATGATTATTTATTTTTGAGGGTCTTTCCAAGTCCTTTATAAAATGTCTTTACTTCTCCATCTTCTTTAGCCCAAGATGATACATAAGCTTAAAATTAACTGTGTGTAATTTAACAATTTCTGAATCAAGTCTAGATTGCTTTATATACTATAGTTATGGGAAAATAATGATAATTCTAATCTAACAGTTGTTGAATTGACTAGTCATTATATTCAGGCAGATTATATTACCTGCTGGCTTTAAAAGTCTCCCATTTTTTTTCAAAATATACTTGGTTCAGAACCTATTCTTCTTCACTCACCTGTGTGATATAAGGTACATGATAGTGCAGAAAGATTTTCATCTAGTAATATTTCCAGGGAAAAAATCATACTAATAATGATAACTAACATTTATATAGCACTTAGATGTCTATAAAATAATTTATATAGGTTAGCTCGTTTTATCCTCATGACAACCTGGGAGGCAGATGCGTTTATTAATCCCATTTTACCAAAGAGGGACCTGAGGTAGAAAAGTTAAGTGACTTGCCCAGATCATATGCCTATTAAGGCATATGAAGACAAGATTTGAACTCAGGTCCTCCTGATTCCAAATCTATTGATCTCTCCAATCTGCCAGAGAACCAGCTTTTTTTACTTGTAGTAAATTAAGAAAAGAGAAGAGCTATATATAGAGAGCTCTTCTCTTTTATATATGTATGTGTATTATTATTAATTATATATTTATTATATATAATAATTAATATATCATACATATATATGTATAAACACACAATAGTAACAGCAAGATAAACAAAGCAATAGGAAGAAGTAACAAAACTGGTATCAATCACCACTGGTAAAATAGATGCCATACTTTCAAAACTAAGACATACTTTGTTTCAATTACCAATCAATAAACCATAGAAAAAAGAAAATAATTGATACACTTCATCAGAGCAACACTTTCTCCTTCCCTATAAGCGTTTTTCTCTAACTCCTTTCTGGGCTGAGGCCATTTGCTGCTCCAGAGAATAGAGCCAAGACTCCAAACTAAGGAAGATGGGTTTAATTATTTACCCTTCCCTCCCTCCCTCCCTCCCTCCCTCCTAGTGTGTTGAATATTGGCCATAACTGCAAAAGAATGCTTTCAGTGACTAATTCCCCCCAAAGTAGAATTTTCCCTTGCGTGTCTCTGAGAGCAAAGCCAAAGAGAAGCTCTAGGAAGACCAGGCTATCGTTAGCTAATGGGATAAAAAAGCAAGAATGAATGTCTGGATGTCGTTTAATACACATAGTACGTTGCCCAAACCAGTGAAGTTAGGCTATGGAAAGCATGACCTGTAATCATTAAAAACATTACCAAAGTCTCCTCCCTCTCCAATAAATTGAAATTTTGGGCTGCATGACATATCCAACTTACTCCCAGCCAAGTCACACAAGGTAGTTTGGAATGGGTTCTTTTTTTAATTCCTCAAGCACGATTTTCTAAGAACTGAAAGCTTTGTGAATGCAATTGACCATTCCACCTCAGGGATTCCAGTTGGGAATGTGCCTAAGGCTGTGTATCCATGGAGTTTTGTAGCTTTCTGGAAGGACTAAATACCTCACTGTCTATAACTAAAACTCCTTCACTATACTGTGACTGTGGCAAAACAAAGGAAAATTTGTTACTTGGGTTGGACTGATGATACCATAGATCCTGAAGCACTGGAACAATGTTGACAGGCTTTGAAAAGATTGGACCCATGCTGAGAATTTTTCCAGAGGCTGATTAATATTGATTATTGTTTAACATTTCTTGGGCCCCACAGAAAAAGCTGTATTATAGAACGCAGAGAAGCTTCCAAGGCATTTTGCCCAGTGAGCTAATGGAGAAAACTTATCGGCTGTAAAACAAGAAGTCAAGACTACTGGCTTCTCCAAAGTGTTCACCTTTGGTTCGTTCATTCAGCCTCAATTTTCCTAATTTATGAGAAAAGTTAATAATTATTGTCTTCAGATAATCTTTTCAATATTCTTAAGGCTCTCAGAAATACTATCATTTGTACTTTCTGGTGAGGGCTAGTTGTTGGAAAATATCTTAAAGGGAATCTAATTCAATTGAAAAGAAATGCCATCTATATCCCACACAACGATCAATCAGCCTCAAAATAACAACTTCCAGTGATGGGAAACTCACCGTTTCTTTTTCTTTTTTGGACAACGTCAATCATGAGGATGTTTTTCCTCAAGTTAAGCCAAAACCTGCCTTTCTGATATTCCACCCATTGCTCCTAGTTCTGACCAAAAGGACTAAGCAAAACAAGTCTAAATCTGCTCCACATGACTGCCCTTTAAATACTTGAAGGTGGCTATCATATTGCCCTTCTCTTTTCTAGATTTCACATGCCAAGAATGGGAACATTTCTCCTGGTGGAAGGGTCTGATGAGAACAATTTATTCCAAAAGACATGAAGGTGACAGAAGCAGGCACTGTTGAGTGCTTAGAGTTTGGTTAGATATCAAAGAAGCCAAGGTCATCTACTGCATCCTGATCCAACTCCTGCTGTCTTGACTTATTTCTTGCCACTAAATTTCAGTGACTGGAATAGAGAATGAAGCCAACAACTATGCAACTCTGCCTCACCTAAATTCATCAAAAACAATCACCAGTGATATCATTTTGATCATCATCAGGAAAAAGGACAAAAACCAATCAATCTTTTCTAGACTAAATATCCCCTGATAATTTCAACTGATTGTTGTGCAGTGTGGTTTATAATCACTTCATCACCCTTGGTCATCTTCTTCTAGATTAGGACTAAAATGAAATAGGCAAATGAAACACTCCCTACTTTGAAAGAGCCTATTTCACATTGGATAGATATAAGATATAGATAGATAAGTAAATACAGAGTAATGAGAAGAGAGAGACCACTGACAACTGGGAAGAACAGGAAGGAGAAAGGATTGAAATTGGAGTTGACCCTTGGAAGACCTTGAGAGGCAAAGATGAGAGAATACGTTCCAGATATTGGATATACGTTGTACAAATGCATGGTGGGATGTGATTGTATGCTTTCCTTCAGAAACAGAAAGTTGTCAGTGAGTTTGTAGTATAAAATACATGGAAAATAATAATGATGATAATAATAGCTAAACTTTATATAGGGCTTACTATGTGCCAAAAATGGTGTTGTATTTAATTACTATTATCTCATTTAATCCTCAGGACAACCCAGGAAGTGGGTGCAATTATGTTCCACATGTTATTGATGAGGAAACTAAAGCAAATACAATTGTGACTTGCCCAGCTTCACACATCTAGCAAGTATCTAAGGCCTGGCTTGAACTTGAGTCTTCCTGGCTAAATATCCACTGCTTTCTCCCCTGCATCATGTAACTGCACCTTTATGGGAAGTAATGTAAAATAAGACTAGAAAAATATTATAAAATTGAAGAATTATAAAGTTGGGAGGAACCTCAATGGACATCTAGTCCAGCTCATGTATGGAAAATTCCTGTAATTTACTTGACAAAGGGTCATTCACCCTCTCCTCTAAGACCTCCAAGTAGGAGAAACTCATTACCTCTAAAAGTAAACTATTCCAATTCTTTTAAATTTTAAACCCTTACCTTCCATCTTGGAATCAATACCATGTATTGACTCCAAGGCAGAAGAGTGGTAAGGGCTAAGGTATGGGGATTAAGTGACTTGCCCAGGGTCACACAGCTAGGAAGTGTCTGATCCAGATTTGAACCCAGGACCTCTCATCTTTGAGCTTGACTTTCAATCCAGTGAGCCACCTAGTTGCCCCCCCATTCCAATTTTTAATGACACTATTTTTTATTTGTGCTATTAGTATTTATTTATTTCAGATTCATTTTTATTTATTTTTTAAATTTGAATTCTGAATTTTCTTCCTTCCTCCCATCTCTTCCCCATCCAGTGTGAAGACAAGAAATGTGATATCAGTTGTATATGTGAAATCATGCAAAAAATATTTCCATTTTAATCTTGTTGACTGTTGTGTTATGAAAAAAGCAAGAAAAATAAAAAGGGGTACAGAGCATTTTTATCATGTCCCTCACAATTATCTTGAATCATTGTATTAATCAGATCATTTACTACTGTGTATTATAGACCTATTCCACTAATTTATCACTCTATTTCTCAACCTGTACCATATTGTTTTAATAATTACTGTTTTGTTAGTATAATTTGAGATCTGCTACTGCTACACTACCTTCATTCACATTTTTTTCATTGGTTTCCTTGATATTCTTGATCTTTTGTTCTTTCAAATGAATTTTATTTTTTTTCCTAACTCCGTAAAATAATTTTTGGTACTTTGATATGGCACTGAATAATTAAATTAATTTAGGTAGAATTATCATTTTTATTATATTACCTCAGTCTACCATTGATCAATCAATATTTTTCCAGTCATTTAAATCACACATTTATTTGTGTTCATATAATTCCTGGAGTTGGCCTGGCAGATAGACTCCCAAGTACTTTATATTGTCTGCAGTTATAGAATTCCTCTTTCTATATCTTCTTGCTGGACTTTGTTGGTAATATTATAGAAATGATGATGATATATGCGGGTTTATTTTTTATCCTGAAATTTTACTAAAGTTGTTCATGTTTCAACTAGTCTTTTTAGTTGATTCTGTAAGTATCTCATTACACTGCCTGCAAAGAGGGATAGTTTTATTTCCTCATGGCCTATTCTAAATCTATCAATTTCTTTTTCTTGTCTTATTGCTATAGCTAGCATTTCTAGTATAATATTGAATAATTGTTGGTGAAAATGAGCATCTTTATCTCTGATGTTATTGGAAAGACTTCTAGCTAATCCCCTTTACAGGTAAAGGTGGTTAATGGGTTTTGATAGATACTACTTATCATTTTATTTTATTTTTTATAAATTTTTTATTTGAAAATTTGTATTTAATTAATTAATTTCGAATATTTTTCCATGGTTACATGATTCATGTTCTTTCCCTCCACTCTTCCCACCCCCCTCCTGTAGCCAATGAGCAATTCCACTGGGTTTTTACATGTATCATTGATCAAGACCTATTTCCATATTATTAATATTTGCATTAGGGTGATCACTTAGGGTCTGCATCCCCAATCATATCCCCATCGACCCATGTGATCAAGGAGTTGTTTTTCTTCTGTGTTTCTGTTCCCACAGTTCTTCCTCTGGATGTGGATAGAGTTATTTCTCATAAGTCTCTCAGAGTTGTCCTGGATCATTGCATTACTGCTAGTAGAGAAATCCATTACATTTGTAAGAAATAAAATTAATATAGAGTGATAAAATTAAAAATATCATGGTTTCAAATGGTTTATTGAAAGCCATTTAGAAAATGAAGCCATGTGTCTGTTGAGTTAGTTCAAAATACACGGGCCCTGTTACCTCTTCCTCCCATTCTGGCTCCCTTCCAAATCACCAAAAAACGAGAGAAAGTACCAATGCCATCCTCAGTTTTTATACTCCTGGTTATGTAATTACATTTCCTGCCTACCTGATTACAGAAGAGGAATCATGGGAAATGTAGTTTGAAAGAGATCTAAATGTTCACAGGAAGTTTAGGCCAGGGACTTCAAAATTAGTTCAAGGATTCCCAAATTTCCAATATCACACATTTGATTGTGCCACAGTATATCAGTCTCTATGTATAAGGTTCTCCTGGTTCTGCTCTTTTCACTCTACATCAGTTCCTGGAGGTTGTTCCAGTTCACATAGAATTCCTCCAGTTCATTATTCCTTTCAGCACAATAGTGCCTTCACCATCAGATACAACAATTTGTTCAATCATTCCCCAATCAAGGGACATCCTCTCATTTTCCAATTTTTTGCCACCACAAAGAATATGGCTATAAATAGTTTTTATACAAGTCTTTTTCCTTATGATCTCTTTGGTACTACTTATCATTTTAAAGAAAGTACCATTAATGCCTTCGCTTTCTGATATTTTTAATAGAAAATGGTATTGTATATTGTCAAAAACTTTTTTCTTCAATATACTAAGATAATATTATTTTAAAGGTTTTGTTATTGATATAGTCAACTCACCCTTTTCATTTTGATACCAATAATTTGGTTTTCTTTTTATAATCAAACCAATGTTTTTAAAACTGTTTTATTAGTTTTTCATAAAACCTCCTCCTAGTTTTATTTATTAATTCAATAGTTTCTTACTTTTAGTTTTATCAAATTTTCCTTTGATTTTCAGGATTTTCAATTTCATGTTTAATTAGGGATTTTTAATTTGTTACTCTTTAGAGATTTTTTATTTGCCTGTCTATTTCATCGATCTCTTCTTCCTCTGAGTAAAGTTTTTTCATTGGGCTCATTGGCAGAGTTCAGCTAAATTGTTGCCTCTTCTCGATCCCCTCCCAATCATGGAGCTAATTTTTGTAAAGAGCTCTCTGACATTAAACCTAACTTTGCTTTTATGCAACTGTTATTCATCACTCATATTTTTGTCCTTTCCAAAGAAAAAGAAGAAGTTTAAACTCTTCTGAAATGACTGCCTTTCAGATACTTACAGATAGTCACCATGTTCCTCCATGACTTTTCTTCTACAGGGTAAACAATCTTAGATCATTTCCACAGATGCTGATATAGTACATTTAAAGGTCCTTCACCATGTTGGTTTGCTCCTATGGATCTTCCTGAGTATATCTGTGTCCTGCCCTGAACTAAACACAGTATCAGAGATATAAACTGCAAAAAGCAGAGTGCAGTAGGTCTAGCACCTACTTATTTTGAAAGTTATGCCTCTCAATGAAGCCCAAAATTATATATGCATTTTTGGTGGCCATAATATTTTTGGCTGCTTATATTGAACTCAGTCCACTAAAATCTTGATATCCTTTCCTTAAAAAACTATGTAATCATTCTTCCTTCATTTTCTACTGAAGTTAATTTCATGTGATCTAAAAATCTGCTGTCTATTCCATCTATGACTCTATCCAAGTTATTAATGTTTTAAAATCTTAAACAACACAGGGTAAGCACAAATCTTTGGTACATACCACTGTAGCCCTCCTGCCAAGCTGTCATTTAACCATTAAGGACTCCCCTTTGAGTCCAGCTTTGTGATCATGAATCCAACTAGCTGTAATAGGTATATGAACCACATTTTTTAACTTTTCCAAAAGAGTATGAAACATTTTATCAAGCACTTTGCTAAAATCTAGACAAAATACACCTATGGTATATCCAGCTTAATCTGCCAGCTTAATGGCACTGTCAAAAAAGCAAAAATAAGGTTATTTTATATAGGTCTTGATGAAGTCATGCTAACTATAATCATTCCTTCCCATTTCTTTTTTTTCCTTTTGTGTCATCTCCATTACTCCTAATATCACTATATCATACCTCTGAAGGAGTCATTTTGTGGAGGAGAGCTTTAAACACCAGGCAGAGTAATTTTTATTTTATGTTAGAGGCATTAAGAAGCCACAACTAGCTTTTGAATCAGGTCAGTGAAGCACTCCCTTGGGCCTTAAGATTATTTTTTAGCCACATAGAGGTTTGGAGTGGGGAAGCATTTAAAGTTAAAAAAAACTAATTGAAAGATTATTATAATAGTATGGGTGATAAGATTTTGAACTGGGATCATAAGAATAAATAGAAGGATAAATGTAAGAGATCTTATGGATAATAATCAACAACACTTGGCAAGGAATTGAATGGTTAAAGGAGATGATTAATCAAGGATATTAAGGTTCCCATCATATAGTCCCTCAATAGGAACAGGGAAGTCTGGTTTAGTTTTTGGGGAAAGATAATGAGTTCCATTTTGAAAAGGTTGAGTTTGAGATATTAATGAGACATCCAGATAGAAATGTCCAGTGTGTAGGTAATGATACAAGACCAAAGATCAAGAGAGAGAATAGATCTAGACATAAATTTGAGGATCATCTGCACAGAGATGATAATTGAGTCCTTGGGAGTTATGATTTCAAAAGTAAGAGTATAAAGTCAGAAAAGAGTCCAAAATAGAACTTTATGAAACACTTATGCTTAGGGGAAATGAAATAGATGATAAATCCCCAAACACAGAGAATGAGGGGTCAGAGATAAAAAAGGAAAACCAGGAAAGAACAGTTTTATCAAAACCAAGTGAGGAAAACAATAGTCAACAGCATCAAAAACTGAAGTACTCTTCTGATATACTATGGGGTAGCAATTATGGAGAATAAGGGCCAATGCAAAGCCCTTATTAATATTCTTAATAATAAGAATATTAAGAATAATAATAATATTAAGAATAATAATAATATTAATGATAATATTCTTAATAATAAGAAATTATTAGTAATCTTGGAGAGATAATAATTTTAAGAATAATAAGAATATTAATAATAATATTCTTAATAATAAGAAATTATTAGTAATCTTGGAGAGAGGACAGTACTTCAAACCATAGTCCTTCCTGTCTTTCCAGCTTTACTACTCACTTTACATGCACTATGGTCTAGATTAGTGATTCCAAAAGTGGGCACCACTGCCCCCTGGTGGATGCTGCAGCAATCCAGGAAGGTAGCGATGGCCACAGGTGCATTTATCTTTCCTATTAATTGCTATTAAAATTTTTTTTAAATTAATTTCCAGGGAACTAAGTAATATTTTTTCTGGAAAGGGGGCGGTAGGCCAAAAAAGTTTAGGAACCACTGGTCTAGATAATTGGCTTCCTTAACTTTCTTCATATATAGCACTTCATCTCCCATTTCCATTTCTTTGCATAGGCTGTATTCCATTTCTGGAGGCCAGATAGTGCAGTGGATGGTGTGCTAGGTTTGGAGTCATTAATACTTGAGTTCAAATCCTGCCTCAGACATTTAGTAGCTATGTGATCCTTGACAAGTCACATTTTTAACTTCTCTGAGATTTTCTCATTTGTAAAAGAATGTGGTTGGTCTCAACTAGGCAATAGTTGGACTTTAAACTCCATTCTAGCTCTAAATCTATGATCTTCTGAATATATCCCCCACCTTGCCTCTACTTCTTAGAGTCTTGAATTTCCTTTGAGACTCAACTTAAGTATCACCTTCTACATGATGTTCACAATTGCTAATGCCTTTCCATTTTAAATCTTTTTTATTTATTTTTGTAAACCTATAATGTTATTTTGTGATTTGGTTCATTTCAGCCATGTTCAAATCTTCATTACCCCATTCAGGAGTTTTTTGGCAAAGATATCACTTCCTACTCCAGAGATCTCCTCATTTTCCAGATGAGGAAATTGAAGCAAATAGGATTAAGTGACTTGCCCAGGGTCACACAGTTAGAAAGTGTCTAAAAAGGGGGCAGCTGGGTAGCTCAGTGGATTGAGAGCCAGGCCTAGAGAGGGGAGGTTCTAGGTTCAAATCTGGCCTCAGACACTTCCCAGCTGTGTGACCCTGGGCAAGTCACTTGACCCCCATTGCCTACCCTTACCACTCTTCTGCCTTGGAGCGAATACACAGTATTGACTCCAAGACGGAAATTAAGGGTTAAAAAAAAAAAAAAAAGAAAGTATCTAAAGCAAGATTTAAACTCAGGAAGATGAATCTTTCTGACTCCAGTCCAACACTCTTTTCACTGTGCCACCTGTAATCAAGTATCTATTTTGCCTAGATATAGCCAAGCCCTATTTTTTCCATATTGGGGCATGGTAATTACAAAACATAATTCTGAGAGACCTTATAATCCAAGTTGGAAAACAAGACTAAATTATATGAAGCAGTTAGAGACCAATATAAGACATTTATTATAAAGTGTCAAACTATGGAGTACAGAATCCAAGTCCAATATAGAATTGAACAAAAGTCATCAGAGAAGGTTCCATGAATCTAGATTTTCAAAGATGAGCAGGGGTTTGAAAACATGGAAAGGAAAGGGAAGAACATTTCAAGGAGATGATGGGGAAGATATGTACAAAGGTATACGGGTAGGAATTAATGTCCTGGGTGATGAAGGGAAGGCAACCTTTTTTATCTTAGTAAGGGATAATATTAAGGGGTAACAGATCCTTTCTAAAATATGCATATAGTCTGCCTTTTCTTGCCCATTATTTTTAAGGACAAGGGGAATATATTAGTAAACGTGCTTAATTTTGACTTTAATAAGAAAAATCAGATTGGCTCATTGAGTTTCACTTTTTTGAGAGGATTTTATTAGACATTGGATAAATTTTCATGTCATAGAAAAAAATTATGACTTTGGAGACGGAAAATTTTAATCGAGATCTCCCTTCTGCTACTTGATGTTTGTCTTTCATTTCTGAAAAGAATAAATGATGTCACTTGTGCTTGAATTGGATTTAAGTAAAGCAGAGTTGCACAGTCATCAGCCTCACTTTCTTCTCCAGAGGCACTGAAGTCCAGTAACAAGACGAAAGTCAGGACAACTGGCAATAGCCCAGGATACATGGATGGCCTTGGCATTTTCTTTGTCTGACCATGCTCTAAGTGTTCAACAAAGCCTGCTTCAGCCACCTCAGTGGTTGCTGGAATGAATTGTTCTCATCCACCCATTCTGCTGTGGAAGTCTTCACATGCTTCAGGTACACTTTCTGCCTTGTGGGAAGTCACTTCTCCAAGTAGCTACCTTAAGGAAGTCACTTACACTCTTTGAGTTTCAGTTTCTTTGGATATAAAATCAGGAGATTGGATTAGATGACCTTTAAGAGTACTTCAAGCTGCATGATTCTTTTCCCAATAAACAAAATGAATTCCTTCAATAATTTTACATGACTGGATGCAGAGCCCCTAGCGTGTTCACTGGAAACAGGTAGGCACAATCTGAGCAATACCTACATCTAAACTTAGACTTAGAGGAATCTTGAACTGGAAGGAACTCATAGGAAAATCTAGCCTAGGAGTCAGCAAATTAAAGCCCATGGGCTGATTCTAAAATTCAATCTCTTAATTTTAGAGACAAAGAAACTAAGACCCAGAAAGCCCGAGGTCACACAGCTGATTAGTAGAAGAATCCTTAAAATCAAAATCCAGGTCTCCAAAAACTCGGGCTAATGGTTTTTTCTACTGCAGAGGTTTCTCAGTGTTATTGTTGTTTTTGTTAGACCTGTGACTTCATAGGTAAAAGAAACTCTCAGCAAGGCAGAATGATATATTGGAAAGAAGACAGCCTCAGAGTCTGGAACACAAGATTCACCTCTGACTGATGAGGATGAGAATGATAGCTAACAATTATATTGTACTATCTATGTATCAGGCACTCTGATAAGGGTATTAATATTAAATTAATTAATTTAATCAAATAATTTTAATCATGTAATTTAATATAATTAAATAATATTATATATAATATATTATATAATAAAATATAAATTAATATTAAATTTTTAAAAATTAAATTACTAGTAAAGATGTTAATATCTTATTTGTGGGGCAGCTGGATGGCTCAGTGGATTGAGAGCCAGGCCTAGAGACAGGAGGTCCTAAGTTCAAATCTGTCCTCAGACACTTCCTAGCTGTGTGACTCTGGGCAAGTCACTTAACCTCCATTGTCTAGCCCTGTAACAAATAAAAAAATTAATATAGAAGGATATATATAAAAGATATTAGAGTTTAAAAAATATCTTATTTGATCTTGAGAGGTAGATGCTATTATAATGCCCATTTCATAGTTAAGGAAATTGAGGCAAATAGCAGTAAAATAACTTGCACATAGTCACACAGCTAGTAGGTATCTGTAGCTAGATTTGAATTCAGGTCTTCCTGATTTCACGCTGTGAATTTTATCCACTGTCTTACCTAGTTGTCACCTTATATAATGACAATGGGACCCTGAGAAAATTACTTAACTTTTTGGTGCCCCAGAATTCTCTAAAACTACAGAACAGGTATTGATCTTGTTATAAGGAAATAAGGAAAGAGCAGGAGCAGGAGCTGCTGAAAAGGTAGAAGCAGGAAGATTCCAGAATTTAGGGAAATGACAGAGCTTCTTCTGGAAACAGTTGAAATCTGGAGAGTTTGAATGTGTCTGGACTCCTTGGGTGGACCTTGTGAGTTTGGCTGTTTTCTCCTTTTCATGGAGCTGTCTTTCTGATCCAACTATTTGTTCCTATGGTCCTCTGTGTATCCTGTTGCCACTGACATAGATATTCCAACAGAGCTGCTTGTGACACCTAAAGCCATCTGTCAGTGAGAACCTTTTCCCTTTAATCCAGTTCCTGCTTTCCTTCCAGCCTTACCACTTCTATTCACCATCTAAAGGGGGAATTTATTGAAGGGTATTTATTGAAGGAACTGGAACTTTTAGATAAAGAGGTAATTGATAGTGCAGATACCATCTGGCAGAAGATAACAACTAGAATTGGTGGGGTGGTTTATTTATATTCTTTAGTTAGATCATCCCAATTCCCTTCCTTTCCCTCTCTTACCTTAAATAAACCCTGTTTAATATCATTTGGGTATCCAGTAACATTTATCTTGTTGACCTTCCCAAAATCTGAGATACTGCTGGTAGAGTTGTGAATTGATCTAACCATTCTGGAAGATAATTTGGAATCATGCCCAAAGGACTTTAAAAGAATGCATATCCTTTGCTCTAGAAATATCACTACTAGGTTTGTACCCCAAAGAGATAATAAGGAAAAAATACTTGTACAAAAATATCCATTGCTGTGTTCTTTGTGGTGGCAAAAAATTGGAAAATGAAGGGTTGTCCCTTGATTGGGAAATGGCTGAACAAATTGTGGTATATGGTGATGATGAAATACTATTTGCTGTTAGGAATGATAAACTGGAGAATTTCTATCTGAACTGGAAGAATCTCCATGAACTGATGCACAGTGAAATGAGCAGAACCAAGAGAACATTATACACAGAAAGTGAAACATTGTAGAATAATCTAATGTAATGGACTTTGCTACTAGTAACAAGGCAATGATCCATGACAATCCTGAAGAACTTATGAGAAAGAACATTATCCACAACAAAAGAAAGAACTGTGGGAATAGAAACTCAGGAGAAAAACATGTGACTCATCACTTGTTTATGTGGGTACATGATTTGGAGTTTTGGTTTTAAAAGATTGCTCTGTTGCATTTTTGTAATAATATGAATAATATGGAAATAGATATCAAGTGATAGCATTTGTATAACCCAGTGGAATTGCTTATTGGTTCTGGAAGGGAAGAGAAGAGGGAAAGAAAATGTGTCATGTAAACATGGAAAAGTATTTTTAAAAATTAATAAATGAATAAAATGTCATTGGAAAATATGTAACAAAATTCATAAAAATACAATTGACTATTAAAAAGAGAGAGAGAATGAGTTTGGTACCAAGAAGTCTTAGTAGTCAAAGTACTGAACTTGAAGTCAAAAAGAACTGAGTATTGAATCCTGATCCAGATGCTTAAGCTATGTGACCCTGAGCATAACATTTAACTTTTCTCTGCCTCAACACCTACCTCACAGAGTTACAAAATAGTCATTTTCCTACTTTGTTTAGCAAAAAAAAAGAGGGAGAGGAAAATGGACAATTTGTGAAGAGGCATTTTTAAAAAAGCATTTATATCATAGACTAATAGAATCACAGAATCTGAAAAAGAAGAGGATTTGGATAGAGGGGGTCTCTGAGACCAGCCCTCATTCAGGAACCCCTTCTACAACATCTTTAATAGGTTTTTATCAATGCAACTTTCAGGGTACTCCTAAGAGGATGGATGGATGGATGGATGTGGGATTGGAGGGCTACCCAGCTAATGACTCTTAGTCTTATAAGTTCTATTCCAGCTGCTTATATTCAGGATAATCAGTGAGAGCCTAAGCCAATAGACCATTTCAGCTACCTTGATTAGACAATTCAACAACAAGCATCCACTAAGCACCCACTATGTGCCAGACACTGGGGAGAGAAAGCCAAGAACGAAACAGCTGAGAACTAGTGCATCCATCTGAAATCTCTCCTATGGTTGATGAGTTACTCTAAAGCAAATGTTTGATGGGATATCTTGTCAGGTATCTGTTTCACTGTTAAGAAAATAATTCAGGTTTTCATCCTCCCACTAATTTCTGTTTCTAAAGGCCATTTGTTATCTTGAAAGGACAGGTTTGATCATGTGCTTAACAACTCTTAATTTTAGAACTTCCTTTGTTTATAGAGTATTGTTTGAAGGGATACCAAAGTCCTCAGAAGACTAGAATGGAAAATTGGAGAACTGTAAAACCCACCAAATGATCTGTGGAGGACAGAGATGTCCCTAAATGTAAATGGAGTAGGCATTCACCCACTGCTGACTGGTATGAGGCCCATAATACTCCCCAAATGTAATTCAAGACAGATTCAGATTTAATGAGAGTGGGGCAGTAGCACAGGGAATAGAGCCTGGAGTCTGGAGGACCTGGGTTCAAATCTGACCTCATAAACTTCCTATCTGTACAACCCTGGGCAAATCACTCAAACCCAATTGCCTAATCCTTGCTGCTCTTCTCACGGTGGATACTAAGACAGAAGGTAAAGAGGAGGGGGGCATTAATATAATTGGGAAATATTTAACAAAAAATGAAAATATCTCAACACATAGGTAAAATAATCTTTTAAAACTGAGACACTGAATAGATTAGTGATCCTATTTTTTCATCACTGGTCTAGACTTAAGAAAGTAATAGAGAAAATGTTAATCATGTGGATTAAATTTTCAAGTGTGTTGAATGTACTTTTTTCTGGAGAGGCACCTGTTAAATATTTAATAGCACGCCTCTGGTCAAGATAATTCTTATTTGAAAGTGGAAATGCAACACTAATTTACCTATTTGAAGGGTTAGTTTTATCTAAGGTGATAATTATATACTATAAATATACATATACATTATATATATAGCATATATATACTCCATACCTAAATATGTATTAGTTACAAATGAATGATTTTCAGAGAATTAGAATGTATTAAAATATAATTAACACTATAATTAAATTGAACATTAGCTATTAATGTTTCAAAAGGTATTTGAGGATGTTACAGGACTTTAGGGTTGTCACTAAGCTCATCCCTAGGACAGTCCCAGAGATAAGATGCCCATTAGTTAGCTGGAGTTTGTAGGCATTTGGCCAACAACAAATTAAAAAGTTTCCATAAGCCTAGAACCTTAGAAGGGTGTCTCAATGAAAAGGGCATTGAATTTATAGTGAGAAGACTAGGATTTAAATTTTGGCTCTGCCATTTACTGTGTGACACAGTGATCAGAGTGCTGAGGCTGTAGTTAGAAAACCTAAATTCCAATCCAAACTCAGACATTTTCAAGCTGTATGAACCCAGGGAAAGTCACTTAACCTCTGGTTGACTCCATTTCTTCCTCTGTAAAATAGAGGTAATGGCACCTGCCTCACAGGGTAGTTGTGAGGATCAAAAGCAATTTGCAAAATTTAAAGTGTTATATGAATACCAACTATATTATTATTACTTATCTGTATAACCTTTGGGAAGTGACTTAACCTCTATGAGGTTCAGTTTCCTCATTTGTAAAATGAAAGGGTTGAAATTGGAAGATATTTAAGGTCCCTCCTAGATTTAATTCTTCATGTGTGAATTTTTCAATTTTATATGAACCTTTAACCCATAAGGAAATGGAAGCCAAACTCTTTGGCTCCAAGCTAAGAAGATATTTTTTGCAACCGCAGCCATCCATCTCTTTTCATAACTGTCTGCTTATGAACATAAGGAGGCCTTTCCAATTCACTCATATTTTAAGACGATTCAACAGCTTTCTCATATAGAGTTCCTGTATGGCAGATGATTCTGTTTCTAATTTTAAAAAAACATACAATGTGCTTCAGTACTAGTAAAATCCTACACTATGCCCCCCAAAATTTATATACAGTGTGTAGGTATGGTTCCCAAATTCAGCAGTTGAATTTTCTCCAGTCACTAATAATTGGGAAATTCCTCTACAAAAAAAATAATAATAATAAACCAAAAATAATAAGCACTGTATGACATGAAGATAATCTTAACTCTAGTGAAAATATCCTTAAATCAGAATAAAAAAGCTTGACAAGGGGCAGCTAGTGGATTGAGAGCCAAGCCTGGAGATGGGAGGCCCTGGGTTCAAATCTGGCCTCAGACACTTCCTAGCTGTGTGACCCTGGGCAAGTCACTTCACCCCCATTGCCTACCCCTTACCACTCTTCTGCCTTGGAACCAATACAGTGTTGATTCTAAGACAGAAGATAGGGGTTTCAAAAAAAAAAAAAAGCTAGACAGGAAATATTTCGGTGAGTGTTAATTGAGGGAGACACAAAAGGGATAATTTAATGGGAGATATACCAAAGACCATTTACTGGAAAAAAGAAATGCATTAAATTCTAGAAAGAGATAATGAGCCTAGCATAGAGGAATGATACAAGAGTTTTGGAAGGATTTGAAGTACCCAAGCATCTGCTGGAGTTCTCCCTCTGCCAGAAGACTAAGAAGTGCCTAAGTGTTGGCTTTGCCCTAATGAGAATTTCATTTTTGAAAAAGGAGATAGGACTGTGGAATGGTAAATCCAGGACTGATTTTGACCAATAAGGAGGAACTTAACTGAAGTAATTAATGATTTTATGGATGATTTTTACTGCATTCTATTTGAGAGATTTCATTTTTGAATTTTAAATTGATAATCTTTAGTGATAATGGTTTACATTAGGACTGTATATCACATAAGGAGACAAATAATGTGCTTTCCTTCTCAATTTTTTAAAAGAATTTCTGTGGTATTGGTACTGTGTTCTTTAAAAGTTTGATTAAATTCTCCTGTTACTAACTATATTAGGAACAGAAAGGTTCCCCCATACACATACCTTTGATAATTCCTTTACTAGTTCATTTCCTTTTCAGAAACTGGATTATTTAAGATCTCTTCTTGGTCTTCTGTTAATTTGGGTATTTTATGTTTTTAAGGTATTCCTTCGTTATGTTCTCAATATTTTTAGCACAGGATGGATGGTGTATAGTAGGTTCTGATAATTCTTTTTATTTTATTTAACAGTGAGTCAGCTAAGTGGTTCAGTAGGTAGAAAATAGTTTCTTGAACAGGATCTTGAGACAGCTCAAACATAACCTCGGAAAATAGGTGTGTGAGTCTAAGGAAGTCATGTCACTGCTTTCTGTCTTGGTTTCCGCATCTGTAAAATAGGAATCATAATAACACCTCTTAAAGTTGTTGTAAGGATCAAATGAGATAATATTTGTAAAGCACTTAGCACAGTATCTGGTATGTAGCAGACACTTAATAAATGCATATTTCCTTTTATTTCATCTGATTTCTTTACAATTTTCCCTGGTTTGCTATTTTGTTCAGTTGATTTTCAGCCATCTTTCTTATTGAGATTGGTTGGAGGCTCATCAATTTCATTAGTCTTTTCAAAAGAATCAGCTTTTAGTTTTGGTTGTAATTTCTAAAGTATTTTTCATTCCAATCTATCTACTACTTGAATTTTCAATATCTCTTCTTTTATGCTTATTTTGAGTTTATTTGTTGGCTTTCTAATCACTTAAATGCCTGAGACAGCCTGTAATTAAAGTTAGAATTCAATTTAAATATATATTAATACATATCTTAAATAATGTCTTATGGCTAGCAAAAAATATAATATTATTTCAAACTTTTGAATTTAAAAACATGCAAATCATAGTGAAAAGGAAGAAAGTGACCAAGAAATCTGTTATTTGGGAAGATGGGTAACTTATTTAGAGATAATTTTTAAAAACACACAGAAGGGGGCATCTGGGTAGCTCAGTGCATTGAGAGCCAGGCCTAGAGACAGGAGGTCCTAGGTTCAAATCTGACCTCAGACACTTCCTAGCTGTGTGACCCTGGGCAAGTCACTTAACCCCCCGTTGCCTAGCCCTGTAACAAATAAAAAAATTAATATAGAAGGATATATATAAAAGATATTAGGGTTTAAAAAATTATAAAAAAAAACACACAGAAAATGCATTCAAGACATAATACAGAGTTTCATGAGTCTGGACCATCATAAATCCACCAGCAGACTACTGTAAGGCAAGACCAGAATTCCAGAATGCAGAAGCCAGAGGGAGAAGAGAGATCATCTATTTGGTCCAAATTCCAACCTCCCTTTTTGCAAAAGAGAACACTGAGGCCCCAAGAGATATTGAGTGTCCTCAAGTTCTTCAACTAGTGACAGAATAGAGTTTAAACCCAGATCTTCTGACTTGCAGTTCTGGGTTTTTTTTCCCTATTATTCCAAGATTCCTCTGAGGTAATATTATAGAAAGGGAGCAGAGAGGGGGCCAGCAGACAAGAGGCAGTTACCTAACTATTGACTTCTTCCTTGCTGTGAAGGTGGCATTGAAGCAGCCAGACACTTTAGGCTAAACTTAAAGAAATGGTGCTTCTTGCAGACATAAACTACACAATGGTGAGTAACACTTGATAAAGAAGAAAGAAGGACTATAATAAGGAGTTTCAACCAGGCTTCCTCCCCCATAGCCAATTTCCACTAAGGCAGTCATGCTTCCTGTCTGAAAGGAGAGGCCAAGCATCCTTCCAGTCAGGAAATGAGATGACTAGACCCAGACAAGATGGCTTGAAACCTGTCTCTGAAATAAGCAGCTAGTTAAAACTGAAGGATATTGTGAAAAGTTTCCCTTTATTCTGAGTGTCCATGTGTCAGTGTTCTGGAAATAAGCCATTTGTAAGAGGACACGGTTATCTAAGTGGAGTGGACATATCTGAAGAGAAGTTTCCTTTGGGAAAAAAAAAAAAGCAAAGACTGCTTGATGGAGTATCTGCCATGAGACTTTACCACCATCAATGCCATTTCAAAGTTTTTCTGTGCTGCAATCTTCGGGGTCTCTCCAGATTCACCAAACTATTGTTCCAAGGGTTTATTAAAGACTCCAGGTCCTAACTATTTGGGAAATAACTTTCTTCAAGGGCAAGTTAGGTAATTCTTTGAGCTGGATGCCAGAAGATAAGGTATAAATAAGGTATTAGGAAAAACACTAAAGCTGGAGTACAAAAACTGGGTTCGAATTTTACATCTGAAGCATAGTTCCTGGGATCCTCAGACCTGGGGGCCTTTTGTCTCCCTAGATCTTGGTTTCCTTCTCTATAAATTAAGATGGTTTGGTTGGAAGCCATCTCAGGTCTCTTCCTACTTTATAGTATGATCTTATGATCACATATTCTGTTAGCATCATAAGCAAGATGATCTTATACTATTGGTCAATAGTATCCATCTTTGGGGACCAGCAGAGCTTTATTATTGCTATACTCAGGCAATCCTGCTGTCCCAGCTAAAGTCAAGTGACTGCTAAGGTGGTCAGTGCAACCAAGAAAACTGAAGGGAAACAGATCAAAGAAACAGACTCCAGCCTGCCACAAGAGCTATTCACATTTAGTTAAAGTTGCAAGTTTCTTTTTTTTTTAGAATTAGAAGTGACTTCATTTTTTTCTTTTCTATAGCATTTTGTTTTTTTAATTTTATTTTTTTAAATATTTTTCATGTTTACATGATTCATTTTCTTTCCCTTGCCTTTTTCTTCCCCCCTCCCAGAGCCGACAAGCAATTCCACTGGGTTGTACAAATGTTATCACTTGATACCTATTTCCATATTATTCATTTTTGCTATAGAGTGATAAAGATGCAAGTTTCAAGAGAAGAGGGGAAGAAAAGTAAAAAGAGCGGAGTGATTCAGAGATGCCTTGGTCCATACTCAAAGGGAACTCTTAATTACCAGAGTATGTCTTTTAAGAACTTTTTCATGAGAAAAAGAGAAAAAAATCAGCACCTCGACATCATTGTTGTTCATCTGTCACTTTCAAAGAGGATCAATGGTATCACAGTGTGATGTCTTAACTTGAGTTTGGATTGAATTTAAGTGTGGCAGAGTTGTGCAAAGTCATCAGCCTTGCTCTCTCTTCTAAAGTAATTGAAATCTAGTGGCAAGACAAAAATCAGGATGATTGGCAATTGCCCAGGATGCAGTAGATGACTTTGGTGTCTTTGATGTCTAGCCAAGCTCTAAGCTCTCCACAGTACATGCTTCAGCCACCTTCATGGTCACTGGAACAAATTGTTCTCATCCATCCATTCTGCTGAGCAAAGTCTTCACATGCCTTCGGGTAGATATTGGTTTTGAAGTCTGTTTGTTACCCTCAATCTGGTTTAACCTGCCTACTGAGATGATTTTACCAGGTGTGGCCATTGTACATGCTAAACCTTCTTGGAGTTAGGTGAAAAATGGGCACTAAAAGCAGATGAACAGCCCTGAAGAGGGCTCATGAACCCCAGAGGTTCTGTCCTGTCTGACCATTCCAAGTGTCTCGTTAGTTGCATCAGGTCAAGAAGATGTGGGCAATTGGGAAGTATCCTGATCATCTTTTTGATCTCATAGATCATAGTATTGTCTGAAATTGGTGTTGCATTAATAAACAACAAAAAAACAAGGCCTCCACTTCTAAGAAGTACCATTCTAATTTAGCATTCAGTCTTGACTATTCCACATATGTCAAATTCCCATATACCCTCCTGGAGGTAAAGAGGGTGGTAATGAGAAGTCCTCTTCGTCTTCACTGGAAGCAGGTTAATAAAAGAACACAGTGAAATGAGTAGTTGAGCTTCTGTACTATTTTGATCTTGTAGGAATTCAGTCATAATGACTTTTTTACTACCTGTATGTTTTTCACACATTGATTTTAATGATCCCAAGCTACTTTCTGCTGCCAAATTCTGCCTTTTTAAAAACTAGCATCCTTCTATTGTTGAGATGCAACCCAGCAGCTGCCTCTGCAGGTGCTGAAGCCCCCACCTCCTCAGCAGCCAATGCTACTAAAGAACAAAAATACAAAATACTTGCCAATGGAAATAACACTAAAGATGATATTTTAACATCTGCTTTGCTGCTATACCCTAAACTGATTAACGCCTAGGCTTATCCATCTGACTTGCAGCTGAAACCTACTTTGTGTGTAGTCTCTCCAAATCAGAATTTTGGGTTTTGAGATCAAAGATTGTCTTACTTTTTTATCTGGGTCCCCAACGTTTAGCATAATGCTTGTTGTTTTTCTTTTTTTCTTTCATTCATTCACTTGCCTTCTACCTTTGAAAGACACCACAATACAGTGGCTAAAGAATTGGCCTCAGAGTTAGGAAGAGTTAGGTTCAAACCCTACCTCTGACACATACTTAATCTCTCCAAGTTCCATGCAATCGAGAGCATCATTCTGAGCTGGAAGAAAGGAGTTCCTCAGTGAGTAATCTCTCTCTAATGAGATCACAGGTCTGATTAAAAAATTAAAAATCCTTTCAGTGGTGCTATAGGTCTATAGATTTTGGAAAACCATGACCTCAGAAGTACCAAAATTTCAGGTGGCTCAAAGGACACTGGAAAAACTCATTATGGATGGTATGCTAACAATAACTTAAGAGAAAGGAGAGGAGAGATAATGTGATATAATGGAAAGAATTCTGTATTTGCAGTCTTTTCAACAAAGCTTCTTTCATAGAGGAATCAAGGATGTCAAATGCAAAAATAACAGAGATTTTGAAATAAATGGGAATTTACTTCAGTGGATTCATGATTTTACCACATTTTGCAGCAATATCAACTGCAAAACCTCCATACTTTCTTGCCCTGATCAATTTTTGTCCCCAAAAGAAGTATAGTGGAAAGAGCACCGATTTGTACTCGGGGGTCCCCAGTTTGAATAATGACTTTGCTACTTAATGCCTGTGTGATGTTGGCTATTACTTAATCTTTGAGGCTCGTGTATCAAATGACTGGGGAGGGAAAGAGGGAGGTTGGATTAAATTATCTTCAAGGTCTCTTCTAATTGTATGAAGTTAGTAGAGTAGGGTTCAAATTTTGCCTCTGACATTTACTGTTAGGTGACAATGGAAAGTCATTTAATTCTGCAAAGTCTCAGTTTCCTCACCTGTAAAATGAGAATAGTAATATGTAATTACCTCATACATTTGTTTTTATTATCATAAATGTAAAGGTGAAAGGAAGATATTTATGCTAAGAAATATAAGGCTAATGTAGTCAAGATTAAAAGGAAAGCAGAAAATTGGGAGTAGGGAATCTTATAGACAGTTTACAGTTTATATGATGTTCATATATTTCATATATATTTATGTCATATAGTTAATGTATTTTATAGACAGTTCTCAGATAGAGGTGTCATATCTAAAATGTATAAAGAACTTTTATAGGAATATGTGCCATTCCACAATTGACAAATGATCAAAAGATATGAACTGACAGTTTTTGGATTACATCATCAAAGCTATATATAATTATATGAAAAAATGCTCTAGATTGATTAGAGAAATGAAAATCGAAACAACTGAGACATCGTCTTATATCTATCAGATTGGCTAAAATGATAAGAGGGTAAAATGACAAATGTTGGAGGGGACATTAATCCACTAGTGGTAGAATCATAAACTTATCCAACCATTTTGGAGAGAAATCTGAAATTGTGCCCAAAGAGTTATAAAACTAGGTATATCTTTTGATCCAGTGATACCCTTATTAGGTTTATTTCCTAAAGTAATAAAGGGAAAGGAGAATGAACCTCTATGTTATACAATATTTATAGCAGTTCTCTTTGTGGTAGAAAAGAACTGAAAATTGAGAGGCTATCCATCAATTGGGGAATGACTGTTCAAGTTATGGTATATGATTGTGATGGAATATTAGTATGCCATAAAGAAACAACAAGCAGATTAATTTAAAAAACAAGGAAACCTAGATTAAAGTGAAATGAGCAAAACCAAGAGAACATTATACATGGAAACAGAAATATTGTTTGAAGAATGGCTCGTGTATGTACAACTCAAAAGAACTGATAAATAGAAACAAGCAAGACATAGCTATATTTTTTTTGTTAAATTATGCTTTTTCTAGTATAGGGAGAGGAAGGAGGGTAAGAGATACAAGGGAATATTAATGTAAGTAACAAACAAATAATTTTTTAGAGCTAAAAAGGACTTTAAAGGTCAGCTAGCCCAACCCTCTCATTTGATAGATAATAAATTAAGGTCAAGGGAAATGAAATTATTTGCCCAAAGCCACATTAGTAATATGCCTCAGAGGTAGGCTTTGAAACTATGTCCTTTGATTTTAGAACTAGTGCTTTTGGGGAGAGACTCAAATAAAATGGCATATGTATTTAGAAAGAGTCAGGCAATAAGTACTTACTAAGTGACTACTATATGCCAGAAATTGTTTTAAAAACTATGAATATAAAGACAAATGATAGGTTCTATCCTCAAGGAGCTCACAGTCTAATGGGAGAGACAACAGGAAAATAACTAAATACAAACAAGATCTTTTCGGAATCAGTTAGAAATACCCAACAGAGAAAAGGCATTAGCATTAAGGGAGATAAAGAAAAGTTTCTTGTAGAAGGTGGTAATGTAAGTAGTAAAATAAGCCCTACATTTAGAATTAGAGGGTCTGAATTCAAATCCTGGCTTGGCTATAAGCTACCTGCCTGAACATTAAGCAAGTATTAATACTCCCTCAGCTTCCTTATTTATAAAATGATTGCCTTGGACCACATAGCCTCTGAGCTCCATTTGCACCCTAGAGCTATGAATCTATGATCTCATGCAAGCACTGGGCAAACTTGAAAGTGCTAGGTAAATATTAGCTATTATAACTGACAAATACCATTATTGTTTATTGATTATTGACTAATTGACTTGATCTATAATCTGGACTGATGGAGAGATACCCATTTCAGTAATACCTGGTTAGTATGTGCTATTTTGCTACATTTTTTTTTCATGCTAGTCACTAGAGGGCAGCAATATAGCAGCATGAAATTAAACATTTTCCATTCCAAGGACTTGGGTGAGGGCAGGGGGAGAAGTTGAAATATCCCCTCTGCCCCAGTGATTTTTTTTTTTACTTATTTTATACTAAATGTTGTCTTTAATTGATAGAAATCTATTTTCTCTCCTTTTCATCTTACTGGAGGAAAAAAAAAAAGAAAAGAAAGATAAATTCCTTGAGAAAAATATTCAGTCAAGCAAAACAAATTCCCTCTTTTGCCATGTCCACAAAATGCGTCTCATTCTGCATCTTGAAACCATTACCTTTCTGTCAGGAAATGGATAGTATGCTTTATCATTAATCCTCTGGAATCAGGGATTCTGAGAGTGTTGTCTGGAACATGAGAAGTACTTAACAAATATTTATTGATTAATTGATTGATTAGGATTGTTAGAGCTTTCAAAGTTGTGTGTTTTGTTTTGTTTTTACAGTGTTATTACTGCCTGAATTTTTCTACTGGTTCTTCTCATTTCTTCTTCTTTATTTTTTTGTTTACAAAATTTATTCAATTATTAAAATCAATTTATTTTGTTTATAAGTTTTCCAAATTGTTGATTTTTATAATATTGATGTTATAGTCTGAATTATTCTTCTGTTTCACCTCACTTTCTTCCACACTAGATCTTACTGGTCTTTCCATCTCTCTGAAATCACCCACTTCCTCATTTCCTACAGCACAAACTTCTCTCCTAAAAGTTGTTGCTATGAAGAAACATTTGTTGACTCACAGTGGAAGATTCAGGTTTACTTCATGTCCAGTCAAAGCCTTCTCCAATCAGTATTTGGGGGAAGTTCTAGCCTTCACCAAACTGTAGTTCTACATTCCCAAACCAGGAGTGTAGCAAGACATGTGCCAGTGTTCTCCCCTCCACTTTCATTCACAGGCCAAGAAACCAGAGCCAACATTTGGCTTGGAGGAAGAGTAGATGCACAGCTCCAGTGACCATGACCACAGACTGCCTTCCTACGGGAGCAGGCAAAGCCTCCCTTGTAGCCAGACAGTCAGTGAGTGGCTAGCCCCTCATAAGAGGTTCTGAGTCTTAGCCAGGGGCTGACAACAGGGCCTAATTCACTCTTTGGTTTCTCCTTTTCACAAAGAGAAAACTGAAGAGTCAAACCCATTTACCAAGCCAGTGAGCAACAAAGCAGGCATTAGAATGTCCAGCCCCAGGGTTTCCATTCTGTTACTTTGCCTGCTGATTTAGTTCGTCTGTGGGCATGGACAGTTACAATTATCTAAAGAGCGGGTGCCAGGCCACTCATGTGTGCCCAGGGCCTGCAATTAGGAGCTGATAAAGAACAAGGAGCTATTTCCATTAGGACTGAAGTACTCCACAATCCAGAATTATCCAGCAGAAGTGGAGAAGAAAGAGGAGAGAGAAAGAGAGAGAGAGAGAGAGAGAGAGAGAGAGAGAGAGAGAGCTGTCTCTT